>NC_090267.1:414550019-415156019 GCF_040414725.1 Anabrus simplex | reverse complement strand
TACATTTCTAAAATATATTGTACAACGCCGTAGCAATTCTTTGCTTTTAGATAAGCGATGATACGTTGAGAAGTATACTGTATGGGCGTTATTAATCTAATGTGCCGGATTTTCTTACTGTGCTACAGCTAGAATTTCTGAATGTTCTTCTTAAGCTTTCTTTACGTCACACCGATACAGACAGGTCTTACGGCGAGGATGGGGTAGGAAAGGGCTAGGAGTGGGAACGAAATGGCCGTGGGCTTTCTTGCTCAGGTTGGTGGGTATGTAATGCTCTACTAATACGCAGTGAACGTATTAAGATACAACCCCAGCATTTATCTGGTGTGAAAATAGGAAACCACGGAAAACCACCTTCAGGCCTGGTGACAGTGTGGTGCGAACGCACTATCTACCGTATGCAAGCTCACAGCTGCGCGCCCCTAACCGCATGGCCAACTCGCCCGTTGTCGAATGTTTTAGGATGGCAATCAGCGATGATTAAGCTATCCCATCGATAATATTTAAAACGGTGGATTTTATGGTAAGAAGACTACGAGAGATCAAGTCAACATCACACTAGCACCTCGGTGGCATCAAGACTGGTTAAGAATGAGTATTTTATTCCTGGGTGCTGGTGCATGGAGGTAGTATATATTTTATTTATTTATTGATGTCTTTATTTGTGGCGAAGTTAGGGCTCTTGGCCCTATCTTACACTTAACCACATTATGCGGCTTAATACTGAATACAAACTTAATATTCAAACTTAACACACTGTACATAATATAATAATATAACTTAATATAGACTAAAACTAAATGATTACATCCTAAGCCTAAAATTAGAAAAATAAATTCAATAACTACTCTAGGTGGAATTCATAGGTCACCCGCGACTCTGTGGTGTAACTCATCACCGTAGGAACATTAGTGGCGTAGATTAATTATCAGCTGATGACTTCACATGTACTGATACCTTCGAAGATACAGATTACATCCACTTTCCAAATAATCTTCATATTAGTCCATGGATGTTATAGGAAGTTATGACAGGTCGATGGTTTTTATCCTCAAAACAAAACACTATCACAACTCGTAAAACTCTGGAAGAAAATTGTGAAAGCATCTTCCATCCGCACTAATGCATTCGTATTACGATCGTTGAAAAACTGTAATAAATTGCGTTTCTATTTTCCTCCTTATTTCTAGATATTGAATGTTACTTTAATACGGGAAAGGGAATTTACCTGTTGGCTTTTCACCCAGTCAGTCAAGGTTTGTAATCTCGAAGGACCCTGAGAAAAATTTCATCTCAAAAGTCACTTCGCGTTGGGAGGGTTTTGAGACACATCTCATACTGATATCCAGTATGAGCCAGGTGGCTCCATCGACGCTCAGGAATAACCGGGGTAAGATGAAGAAAACTTTAATGAAATTTACTTTATTTAATATAGGACCTATCAAGTATTTAATACTCGTTGTGAACAAGATGTTAAGACATGAACAATGTATGCACATTCCAATGTAAATCGGCACACGCAGTATTAATATTATAATGATATAGAAGAATTTTCTGTGTATCAAACTGCTCAATTGCCGCAAATAAATGCAGTGTTGCAATTAATAGGTCTAATGTTTCCGTCTTTGAAGAGATATAAATTTTGAAGAATACATTTCTGTCTCTACTACTAAATGTTTAAATTTCTCCCCTGAAGGGGTAGGCAGACCTCCTGAACGGTAATGCCGTCTCTCAGGCCAAGATATTTGTATCGGAGGAGGAGATGTGCGGAGAAGGTGAGAGGGGGCGGCTATTTCACTATCGGGTAAATTCTCAATACTTCACAGAGTAGATCTCGAAACAACCCTCAATTCCAGGAATAAATTCCTGATCTGGCCGGAAATCGAACCCGCTCGCTATCCCTAGACCAGATTACTAGATTACTAGGTTAATTGACGGTAAATGAAGATTAGGAACGAGAACCATGAAACCACATATGATTACATGCAGAACACCTTGGGTTGACGTAACTTGCGACTAGTACCACCATGCGAAGAAAACCATTGTTCTACGTTAAATATGAACAGTCCCATTATACGATAAACACCACGGGCCTGGGCGTTGCTTGTGGTGTCATCGTGTGCATTCTAACAGTCGGTTCACTGTGTTCAGAATGGGTCTGCGATACCTATGAAAAGGCCTAGTACCACTTCATGAGAAACACCATGGGTTTACGTTACCTGTGGTTAGTACCACTATGTGACAAACACCACGGGTTTCGTTGGCGACCGTGATTAGTACCATTATGTGGCAAACACCACGGGTTTCGTTGGCGACCATGATTAGTACCACTATGTGAGGAAAACCATGAGTTTGTGTTGCCTGTGGGAGTTACCATAGTGCCTGATACACCGTGGGTCTACATTGCCTATGATCAGTACCACTCTGTGGGCAACACCATGAATATACGTGGCCTGTGATTAATTCCACTAAGTGAGGAACACCGAGCAAGTGGTAGCGTGATTTGGGTCACATACCTATCAGCTTGCATTCAGAGATAGGGGTCTTGGCAGGCCTAAAGATGGTTTTCCGTGGTTTCCGATTTTCACAACAGGAAAATTGTGGGGCTGTACCTTAATTAAAGCCACGGTCGCCTCCTTCCCACTCCTAGCTCTTTTCTATCCTATCATCGCCATAAGACCTATCTGTGTCGGTGCGACGTAAAGCAAGTTGTAAATAAAAAGTGACGAATACCACTGGGATACCGGCTCCCATGATTAGCCCTACTATGTGCAAAACACCATGGGTCTGCGTTATTTGTGAGTAGTACCCTCATGTGCGAAATCACCAAAGGTTTGAGTTACCTATGAGTGGAGACATTGTGTAGGATATACCATGGCTCTACATTACGTGTAATTAGTATCACCGTGCGAGAAACACCACGAGTCTACGTTACGTGTGATTAGTACCACTATAGAAGGAACAGCATGGTTCTGCTTTACCAGTGATTAGTATCATTATGAAGGGACGGTGACCTGAATTTTGGACCTTCAGATAAGAATCATCCCAGTAATTAAGGCATTGTGAATTGAATCCACAGATTTTTTTGTTTCACAATCATTTTTTCATCACCATTCGTGCTAGAAGCCTGCATTCTAATATCTTAGAACTTGAAAATAGGTGCAATGAGTGTGGTATGAAAATTAGCCTTTCGAAGACTAAATTGATGTCGGTATGTAAGAAATTCAACTGAATTGAATGTCAGATGAAAATTAGCCTTTCGAAGACTAAATTGATGTCAGTATGTAAGAAACTCAACAGAACTGAATGTCAGATTGGTAATACAAAGCTGGAACAGGTGAGTAGTTTCAAGTATTTAGGATGTGTGTTCTCCCAGGTTGAAAGGCCTAATATAGTAAGTGAAATTGAATCAATGTGCAGTAACGCTAATGCAGTGAGCACGCAGTTGCTATGAACAGTATTCTGTAAGAAGGAAGTCAGCTCCCGGACGAAACTATTTTTACATCGGTCTGTTTTCAGACCAAATTTTCTTTACGGGAGCGAAAGCTGGGTGGACTCACGGTATCCTATTCATAAGTTATAAGTAATAGACATGAAAGTAGTGAGAATGGTTGCTGGTACAAACAGGTAGGAACAATGGCAGGAGGGTACTCGGAATGAGGAGATGAAGGCTAAGTTAGGATTGAACTCGATTGATAAAGTTGTACACATAAACTGGCTTCGATGGTGGGGTCATATGAGGCGAATGGAGGAGGATAGGTTACGTAGGATAATTATGGACTCCGTTATGGAGGGTAAGAGAAGTAGAGGGAAGCCTACAAGATGATGGCTAGACACGGTTTCTAACGATTTATAGATAAGAGGTATAGAATTAAATGAGGCCACAAAACTAGTTGCTAACAGAGCATTGTGGCGACGTTTAGTAAATTCAGAGGTTTGCAGACTGAATGCTGAAAAGCATAACGGTCTGTAATGATTGTATATATGTTCGTTTTAGATGCTAGTCAGTGTACACATTTTGAAGTTTTAATTTTCATTTCGTTCACTTCGTACCGTTAGGGGCCGATGAACTAACTGTTAGGCCCCTTTAAGCAACAAGCATCATCACCATCATCATCATCACACTCGCCGCAGTTCTAAGCAGTGATTTCTCCAGCAGTGGTAGTCATGGATATAGATGATGCCTGCACGCAGTAATTGTGCCATTATTGGCCTGCTGGGCGTGTTCTAGACAGTTATTAGTGTTCAGCAGCTCTAGTGTGAGTTGTGGCGTTTAGATGTACAGTACTGACAGGTGGTGTCCTCGTTAAGTACAACTGTAGTGATCACATCATCGTCGTGTGCCCGAGACAATAATTATTATGACTCGACGGTTCAAGCGTCAGAGTTATGGAGCATGCAGTAGTCAAGCTGAAATATTAGCTCATCAGATTTGCCTGTCCATCACGGCACTACGTGACAAACTGGACCAGATCAACATAGTGAATTAAGTATTGGTGAAGCATGTTTGTGCTATCGAAGAGATTAGTAGAAGGCACTCTGTCACTTGCAAATCAGTTCCAATTTTATAAGTATGGTGAGCGACTGTGAATTGGAACCCATCATCTTTTTATAATACCAGTCAATGATATCAAGTAAAAACAGGGCTATAATTTTGAAGTGCGAAAACATTATCCTTGAGTGCGTGCTCACATAAGCTGGGTGCTGCATTGTACGTACAGTCGAAACCGGTTATAAGGACTCGAAGGGACCGCCAACTAACGGCCGTTATAGGCGATTGTCGCACAAACCGGTTGTTTGTTCCTAAAAGTGTTTGTTTGTTCTAGGCTGCAGATTTTTGTGGTTAATTAACATACTAATGTGCCCGGCCCCACGGTGTAGGGGGCAACGCTTCCGCCTGTCACCCGGCGACTCCGGATTCGATTCTCGGTCGGGTGAGTGGTTTCTAATTTCAAATGGTTAATATCACTGGCCACGAACCAGCTACGCTGGCATAGCAGGGGGAGAGGTGATACTCCCACGTGGCGCGTCCCAGGTGGCGGATAGGGGACTCCTAACCGGCTTGCCGGTGGACTTAAGGGAAATAAAATACCTCTCGCCGACCAAAAACACAACCCCCTCTGGGTGGGGGACGCCGACGAAGAATACACCCACGGTATCCTCTGCCTGTTGTAAGAGGCGACTAAAAGGGGCGACCAAGGGATGATTGTCTTGGAACCATGAAACTACTTGTGATTAGTACCACCACGCGGAGAACATCATGGATCGCTTTCACTTGCGCGTAGTACCACTATGTTAGGTACCAAATAGGTTTGTGATTAGTAGCACACAGGAGCACTGTGCGGTCGGTTTTTGCAGTACCTGTGATTAGTACCACCATATGAACAGGACCATGGGATTATAGCTACCATGGTTCTGCCTTGCCTGTGTTTAGTACCCACTATATGAGGAACACCACGGGATAGTGGAAGGTCCCTATGGTTAGTACTCTTATGTGATGAACACCATAGGTTTGCGTTGCCTATAAATGGCGCCGCAAAGTGAAAAAAACATAGGTCTGTATTATATGTCGAATTTTATAACCTCTGAGTAGTACAATAATATGTGGAATACCGCAAGTCTCTGCTACTTTTGATTAGTACCGCAACAGGACAAATGACATGGTTCTACTTTCCTAGCAATCAGTACCGTTATGGGGGGCCGATAACTTGGATTTTACTGTAGACCCCCTTCAGACTGCAAGCATCATCGTTTCAGTGTTATGCTATAGCAGCAGTCCCTTGGTCAGTAATCCTATTCTTTTACGTCAGTTTGTGTGCACGTAAAGCATTGCGGGTCGCATCCACTGATTGGATGGACATGAATTTAAAAACATTCATTCTTCGTTCTCACGCTTTGAATTCTGGTCAGTGGAGGATCTTAGACTTTTAATTTGTCATTCCATTTCGTCTCACTTCGTACCATTAGGGGCCGATGACCTCGATGTTAGGACCCTATCAACACCAATCATCATCATCATCATCATCATCATCATCATCATCATCATCATCATCTTCATCATCATCATCATCATCATCATCATCATCATCATCATCATCATCATCATCAATATCACTGGCCTGTTGTTGGGTGTTTGTTTCATCCTTAACGTTCCTTTCCTCACTTTTTCAACACTCTACACTTGCGCAACTCCACTTACACACAGATTCCTATCATATGGTGAAAGTAGTGGTAAAAGGTATATGGTGGTCGACGCCACAAACAAATATCATTTATATAAAAAATCTAAAACTTGTAAAAACAAACGTAAAAAAAACTGTATTTTCAATACAGTATTTGTGGAGTGGAAGTGAGGGGGAATGTTTTTTTTTAATGTTTACACAAAACATACAGCAATAATGAAAAATGAAAACCTACAACCTGTTGTCCAGTCACTGACCGGGTCAGGAATGAAATGAATGAAGCAGATATAGGCTATTAGTACGATGGGGTCGCCACTCCCAAAGTGATTTATTAATGACTGATAGATGCTATGAAATGAGAATGGAGAGTGTTGCTGGAATGAAAGATGACAGGGAAAACCGGAGTACCCGGAGAAAAACCTGTCCCGCCTCCGCTTTGCCCAGCACAAATCTCACATGGAGTGACCGGGATTTGAACCACGGTATCCAGCAGTGAGAGGCCGACGCGCTGCCGTCTGAGCCACGGAGGCTCCACAGCAATAATATGCCAGCAAAATATAAAAAAAATGTGAGGAAAAAAGTAGCAAAAATGAAAATAGATCAATATTATCGCGGACGGTTTCGCCCAATAAATAAGATATTCTGTCAGTCCTTCCAAATTGTAGAAATCGTTGAGAGTGTTACACCCAATTCCTTCCCCATGCTGACGTTTGTTTCCCCAGATTGTAATCGTTATATTATTTGTGGCGTTTCTTTAATATTAAACACTTTCCCTTCGTTCTGCGATGCCTTCACAGCGATGCTTGCATCGACTATTTAACAAACAGACTGATTTGAAATCTAGAATCTACTAAAAGCAAAATTTTCAAAATAAGCGGTATAATGTTGTCGGCAATCCCCAGATGCGTAACAAACAACAAATCAGCAATGGACGTTATAGTCGATATACGGGGTGAACAAAAAAAAAGCCGCACTTGGACGTCGGCATGCGATTCCTCATCCAATTGCAAGACAAAAGTTTCTATAGTCAAATCGGATCTGGTGCTGTTGGAAAACAAGTCGAAAACGAGAAGCTGGCACCACTGTCACATCCTGCAGCACATCGGAATGTAATAGAGAAACGTGCATCATCTCGTTCTACCGTACCCGCCATCGCAGCTCACTGAGGAGACTGCTGGGTTATCAAATTCACATGTACCATGGAGCTACGGCTCAAATCTACGTCAGGTTGTTCTTTTTTATTTTGTGTGTGTGTGTGTGTCACGTCAGGTCCCTAGTTCCCGTCGTGAAACTGCATTTGTAAGCATGACATCTTGTTTTACATGACAATAGTCGAACACATGACAGTGTGACCCATTCAACTGAATGCATGAGTCGACTAATCACGTAGTGCACAACCATAACTGGTCCTATCAGGTGCATGTAGGGCGGCTTTCTGATGGAGTACACAAAAGGCGAACACGTCGATATGCTTTTAGTGCTGGGTGCATCCGATAACCAAGCTTCTGCTGCTGCTCGTGAGTATGCAGCACCGTACCCTCAAAGGCGCCATCCTGATAAGAATGTTTTTCGTCGTCTTGAGCAGCGCCTGCGGGAAACCGGTAATCTTCGTCCACATGTAGTGGACTGAGGCCGTCCAAAGACTAGACGTACTCCACAAACAGAAGACGACATTCTTGAAGCCGTTCACCAATCACCTCGGCGAAGTACCCGTGATATTACAAGGCAGTTCCAGGTATCTCAAACACTGGTTGTTGACGTGTTGCACGACAAAAAACTGCATCCATATCATTACACGTTAACTCAACACCAGCGGCCAAAAGACCGCATTCAGCGAGTAAAGTTGTGTGAATGACTTTTGCAACCAGTTGAATATAAACATTTTATATGAATGTGATTTAGACTGACGAATGTAGCTTAACTAAGGTATTTTCAACCATCACAACAGCCATTATTGGTATGACCACAACCCACATGTCACCCGTGAACGTGGCTTTCAGGCACGCTTTGGCATAAACGTGTGGACTGGAATCGTGGGACGAGTGATTTTAGGCCCTTATCTATTGCCGGACAAGTTGAATGCGCCCCGCTGTCGTACGTTTCTGGGCAATACTTTGCCTGACGCTTTATAAAACGTTCCACTTGGTGTTCGGCGACAGCTATGGTTTCAGCATGATGGTGCACCGCCACACTGTGAATGACTGTACGTAAATGGTTAAATTGAGCGTTTTCAGGGAAATGGATTGGTCGTGGAGGTCCAGTGTTCTGGCCTTGACGTTCCCCGGACCTTAATCCACCAGATTTTCATTTGTGGGGACACTTAAAGAAACATGTTTATAATACTCCACCCATGGATTTACAAAAACTAATAGCTCGCGTGCATGCTGCATCGGCAATGGTGGATAAAGGTGTGTTTTGTAGGGTCCGGCAAAGTATGCTCCAGCGAGTGGCGAAGTGTTTCCAAATGCAAGGTGGTCTCTTTGAACATCTGCTGTGAAGTGAACGTTGCTCGTAAGTGTACGTACCGGTTCTGTGAAGATAAGACTGGACGTCACACGCACATTATGGAATTATTATGCGTAGCATAATGGGCAATCCAGTGTAGCCTACCTACTGTACTGTACAGTCATTGTGATGAGTTTTAAGCTAGGAGATGACTAGGCTGTCGAATGCTGACGTTCAGTTTGGTAAATGAAATATATTTTCCAACTACCTTATATCGGTTACCATATCTACACCCACTTCTTGGCTACCAGTTCTGAGCCATTTTCCTCCACCTCACCTACGCAGAAAGAATTTGCTGCGTGAGTACCAGAAGATGTCGAGGAATTTCAATCTCACAATTCAATGAGATATACCCAACGCCTTGAACAACATACTTCGGTCCACAAATCCACCAATAAGGACTGCCAAAATCCTGGTTGACAAATTCAGCTTGCAGCAGGATTGGATTCAAGAATAGACTTCCATGGCTCCAGCTGAGTATCAGAACTTTCCACCAAAAGGATTTGACCTACCTCATATCAGGACAGGCCATGGAAAGTGCGCTGACTTCCTCTATAAATGGGGCAAACATCCCTCCCCGGAAGGTAGCTACGGTGCTCCTAAGCAAACAGTTCGTCACATAGTCAAACAGTGGCCCCTGAGTGCTTATCAGGGTAACAAAAAAGACTTTCTTGATCCAAATCCTTCTTGTATAGATTATTTAAAGAGCGTGATGGTAAAATTGTAACCTACATTGTGTATTGTACATTTAATTTGTGATGGTGAGCTTTTATTTTTAATGTCATACGCTAAATAATAATAATAATAATAATAATAATAATAATAATAATAATAATAATAATAATAATAATAATAATAATAATAATAATAATAATAATAATAATAACTGTACTGTATTGTGTTTCCTTGAACCGCATTGGATAGAGACGATGTTGTTGTATCCACTATAATGTTCTACGTATTGGCTTTATTTGTGCCATGGACGAAACAAAGTGGTCGTTTATTTCTGTAAGAAGTTCGTGTTATATCTGAATGTGTAAATAAAGGTAACTGTAACAGTAAGGCAGAACATAGTGTATTGTATAGTGGAGGTGTACATTGGATACAATTTAATACATTAACTGACAAAGAAATTGGCGCGAACGCGACTCGAACATGGGCGCGTCCGCACAACCGGCATTGATTGCATTACCCTGTCTCACTGAGCTAATGAGTCAGCTTCGGCAGAGCGGAGAGTTCATGCGACCTGTACTTGGCCACGCTGCACGCTGTTACAGCGTTGCCAGAGCCTCGTTTCTTAACTCGCATTTCTATTAAACCTATTGGTGGGACTAGGTTTTGCAAGATAAACTTTTGTCGTGAATTTTAATGAGGAACCACATGCCGACCTCCACGTGCGGCGTTTTTTGTTCACCCTGTATTTATTCGAAAATGTCTTTGTATACGTTATGTTATAATAAGCGATGCCGTACTAAACGATTTTTTAAATACAATGATTTTGTATAGGATTTAGACGGGACCGTTAAATTTCGCCGTTATATCCGATAAGTTGTTAAAAGCGATGTCGTTCTTTCAAATGAAGCTAAAAATAACCCACAGACGACTGCTACCTAGCAGATGACCTGTCGATAATAGACTGTCACGTGGTAAATGAAATGACAATCCCAGCCATATTTTTTTGTATTTCGTGACCGGGTTTGCTGCTCGTCGTATAAATCAGCACCTCAGTTGGTCTCAAGTGGTGGAGTGAACTCCATTCCAGCCCTCAGCCCAAAATGAATGTTATGGGATTTTCGTCCAACTAACTATTTTTATTATATTTGGAGATGCCGAGGTAGCAAATTTTTTTCTCGCAGAAGTTATTTTACGTACGAATGTATCTACCGACACGAGACTGATGTAATGGGTGTCATAAAATTCGACCGGATATAGTCGACATTGAACCGTCGGATTTTGACACGGAAGACATGTGTTCTACAGTCTGAGCCACCCAGACTGGTGGGCTCAGAATCCCTTGTGGTTTTCTAAGCCCTAATGTGGTCTGTGTACGCTTGTTGACTTGACCCAGGTACTCTTCCAGATGCCAACCGTACGTGGAATTCAGCTATTACATGTTTATAAGATGGGGGATTCATATTTTGGCCCCTTTAGCAGATTTGGATTTGTAGAAATCAAGGAATATTATGGAGAAGGCTAGATATTCTCCACTTACGGGCAATTTACAATGAAACTGCTATAAAGTACGGTAGTCAATATTAGGCATAAACATAAACACTACAAAAACTAAACTACCAACAATGTGTTCATAATTTCGTCCCTTACCAAATTTATGAAATGTACAATTATTTTTAGTATTTTTTCCTTTCTGATCCTACCAAACACTTTTCCTATAATAAATTACTTTAAGGCCATTTATGAAAAATGTCTTCTTTGCATTCTTTTGAACATTATCTTTCAGCTTTGCTCGGGGAATGTTAAACGCTTTACTTGCACGTTTGTATCAATTTGCCCTCAGTCACTATTGACCTGCATTTAGGGCAGTCGCCCAGGTGGCAGATTCCCTGTCTGTTGTATTCCTAGCCTTATCTATGATTTCAAAGAAATTGGAAATTTATTGAACATCTCCCTTGGTAAGTTATTCTAATCTCTAACTCCCCTTCCTATAAACGAAAATTTGCCCCAATTTGTCCTCTTGAATTCCAACTTTATCTTCATATTGTGATCTTTCCTACTTTTAAAGACACCACTCAAACTTATTCGTCTACTATTGTCATTCAACGCCATTCCTTCGTTCACAGCTCGGAACATATCACTTAGTCGAGCAGCTCGCCTCCTTTCTCCGAAGTTTTCTCAGCCCAAACTTTGCATTTGTAACGCTACTCTTTTGTCAGAAATCACCCAAAACAAATCGAGCTCCTTTTCTATGAATTCTTTTTCCAATTCTTGAAACAACTAATCCTGGTGAGGGTCCCATACACTGTAACCATACTCTGTTTGGCGTCGTACCAGAGACTTCTATGCGCTCTCCTTTACATCCTTATTACAACTCCGAAACACCCTCACAATCACATTTATGTGATTACCCCCATGATGATCTTTCATTGTGTTAACACCTAGGTACTTACAGTGATCCCCATAAGGAACTTTCACCTCATCAACGCAGTAATTACAACTGAGAGGACTTTTCCTATTTTTGAAACTCACAACATTATCTTGTACCTCACTGCCTTAATAGCCCTTTTCTTAGCCCCCTTAACCCACTGCTTGGGTTTGCCCCTCTAAAAAAGTAATACACTTCATAAATAAGAAATAAAATGAAAGGGGACGAAATTACGAACATTCTCTGATTTATCATAATGCCCGCTACCATAACTCACGCCAGCTACCTCACTGTTGCTATTAGATGTCAGGAACTACACCACACGACTGGAATGCAATTCAGTATTTCAAACACATATCAGTGCTCATTCTATGAATAACAGGCTCGTAATTTGAATGCTACGCTAACTCAGTTCAGCATGAAAAGTGAATCCTCCTTGTAAGCGGAAACTAAACTTGGTGCACTCTCACAACAAGACAAAGGAATGAGGCTATGGATGTGCGCGCGGCTAAACCGTGCAAGCTGGAAATTCCTAAGGGGACGCAATTAGGTGCAGGGACGGAATTTGCTACCTACATTATGGTGGTTGGTGGTGTGTGGTGTGAGTAAATGGATTCTGGATAATACGTACTCCTAGTATCTGATCCAGAGGAACTAACCAGTCATAGGAAACAAAAGCGCGGAAGAGGAATGGCCCTCTGAATCAAAGCACTCTACGCTAACCACTGGGAAAATACAATTACTCTAGTCAATTCAATGATATAACCACAAATCCTATGGTGAACCTTGAATGCCATATGCAACATGAAGTATGTGACTATCTGGACTACGGAGCAATTTGAAATAGGCATAAAAAATTTAAAAAAACCGAGAACGATGGACGTCAGACTTGGTGGAAAGAGAGGTTTAAATAGAAAGCACTGAAATTGAGGTGAGCAAATTAGCTATTCTTAACCTCTTCAGCGAACCTTCTTAAGGATCATTGGTGGGACGGAAGGTAGACTCCATAGGGAGAAATCGCAGAGCCTGAACAAGAGCTGAACATGTGATGATAAAAGAAAACTACCAATCACAAGCATTAGAAAACTTAGGACACTTTGACCATGTCAGTAAATACTGAGTATTTTTTTACTTTTGGGAAAATATCACAGATGAGTTGGCTAATATGTCGTGGAATCTCAAGATTGAATAACCTAAGACGGTTTACTGCAATGTCTTCAAGAGAATTGTTTCGAAAAACGGGGAACAAACCAACTCTTGTTGTAATGGTAGACAACATCCAGAATGAATGTCACAAGGAGAAGATGATTTAATGATAAAACTATCGCAAGACACAGCAATGTTAGTATTACTTCGAATAGTTTACAGTGTGATGTGGTGTCACATTTACAATTTCACTAGCATTCTTATTGAATACAATTTAGCGACGAACTCACCTGTACGTCCAAGGGATTACACGGTTTGGCGTCGTGCTGAATGGTTCATACAGAAGGGCGCTGGCCTTTTATGCTCAAGTTGGCACGCTCGAGTTTGACTCAGTCCAGTGGGATCATAAGGTATTAAAAAAGTGCCAACTTTGCATCTTTGTATTGGTAGATTTATAATCACGTAAAACAACAAAATTTTTGTCCCATAATTTTCTTTGCATGGCGGTGGATATACCGATATCAAGCTGATTTATTTATATCCCTTCCTGTCCTCAGTAACTTCGCTGTATAAGAGGCAATCATGCTGTACGCTGTACGTAAGCTTATCGCTGTCAAGCCGAGATCATGGCATTGGGCGAGCTATAGGTTACGAGTGGCTATTGCATTATTTACTCACCCAGACATGGCACAAGAAACGACCGGCAGCTGGACTGAGACTTTCAGTATAGAAAGTTTAGAGAAGAAAAACTCCATGGTATAAGAGCCCCGAAGGACCTAGGCTTACCAAGCGACCACTCCTCAGCTCAAAAGGCTGCAGATTACGAAGTCTCGTTTGGTCGGCATGACGAATTCTGTCGGCCGTTATTCATGGCTTTGTAGACCGGGGCTGCCAAGCAAACGTCATTTAGCTCCTTAATTGTAAACACGTAGGCTGAATAGACCTCTAACTAAGCCTCAAATTCACGGAATCAAACCCTGGGCCTCCGGGTAAGAAACAGACACGCTACTCATTTTTCTCATCTGAATAGTTTCAAGAGGATATTGTTACTTTATCGTATTTCTCTTCAGCAAATGACTATACTTCCACCCGCCACCACTTTGTCGTTGGTAGATGTAGATATCGCAGAGGAATATTGCCCTACGCAGTAATGGATCCTGTTTCCTCCACTGTGAGATAGCCTTTTATATCAAAGGAAGTCCCTCCGTTCACAATAGTGCTCCATCCAGTCGTTAGGACTGCGATTCTATAGAAAATAAAGGTTAATTGAAAGGAAAGAACTATGACATGGACTCAGCTGTAGAGAGAACATACCTCTTCCTCACTCTCGACCTGGCTCACTTCCTGTACATAATCGGCACACATCTCTTAATGCTTCACACACCACACCTTCTCATAGCTAAGTAGATTATTGCTGCTTGTGTTATGTGGACTATACTTCTTTGTGTTCTGTATCGGGGCGTGATAGCCGAGCAGTACAGTCACTTGTTTCTCACAAAGTGCCTGCGTTTTACTTCTTCCTTTTCTTACAATATTTGCTTTACGTCGTACCAATACAGATAGGTCTTAGGGCGACGATGGGAGAAGAAAAGTCTAGGAGTGGGAGTGGCCGTGTTGTTAATTAAGTTACAGCCCCAGCATTTGCCTGGTGTGAAAATGGGAAACCATGGAAAACCATCTTAAGGGCTGCCATCAGTGGAGTTCGAACCCACTACATCCCTAATGCAAGCTGGGTTCCCCTAACCCCACGTCCAACTCAATATGTGCCTGCAGTTTGATTCGCGGTCAATGCATATGGGAAGATATAAAGCAGTTACATGGCACAGTTACTCATAGGACTATATGACAAGCATGCTCCAGTTGGGCAAGCTAGAGTCACTCACTCGCCTGCACCTTGGTTAACTAGCGATATAAAATCAACAATGGCTCGCTGAGACGCAATATTCCGCCGATGCAAGGAAACAAATAATGAAATAGAATTTGAACAGTATCGTCTTTTACGTACAGAAAATAGCAATTAATTCACAATAGCAAATTTAACCACATTAAAAATATAACAAAGAAACTTAAATGCACGTGAAACCTGGAACCAACTTCGAACTATGGAAGCTGGAAAATGCTAAGAGCCTCATGTGCCAACTATATCTGTCGATACACTTATCCCTCACTCCATAACTAACCAACAAAAGACATCTCAACCTCAAAATCATATACATCTAAATAAATAAATCAGTGACCCTACAAAAAACCAACATAATTTATTTCTTCACACTGTCAATGTAAATTGTGTAAAGCGTATTTTGAATTCAGTTAAGTCACAAGGTAAAGGAGCAATTAACATCCCAACAGGCTTCATAAAAACATTATTGGCGCTGTCCTATCGATTATTACCTAGGTACATTGTAAACTACTGTCTCACCACTGGGACGTTTCCAACTGCATGGAAGTATGCTCTAGTAACTTAAAGTAAACCACAGCAAATGCGCCATCTGATAACCGGCCTATTTCGATTCTTTCCGCTCTTTTGAATGTTCTTGAACGAGTTGCACACGAGCAGCTAGTAGAATTCTTAACTAGTCATTCTCTTTCTGAACAATTGCAGTCTGGCTTCAGAAAGGGACACAGTACTATGATTGTCCTTCTTCGGGTAACAGATGACATAAGACTAACACTGCACAAACGACAGGTGATGATATCGACACTCCATGATTTTAGTAGTGTATTTGACACCGTAAATATTGTCAAGCTCCGCTCTCTGCATATCAGCCCTATAGCGCTAATTTTTTTAAGTCGTACCATACAAATCGTCGCCAGTGAGTAGTGGTAAACAATCAAAGATCCCAATGGGCTGTAAAATAATCCGGTGTCCCTCAAGGGTCTGTTCTAGGGCCCTTATTGTTCGTCTTGCATATTAATGGCATATCCTTCACAATTCAGTATTGTAACTACTACTTACACGCTGATGATCTGCAGATATACAAACACACCACTATAATCAATTTACATGAAAGAGTTCAACATATTAATTCATATATTGAAAGGCTTACCGCCTATTCTAAAAACAACCATTTACTCCTAAATCCTCGTAAAGCACATAGTTTTATCAGAGAAAACTCTAAATTATTACATGTAATAAGCAATATCAATCTTCCTCCAATCATCATCAATGACCTTGCTGTACCGTACTTTAAAAATGTAACTAATCTTGGAATATCCATAAATGAGAATCTTACATGGAATGAACACGTAACTAATATATGTAGAAAGCTCCATGCTGCCTTATATCCCCTGAACATCACAAGAATGCTTTTCCTCAAAAAAATTAAAATGAATCCATGCCCTATCGTACTACTATCAATTTTAGACTACTGTGATACGGTACTAGTCAATCTAAATGCTCAACAAGCTTTGAGACTTCAACGACCACAAAACTCTTGCATACGATATGCCTTCCAACTGCGACATGACACTCATGTTACACCACATTTCAAAACATTGGGATGGCTACGCATAAATGAACGAAGGAATTTTCACCTAATGACACTTGTTTACCGAGTGCTCTCGACGAACACTCCTAATTAAGTATCTCCAAATTTTCGATTCCTTTCCTCATTCCATGAAATTAGTACTGTGCTGGTTCCCTATTTGAAATTCCACTAAATCGAACGAATTCCTACAATAATTCCTTTTTAGTTACTGCATCGAGACTGTGGAATACACTCTCAACAGACATTGGGCCTACCGAAAGATTTTCCTGGGAACATATACTGTAGGCCTAACTGAGTCGTGTGAGTCATTTTGTGTATGTTGTGTGAATGGGTTTCATTTGATCTGTTATGCACTTCAGTCATTATGTTTATTATTACTAACTTCCTCTTTATATTATTTTCTTTGTCACACTAATTTCCGTACTGATTTGTAATCTAGTCTTAGTGTATCTGTCCGTAGTACTAGGGCGAATCAAAAAGTAAGTTACGTAAGCTCGCCGCGAGAGCACGCTGTGTGTCGTGACTGTGGCCAATGCGGAGCAAGCTACAATAACTGCTGACACATCCGATATTAATTTTGGTGCCGTGGTTCAAATACCGGTCAATCCATGTGAGATTTGAGGACTGGGACAGGTTTTTCACCGGATACTCCGATCTTCCCTGCCATCTTTCATTCAAGCGACATTCTACAACATGTCATTTCATCTTCCAGTCAATAATAATTTCCCCAGAGGCGTGCGACAGGCTTTGATAGCTGGCACAATTCCTATCCTCGCCGCTAGGTGGAGGCTTCATAATTCATTCCATTCCTGCCCCGGTCGGGTGTCTGGAAACAGACTGAGAATTATCATTCGTTTACATTAAACAATTTGTCATGACTTGTGAACAGTTTTTATTGTCCTATTAATCAAGTCTCAAAGGAACAATGAATATTTAGGCTATACTACTGATTGAAATATAAAGAGGACAACTCAACTAATGACACAGGGTATGTGTTAAAATACTGAAAGTAGAAAGACGTACTACTTTTATACATTGGCGTAGAATACGGTAGCCTGTTCCGCCACGTTTATTTTCATTTAAAGGCGATATCTCCTCTGAAGTGTTGCCCGTTGAAAGGTTGGCCATTTATTAAATTTGAATGTTTACTTAGCCGAGGCGCCATGGCTCCAATAATGTACCATATAGTCGCTTATTTCAAAGCAGCATGTGAAAGCTCGGGAAATTGGCGGTGAGAGCTGCAAGGACTTATGACATTTACATTGAACACTCCGCTCGATAACGTGTTGTGTGTGATCTGTACACATCAATATACAATCTGGACAGCAATACACCGAGGTTATATGAAACGAACGACCACAAAATAATGTCCGGTTCATGCCATAGAGACTGTAAATCCAGTATAATATTGAAAATGCTGTTACATGCACATGATGGAAATAGTCACAATCATATCCCCGGAGCTTTCAACTTTGGAGCTTGGAGAGGTAACAATAGTGCCGTTAACTGATTCTGACCTCTTGAAGATAGTAAGTAGAATGTTTTTGTTTTAGTCGTGAGTCCATACAATTGTTTGATGTAGCCCTCCATGCCAACCTACCCTGTGCTAATTCTTTAATTTCTATGTTACTAATGCCTCCTGTATCTGCTCTAATATCCTTGTCATATTCATACCTTGGTCTATCTATACAGTTCTTACCACCTACACCTCCCTCAAAGCCAACTGAACAAGTCCCGGATGTTTTAATATGTTTCGTATCATTCTATCTCTTCTTCTCGTTAAATTTATCCAAATCCATCCCCTTCCACCAACTCAATTCAGTATGCCTTCATTCGTGAATAAACATTTTAAGTTATATGTAAGATTGCTATGCCTCTCTCGTAGATTTTATCTTGTGAAATATGCTGGAGATGATCGTATATTCGATCGAAACTAGTCCAAAAAGTTATTATTTAATGAATTATTGACAATCATATCGCATCAATGTATTGACTAGGTGGAAAATAAAATCCTTTCCTAATAAGAAATAAAATCATATCCATCAATATGGGCCTCAAAAATGAATGTTATTGCTTATACATGATTCGATCTATCCTTCTCACCTTCAGAATTCTTTACATTTAAAAAGCTTCTATACTTTCTGAGTAATATTTCACCTAAATATAATGCCACGCTCCTGATGAAAGTCTTCAAGAACATCTTTCTAATTCCTATATCAATATTGAAAGTGAGCAAATTTACTTTCCTAAGTAAGACCTTCCTTGCTTCTGCTAGTCTGATTTTTTCGTCATCTTTACTTCTGCCACCGTTCGTTATTTTACTATTCAAGTAACAATATTGGTCTACTTCCTTTAAGACTTTATTCCCCAATTTAATATTTCCTGCATCACCTGACTTCGTTCGACTGCACTCCATTACTTTTGTTCTGGACTTATTCATTTTCATCTTTTACTCCTACCCCAAGACTCTGCCCATAACGTTCAACAATTTCCCCAGATCTTCTGCAGTTTCAGATAAAATAACAATATCATACGCAAATCTCAATGTTTTGATTTCCTCTCCTTGGACTGTGATTCCCTTTCCAAATTCCTCTTTGATTCATTTTACCGCCTGTTCTATATAAACATTGAAAAGGAGGGGAGACAAACTGCAGCCTTGTCTCACTCCTTTCTGGATTGCTGAATCCACGGTATTCCCGCCTGTCGTAAGAAGTGACTAAAATTCTTAAGCCTGGCGGTCCTTGAGTTCGAAGCGTAGGTTGGCGACTATGGGACACCTAGCTTAGTCCAGCATCGTTTCCTCTTACTTGAAGGTATATTATTTGTAAATTATTTCACTTACACATCTTTCTTTGACCAGTTCCTCCAAAGATAATCTCTCTTCCATTTTCATTTCTAATTAATTTTAATAGGGAATGGTTACTCAGTTGTACTTTCCCAGCGCTTTAAGTATATCCGGTTAGTTTACCAGAATTGATTAGGCCGATTTATCCACTAGAATTCATTTTAAAATGGTACCTAATTGCGACAAGCACATCTGTAAGGATTCTCTGTTAAGTGTCTACCATTTAATTTTTACTAAGTTGACTGTCCCTGTATAACACAGTAACAAGTGAATAATGGTATGTAGGCTTATACTTACCAGCGTCACCTCAAATGCACGCTTAAATGGCAGTTCGTTGGAAAGTACTGAAGAACAATCAAGACCTCACTGAGCCTGGGACTGTTTCCGATTGACCGTATCCGAGAACATGTTCGGCTTACTATTTCTGCCGTTGCTTTTCTAGGTACACCCGTTAGGGATGAGCAACACGTACTGGTGTGTTAGGGAGTTGCTTGTGGGAGGTGTAATTGTACGGGTTTTGGAAGGGAAAGGGAAGGAAGGAGTCTTGGCCTTGAGAAAGGTACCATTCTGATATTTTCCTTGAGTTAAAATAGGAAACTATTAGCACGCGAGAGGTCACACCTGCGGCAATTTGCCGCAATTTTAAATATTTGTTAATAATTTCGTTGCTAGCCGCTGTAGGGCTTAGGGCTCTCGTTTCATTCTTCCCCTCCCTCTCTCACGCCTCACGCTGATTATCGTGAGTGTATTGCCTGCTGCGTTCCGGAGTAGTTTAAGTTTTTTTCACTCTCGCATCTGCGGCGGCAAATTGCCTTCGTGCGACTCCTCGCGTAGTGCATTCTTACATGACTGCATTTCCAAGAAAGTTTCTTAAGTAAAGTTCATGAGGTTTATGGTGGCTTTCAGTGAAGTGTGGTGCTGTAGTTTTATCTTGAATTGTGACCAAATCATTCATTGAAATGTACAAATGGAAACGTTGAGGCAATTTGCTCACGCGCTACCTCTCGCGCTCTTTAAAAACTCTCGTAACTTTACCAGATTTTGCGACAAAATTCATTTTTTTTTCATTGCGAAAATATTGTTACTGGGTAATTATGTTAGTACTAGTTACACAGGGTACATATTTATATTTTTATTAGAGCATTCACCGCCAAAGGAAAATAGCAGCTCATTAAAATATGAAGCGTGAGCAGTTTGCCTTCGCGCAACCTCTCGCGTTCTAAAACGGGTGCGACCTCTCGCGTGTAAAAATTAACTTCGAAGATGGCCAACGGGGAACTTCAACCCACCTGCCTTTCAGTACAGAGACTAGAGTAGTATGGGTAAGGAGAATTAAAACACATTGGGAGCTGAATCAGTAATTTCTTCATTTTACTTTTTATAAACATTTCAATGAATACAAGTATAATATTTTTAATGAGATGACAAAAGTATGAAGTGGACTCCACAATCAACAACACTAGAATATGTTATCATCCTTATTAAAATAAGGAGCCAGCCTCAAAAATAGTTAAATACCAGTATAAAGTTAATCCTCATAGAGCAAAAAGAGATCCGATAGGGTGAGAATAGAGCAAGCTTTAGAACCCCACTTTACATAGTAGAATTGTCGAGCCTGGTACATTCACATACCTCAAAAGTAAATTAGAGTCTTAAACACGCAATTACTCCTAACAGGAACTGTAAAACTAATTCCAGCAAAAATATATATTGGAAATCCCTCCTTCACATATAAGAGCAAATCTCGCACTATATAAGATGGCCAAGGGGAACTTTAACTCCAAAATAATAAAGAATTCATTCAGATAAAGCCCACAAGTAGCAAAGGACTAGGGATTCTGAAAATCACAGCAAATCCCAAAAAATAAAATCATCAGACAACTACCTATTTGGGTAGCTCTGCCAAGTTTATACGGGGGTTAAATATAAGCTACGCTGCGACTAGCTAGATATCCGATTACGTCGCGCATTCCTATCTACGAAATGTCACTGTAAAATTTGTCACAAATGGAACACAATGATTTCTTTTACACAGTTGAAGTCTAAAATCTGCGGTAAATTAATAAATATTTTATTTTTGGAGAATATTATGTACACCTAGTTTACTACTTTACAAGTACCTTTGGTGCTACGCTCACAGTAATACAGGTATGTCTTTTGTATGTCTTACACTTTCAACATTTTCGTGTGTGATGTCTGTGTTTACTGAATTTCTTTGCTTCAGTTGTCAATGACATCATTTCCTGAATTGTATCGCGATATGCAAGATCTAATAGGCGACAAAAAGCTATGGCCAATGCACATAAGATGGATTCTGTGGACTAGTGATTTACTGGTCCAGGGATCATGCTATTTTTCTTTCAACAAAAATCATTTTTGTGGTACCTGCGATATTTCTCTGTAATGTGCAGCACCAAGTTGTTGAATGCGTCCTCAGTTGTTTTTCCGTCGAGTTCTAGCCACATCACTATAACATGGTAATAACATCGTGAATGCTGTTGACCTCCATTTTCCTGTTTGAACTAGCCGCTCTAGTGGTATGGACAAAGATAATGAGAATCCACAGACACAGCACTCCCATTCGTCGGTGCTAGCCCTGGACCTCAAGAAATTAACAAAAGACGGCACCAGCAGCGGAATAAGACATAAAGGAGTCCTGCCAACAAGCCTTATGTATTTCTCTAATAACGACGGTATTTCTTAATTTACCGCAGATTTTTCAATTCATTTAAGTAACGGCAATTATCCCATTCCTCGGTGCTAGCTCTGGACCTCAAGAAATTAACAAAAGACGGCACCAGCAGCGGAATACGACATAAAGAAGTCCTGTCTGCAGGCCTTAAATATGTATTCATATTTCTCTAATAACGACGGGATTTCTTAATTTACCGCAGATTTTTCACTTCATTTAAGTAAAAGCAATTATTATGTTTTTATTTGTGACAAATTTTACAGTGACATTTCGTAGATAGGAATGCGCGATGTAACCTAGAAATCCAAAATGGTTAAGGGAGTTTAAATTTAGAAAAACTATCAACTGTTAAATAAAGGAGTTAACGCTTTGTGGACCTCGGATTTGGCGTTTAGGTTTTTTTCTTTTTTTAGAAGTTGCCTTGTGTTGCACCGACACCCATTTAAATCGCCTGTGAAGTGATCTGTTTGGTTATCTTGAACAGCCGATAAAATTATGACCGCGCGAAATATCGATTTTTCAAATTATTCATCAGTATGACCAAACGTTAAACGCCCATATACCCGGATGACCACCTTGTCTGTATTCATTTCATGTTATCGTGTAGTGTGTCAGCCCACTGCTGTTTACGTCGTCCATTAAGCTCATCTTAACAATTGTCTGCTTCTGTTCACAGAACATATCTAAACTCTTCTAGTCATTTTTGCATGCATGTTCTCCAGAATCCTCTACAATACAATGCAGTCTAGTGACACCGGATGACCACCTCAGCATCTTTGTTTCCATGACTAGTAGACGTTCTTCCCCTTTCGTAACTGCCCAACTTTCGGTTCCATGAAATACAACAGGAAGTACGACGGTGCGATAAATAGTCGATTTTAGGCGGTCTTCCGTTGCTACAACGCAGATAGGTCTTATAGAGACGAGGGGGTAGGAAAGAGCTAGGAGTTGAAAGGAGATGGCCATGGCCTTAATAAGCTACTGCCGCAGCACTTGCCTGGTGTGAAAATGGGAAACCATGGAAACCCATCTTCAGAGCTGGCGACATTGGGGTTCGAACCCTCTATCTCCCGTATGCAATCTTACAGCTTCCCGCCCCTAACCGCACGGTCAACACGCTCGGCCTCTTTGTGAGGTCTGTGGTTCGTTTTAAGAAACTCTAATCTTAAATATGGCCTAATAATTTACGGCTGTCGAAGTGTCCCTTATTTTCATGCTTGTAATCTGCTCATCGTAGGCTATATTAATTCTTGCGTTCACCTTCTCGACAAGATGGATATCGTCAGTAATTGCAGATTCAAAATATTCGAACATGGTCACGCCTGGTAGTCTTCGTGATCCACTTAAATTGTTTCGGCTTGCTATGGGTAAAAAGTCACGTATTCGGTATTCGTTTTATTGATTCGCAACTTACATTACACCAGTCGATCATTCCATTCTTTTAAATATTAGGAATTATATTTCTACGACATTCTAGTGTTCATAGGATTGCATTAGCAGTAAATACTTCTATTTCGTATTGAATAATGTGTAGTTTTTGCATTACGAGTTATTGAACACTCCTTAGTATCTTCCTTCTAAATTTTAATTATGTTTTTTATATTCTTGCTTTTACGTTTAATGGATAAGACTGGATATTAACATATTTATCCCAGTATTATCTCAGCACTAAAGGTTACTAATTAATAAGATACCAGTTACTAGTTTTGATTTGACAGTAATGCGCGTAATGTTACTACAGCCACTTACATTGAGTTTACAGTCAGATGGACGATGACTTCCGCTGGACAGAGAAGTCAATATTACCCTCTTTGACGTAGCTAATCCTTCTGATAACAGCGAGTAAACTGTCGGTTACTGGGATCAAAGGCTGGCTAGAATTTGGCCGGCAGAAGTTACAAGTACACAAGATAATTCGTCGGATTATCGAGCAACCTCCACCCCTCCGTGAAATATTCGTTGCTGGCTGTGGATGTAGTTTACTGGGACCAAGGAAGTGGGCCACGCGATTTGAATTATGTAGCCCTGAGCTTCCATTCGGGAGATGGTGGGATCAAACCTCTCTGCTAAGTGCGGCCAATATCCAGTATTCGGGAGATAGTAGGTTCGAACCCCACTGTCGGCAGCCCTGAAGATGGTTTTCCGTGGTTTCCCATTTTCACACCAGGCAAATGCTGGGGCTGTACCTTAATTAAGGCCATGGCTGCTTCCTTCCAACTCCTAACTCTTCCCTGTCCCATCGTCGCCATAAGACATATCCGTGTCGGTGCGACGTAAAGCTACTAGCAAAAAAGAATTCTCTGCCGGCAGCCCTAAAAATGGTTTTCAGTGGCTTCCTATTTTCATACCAAACAAAAGTTGGGGCTGTGCCTTAAATACCAGTCATATCCTTCCCGATGTTAGTCTTTTCGTAACCCAATGCCACCGTATGATCTGTCTGTGTCAGTGGGCGTAAAACAAGTAGCAGGAACAAAAGTATGTTGAGACTGTTATTAACGTGCGATGGAAATATGTTGGGTTCAGTTTATAAGTGTTTTTGCATCTTTCAGTACTTAGAGTTCATCTAGAGTCCGGATTTACATGCAGTAGTCCCTTATAGGTTAGTATGCAAACTTAATGAAGCGAGTAACGATTGTACTCTAATGTACACAACGGTTATGCTGTTATTATTAAGCGTATGGAATTTACATAATGGACAAGTATATACAATATTATACAAAAGAAAAAACCTGCGAAGAATACATGGTACTAAGTAGGGAACAATTACACATGGATATACGAATTAATTATCCACTGCACGAGGGATACTGAGACATCAGAAAAGTCTTTCCGGTCTCCACCATAAGCACGCAGAGGGCATTCGTCTATTATATGATGCATGGTCTGGACCAATGCACCACAGGCACACGCTGGAGAGTCCCTGAAGCCCCACTGGTGAAGGGAGAATGCAGATCTTCCACAATTAGTGCGAAGCCTGTTTAGTGATGACCATATTCTTCTTGGCAAAGTGAAACCAGCTGGGGAGTGGTTTAGGTTAAAGAGTCTTGGCCACTCCGGAGCTGTACGGAACCGTTGATCTTTCCTTTCCTCTTTTAAACTGAAACCAGCATCCATTAGATTCTTAGCTGTTTTCATTGATGGGTTACAGGTTTTCAGTCTTTGTCTCCAGAGATCTGCAACATCCCTGTAGATGGGTAGAGTTGAATTGGACTTGATCTTATCGTATTCTTGAACAAGGGCTCTTCAACGTCGCAGGCTTGGTGGAGCAATGTGGGACAAGACTGGCAGCCAATGCGTTGCGGTAGGCTTCAGAGTACCGGAGATGATACACATGGTGGTAAATTGTACATCGACACTCGTCACGTGTCAACTGTTAAGCCATACTGAAGAGCAGTATTCAGCTGCAGAATACACGAGGCCAAGCGCAGTACGTCGTAATGTGTCCGCTGAAGCACCCCATTAAGTTCAACACAATTTAAGTAGAATATTATTGCGTGATCTCAACTTAGATCCGAGGTTTTCAAGATGCTTTCTATAAGATAGGGCTCGGTCGTCAAGCGTTACCCCGAGGTACTTTGGGTTAGGATTGTGCTTTAGCACTGAGCCATTGAAGCATACATGGAGTTTTCTATTAGCCAACTTGTTGTGGAGATGGAAACAATCAGATGCTGTCTTATTCATGCTGGGTTGCAGTCTCCAGTTTCGGGAGTAAGAGCTAAGTGTATTTAGGTCAGACATCAGGATGGCCACGGCATGGCTGAAATCTGGATGTTGAATGGCAATGGCTAGGTCGTCTGCATAAGAGAATTTTACTTATTTTGTCTCAGGAATATCCGATATGTAGAGATTGAATAGAAGAGGTGCCAATATTGATCCCTGGGGAAGGCCATCTTTTAGTTTCCTAAGACTACTAATGTCATCATACACGACGACACGGAAGAGCCTTTCGGTCAGCATATTGTTGATCAGTGTGGTTACAGTTTTGCAAGGGATAACTCGCTGCAGCTTCAACATCGATTCTTGCCTGAACACAGTATCATATGCAGCATTTAGATCTACAACGACTGCAGATGTTTTAGTACCCCTTTCAAAACCAGCCTCAATGTTAGTTGTTGGTGCTAGCATCTGATCAACACAGCTTCTGTTCTGCCTGAATCCAGCTTGCGCTACTGGGATCACTTCATTAATGACCGAACTAATCCTATTGTACACAAGTCTCTCAAGGAGTTTATAGTAAACACTCAGCAATGCCATTGGTCGGTTGCTACCGACTCGGTTTTCCGGTTTACCGGGTTTCAGAATTGCAATGATCTTGCTTACCCGGAATTCATATGGCAGTTGTCCAGACGATAAGATATTAGAGTACAATGTAGCCAACCAGTGCTTTGTGTTTGGAGCACTATGTATCAGAAACTCAGGAATATCCCATCAAAGCCAGCAGCTTTACTAGGTTTGAGGCTTTTAATAGCAGTATCTACTTCCAGATGTGAAATTGGTTCCGAGTATGTAGAGTTCTCCTGCAAGTTGCTTTTCTGTTGTTTGAGCAACTCTTTTACTTGGACGGTATGTTTCATATCAGAGGGCACTCGTGACATATTAACAATATGTTCAGGTATTAGGTTGGGTGTGAAGCAACCATTTCTCTTGTGGCAGGTTCTGTTTCCAGTAAGTTTCGTGAGATGACTCCAGGCTTTTCTGCTGGACTGTTTGAAGTACATAGTCTCAACCGTATTGTTCCAATTCTGCTGGCGGGATTCATCTAAACTCTGCAACAGAGCACTTGCTATTTCAGGATCTCCACCCTGTAAATACTCCTCATAGAGTGTCTCACAAGTTTCATTCCATCCAGGGATATATTCTTTTTGCAGCCCTCTTGGAATATATTTCTTGGCAATTGAGATAATAAGTCGAACAAAACGTTCGTAGTTAGACTGAATAGGCGGTATGAATCGGACACATTTGTCAAGATCTTCTGAAAAGCAATCCCGCTTGGCTTTATTGAAATTCCAGCGTGGTCGAGGTGTGCTTTTAACCAAAGGTATTTTTATTCCTGTAGTTATCATGACAGGTCTGTGTTGACTGTGGGGAACGTTTTCCGCTACTTTCCTTGTAGTAGGCAGGACAATACCGTTTACATCTTCAGTGACAAAGCAAAGATCAGGATTGTATTCTCTCTTCTAACGGGCTGACTTAAAGGTTCCTATATCTTTCAAATCAAAAACCAAGTGTAGATTATTAGCTTCAGCCCAGGTGACTAGTTGAGAGCCACATTCATCTGTATCATCATATTTCCTGTTCGGATGATGACTATTGAAATCTCCGACATATATTGCTGGATGATTCCGGGTGAGGAGCACTTCATTTGGCCAAGCCACAGATAGTGGTTTTTACACGTTTACCACTTTGGTGCCCGATATCTCAACAGTTACCACGTGAACATCGTCAGTCACCGTTGCTGAAATGAGCCGAATATCTCGTAGATTCGAACGAGCATAGATTGCTGCCCCATACATCTGGTGGTACGTTTCCCCAATGGCGATATAACCAGGGATCTTAGCTGTTCCTCAGTCGCAGTATGAGTTTCTTGAATGGTCAATGTATTCAAGAAGGATTCTAGACAGATGTTCACTCTTCGATTTGGATATACATTCGATGTTTATTTGGCATATTCGTAGAGAAGGTCCTAGTATCTTTGCAGGTTGGTTCTGAGAAGGACCATTTGCAGAAGTTCTCTCTGAGTCCATTTGGCCAGGAGTTCAACAACTGTTGATAGTTTAGCCACCAATGCGTTGTTGCTCGCTTAGCACCACCCGGGGAACACGCGCAGGGCAATATGGAGGTAAAACCTGCGGACGTGAGCAACGTTCATTCCCCGGTAATGCTGTGACCTTTGCATAAACTTTAGGGACTCGGCCCATCAAATCCCCTCGAATTTACGTTACCCTCATCGAGCTCAATAGCTGCAGTCGCTTAAGTGCGGCCAGTATCCAGTAATCGGGAGATAGTGGGTTCGAGCCCTACTGTCGGCAGCCCTGAAGATGGTTTTCCGTGGTTTCGCATTTTCACACCAGGCAAATGCCGGGGCTGTACCTTAATTAAGGCCACGGCCGCTTCATTCCAATTCCTAGGCCTTTCCTATCCCATCGTCGCCATAAGACATACCTGTGTCGGTGCGGCGTAAAGCAAATAGCTAAATAAAATATGTTACTCTCATTACATGACATGCGAGCGGGCTAGTCCACACTTCCTAATAAGCAAATTAGTTTGCATTCTAACCTCTTACTGCATAAAAGTCCGGGGTATTAAACTTATATACATTCCTCCAACTGGTAGTTACTGTAACATTAAAAATACGAGTACAACGAATCCAATTCTCATTCTTATATTATGCTGTTAACAATTTATCTGTCCAGGACAGCTCTGAGCACTAAATATAATGGAAAGTGAGTGATTAGCCTTGAACTTGGAAATATGTTGATTGAATACTTGCAGTCACCATCAGATACTAATGGTTTCGCCTTATCGTTGCAGCCTATCCCTTTTATTTTCTAGCACTCTTATTAACACTTCATATCTTTGAACTTCCATCATGCTCTTAACTTCGTCCATATACTGTCGCCGCTTTGATTTCTTCCCCACAATTTTCCCCACGACGATGTTCAGAAGAATTGTTATGCCAAATCATGTGGACAATTAATGTTACTTTCTTTTATTCACTACACATAACAACGTACGGTTTTCATTCCAGTCAGCTACCTAAAAAGAATTCCCCAACATTTCCAAATTCATATTTTTAAAAGGTATAATCTACAGTTTAATACTACTCGCCGGCCCCGTGGTGTAGGGGTAGCGTGCCTGCCTCTTACCCGGAGGCCCCGGGTTCGATTCCCCGCCAGGACAGGGATTTTTACCTGGACCTGAGGGCTGGTTCGAGGTCCACTCAGCCTACGTGATTAGAATTGAGGAGCTATCTGACGGTGAGATAGCGGCCCTGGTCTAGAAAGCCAAGAATAACGGCCGAGAGGATTCGTCGTGCTGACCACACGACACCTCGTAATCTGCAGGCCTTCGGGCTGAGCAGCGGTCGCTTGGTAGGCCAAGGCCCTTCAAGGGCTGTAGTGCCATGGGGTTTGGTTTGGTTTTTTTAATACTGCTCTCTATAGCCAACTTAGAGTTCCATCTAATTTTAATTATAAATATCCATTTATACTACGTCTGTACTCAAGATTATCAGACAGAATTCTCACAATACGGTAGTTACTACACGGCGACGTGAACCACTATATTCTAAGATCTAAAATAATGAGAAGAGAAAAATAATTACTGATTTTTCACGTTCAGTACGTACTGATGATAGAAGTATAGCTTGGAATTTAAATTTATTACATCCATAGAGCGAGATAATCACTATCATAATCATCATCTACACTTCACAAGGTACATAAAAGTTGTTGATGGGTAGTTTTAATTACTCACTGAAAATCCCCTCATGAAAGAAAGAACAAGAAACCAAAAATACCTAACAGCATACAGACAAAAATCAAGTCAACGTTTTCAGCAATGTACATACATTTACGGGCAAAAAAAAATTTGGAACTCCTACGGGACAAAACTCCGGAACTACAATATAAAGCTGTAAAAGTAAGTATTGGGATGTAAAACGAATACAATTATTATTATTATTATTATTATTATTATTATTATTATTATTATTATTATTATTATTATTATTATTATTTGACTCTTTGGATGCATGGTCAGTGTCGCAGGCCTCATTTCAGGGAATCCTGGGTTCGAGTATTGGCTGGGTCGTTCATCTTAGCCGCGTATGGTTAATTCCTCTGGTTCAGGAACTAAGTGTTCATTTGTTATTTCCTAATAATATTAATAATAATAATAATAATAATAATAATAATAATAATAATAATGGCATGTGGCCTCCGGAGAGGCCCGGTGCAGATCTTTCGAGTTGATGCCGTATAGGTGACCTGCACGTCTTTGAAGGTGGGCCCCAACCTCTGATTAATTCTCATGATTAAGACGGCGCTCACACCCAGGCCCGGAGCAATCGGAATTAACGAATCAAGTTTAAAATCCATGTCCCGGCTGGGAATCGAACCTAGGACCCTCTGGACCAAAGGCCAGCATGCTAACCAGTTATCCGTGGAGCCGGACTATTTCTTAGTTATTTAACGTGGAAGTGACACAGGTTTTTATAAGATGATGGGACAAAAATTGTTAAGACTATAAAGAAAGCCGCCGTGACTTTAATTAAGATGCAATCCCAGCATTTGCCTGGTGTGGAGATGAACTGAGCATTTGTGTTTGTCTCAACACCACACCACACAACCAATCACCAAAGAAATACGCAATTTTGAATACATCCCTCCACCTCGGGTTGGTATCAGAGGGCTTCCGCGTGAGACCCTACTAAGGCATTGAAAAAGTGGCAATGGAAGAGTATTATTACCGTATCATCATCATCACCCACAAAATATATTCCAAAAAGTTCCGAAAATTATTGCACGATGGCCGCGTACAGAAAAAGCAAAGGAAAACCTATGGGATTAAATTCTGTAACATCTGCTAGCATAAAACACCCTTAATGTGCATACTAATATACACTAAGACCTTACTCAATGAATGCCCCCAATTGGCCGCCATTTTGGAACGCGATGCACAGATTAGATCGGAGTACTCTAGCAATGCACTGAATCTGTCTTTCCCGAGTGCCTGCTAGACGTACGGCACAAACAAATAGATATCAACATGTGTATTTTAATTCTACACATCTTTATCCAATACGAATGTTTACTGCATAATACATCGTTTTCGCGCCTCGAAATACCGATATGCGACAACGTTGATGAGATAGATACTGACCCGCAGCACATGTTCCACTTAGAATGAAAATTCGTTGATATAGTTCATGCTATAGGGCCTACAGAAACGTTGATGACAGAACCCTTGTGGTCAGAATTCTAATCTGAAACATTATCACATAGCGGTTCTTCTATGTGCAACGACGATGTATCAAAGTTTGAGATTAAAGGCTTTAAAATCTGCACCAAACAAGAATATATTTCTATAAACAATGATAGTCAAATACACAAGACTTTGGGTGTTGGTGCCCATTCAGTTAATCACTGAAGAAGAATTTATTCACTCTAAAAAGCACTCAGAAATTAATTACTTCACCATCAAGACAAGTAATGAAGTCGATCCAATTTATGCGTACTAAAGTTGCTTTTGAATGTTATTATTATTATTATTATTATTATTATTATTATTATTATTATTATTATTATTATTATATCGCTTTCCCAAGATCTCCCTGACGCCAACCCTACATGAAGGGATGTAATCACTATTGCGTGTTTCTGTGTTTGTTGGTACTGTAGTGTGTTGTCTGAATATGAAGAGGAAAGTGATAGGACGAACAAAAATACCCAGTCTCTGAGTCAGAAGAAGTAATCAGACGCTACTAAAATCCAGGACCCCGCCGGGATTCGAGCCCGGGACCCTCTTAACGGAAGGGCTCAACGCTGGCTATTCAGCCAATGAGTCTGACATTTGAATGTAATTGCTATAGAGTGTAAATTGTAGGTAGTGTATCAAATTTGTACTGAACACGTCATTAAACATTCAACTTTGTCACTTGTTTGTATTCATAATTCTTCGTTGAAAGTAAGAAATTACTTCATATGACTTCGGTGATCTAACTAGAAGCTATTTCTAAGTTTTACGATTTTTATCACTTTCTGGTACGGCTGATGGGTGATGCTATTTGCATGGTAAAGTGGTTTTATAATAATCTATTTGTTGCCCGACAGAGTTTTCCAAACGCAGCGAGTTCGGTACCAAAGTACTAATACATTACTACCTGGAGGGAAAAATAAAACTGGCCCTTGAAAATATTTAAAATACCGACGCTGTAATGACCCTTCTTAATGAACAGGATAACTGCCCATCACAGAAAATGCTGGAAACCGTGATTTCGATGCACCAGTTGGTTGCTGTCACATGTCTGCGCGTGCGCATCTCCCGCACCTCCCGAGTACGTCACTGTGTCATTACATGTGATTGAGTGAGGGGAGTAGACGTGTTTAATGACCATTCGAATGCAACACGAAATGGTGCTTACGACGAAACAGCGTGCGTTCATTGTCGAGTCTTATGCAAAGCGTACTTCATGGAAAATCTGTGCAGAACTCTTTGCTTAAGAGATCAAAACTGGAAGTGTTTTGCAAAAACCTCGATCAAACTCTGCAATACAAAACATTGTGGCATAATGGCGTGAAACGGGCTCTGTAGCGAGTAAAAACCGTAGCAATTACAAAAAGAGTTCGAAAATCAGAAAAAAATTGCTAGTGGAGGAAAATCTCGAACTAAGTCCGACGGAATCTCAACGCCGTTTATGTGTGCAAGTAGAAATTAAGAGATCGTCATATCGAAAGATAGGCCTAATCAAAAAGGACCTGCATCTGTATCTTTGCACATTTACTATTTTGCATGTGTTAAAGCGTCCAGACGAACCCTCACGTGTAGAGTTCTGCCGGTGGTTTCCGAGTAAAGTGGAATCAGGACTTTTGGATCCTCAGTTTTTAATTTCTGCAGATGAGGCCATTTCCAACATCTTCTGTGATCTTCATCAACAAGGATAATTCTCAGTTTAAATATTTCCGCGCTGATTTTTTTTCCCACCAGGTATAATTGCGTATGGATATTACAGCGTCGTGAATATAATGTAAGTTAAACACTCCAAGGATAGTGGGTGCAGTCGATCGTGGTAAACTGCGTGCCAGTAAGAAAGTGTAGCCAATGACGTGAGAGTTTCATGAATGTTAGGACCAGAATAAACACTTAACCATATTTCACAATATATGGTTAAAATCTACGAAGACTAGCCCAAACTCCCTAAGTAGAAGCAGCAGAACGCTGATCTGTCAGTCATGGACCAATCATAAAAGTGCTGAGTATGTTTATCTCGTTTAAAGTTTGTTATAGGGGGAATTCAATAACGCACTGGGCCAGCGAGCGATCCAGAACATTGGCATTATCGGCTTAGAATAATTCATTGTTATTAACAAGAGCAATAAAGTCTATATTATTACTTCCGTGACTATTGCTGTCCTGTCAAATATCCTGTAAGGTATTGAGCAAACTCACGGTCAGGGTAAAGACGCCTGAACCTAGCAGTCAGGACCAGGCCACTTGATCTTCAGTTACACTTACAAAGATAAATGTACCACACTCATACCCTTAAACAAAAATTATAGTACACCGAAGAGTCAAAAATAGATCCCGAAGGCTCAGAGTAAGAGGTAGGGACGCTCCACTTAACAAAGATATTGAGAACCATTCCATCGTTAGTCACCGCTACCGTGTACAGCTATTTTGCAGTTCTCTGCGTCTGAATTTAGCGTAATCACTTTTATTTATGCCTTTCGTGTGTGCTTCTCTTATTCTTTACTTGAACTTCGTAGAGAGTTCAGAGTATGTCCTTTGAGACTGATTTGCTGGGTTTCATGTCTTTGTTCACACCCACAATTTCTTGTACCGTATCTATTAACATCTTAACAGTATTGTGTATCTCAATTATGTAGGTGGTGTAACATGCTATGGACAGGAAATGGTGTCGTCGAATATAGTCTTTGACGCATTTACAGCATGTTATTTCCCGAATTCTTGGTAATATTTAATTTTTTGCAAAAATTAATATCTGTTATGTGTGGTATTGTGTTGATGTTTCCTTTCCTCATCCTTTGTACTGTTTTCTGCCATAAATTTTGGCAGTTTCGTTTGTGTATGCATTTTAAATACGTTAGCTTGACAGAAGTTATTTTCTTTCTGTTACAGGGTATGTTGAATAACTTTTCATTCCATTGTGAGCTGGCAAGGAGTGAATGGTATGTCTTTCGTTGCTGTAATATAATGCTGCAAGTTGCATGTTAAGGAGTTTGTGCAGTAAAATATAAATGATATCACTCGTGTTGTTTGGTCTTAGTTGGCTTGAAGTGCTCTGTATCAAACTCGTACTCGTACCGGATTTTCTATAAATCCTGAATTTGTGTTTCTAGATGTTGTCAGTGACTGTGATATCTAAGACGTTTATGATTTATTGGATTTATAGTATATAGTATACCTTTCCGTGGAGTTAGATAAAGATGTGAAGGAATGACCATTCACATTATTTGATTAGAGGCTATCATCATAACCATAATACTACAAAAATATTTACTTTTAGGCATGTAGTTGTCATTGTGCTGGTTTATACTGTACATTATGTGTGGCATGAATATGTTGGCTAATACATTTGTGTAATAAGGAATGAATAGCCGTTTGTGGAAGCTCAGATATACTTGATGACAATATAATAGATTATTCCTTTGTGGCCGTTCCTTGTATGTTTTTGCTGGCGATACCTAGTGTTTACATTCGGCTATATCTTTTGATATGGGCTAGAGGAATTTTGAACTTTCATTGATCCGTCTCAGTCTTATCCTTCACTTTGACAATATTAAAGTGACTGAGGTATGAGCGAAGGTAGTAATGCCATTCCTTATGCAGTCAGTCCCTGTTATGAATGGTGTGAAAATGTTTCTCATAGGTTCGGTTGATGCATGCATTTCAGTGGGCTTGGGAGAATGGCATGTAAGAGCAACTTCTGGCTCAATGTAGAAAGCAACGGGAAACTACCTCACTCCTCATTTCTCTAATATGCCTCTTCAGTTGTGCCTATGACAGCTAATAGTGGAGCTGCTGAGGATACAACCAGCCTTCAGGCTGAGAACTGAACATATCGTACAGTATCACAGGGAACTTTGGGGAGCGCGTCTACTGTAACCCAAACTGTTCAGAAATATGCATTTAAACAATTCATATTACAATATGTCTATTCCTACATTGAACATTATAACTACATCTAAGAAGGGTTTTTTGCTAATATTGTATTTTATCAACATTTCACTGTCGTATATTCGAGGAAAGCACAGTAGTATTTATAGAGAGTGTATCAGAACTATACCGACAAAATAAATCAGGGATTCTCTTCATGTTATGTTAAGATCGATGGTGCAATCGGATTGGCGGAGAAAACATTTCTTATCGAAAATATGAGGTAACTTTATCACTTCTGGCAGTGCGATTTAATTTGACGAACTCGCCGTATTTGATTTGTTAGAGAACAAGCCACTGCGGTGCTTCAGTGAAGAGAAGGGGGAGGGAGGGTAAGTGTTGTGTATGATGGGGACAGAGATAATGCTCCGGCATATGCACACGTTTCCTCGTTCGGCTCTCACAGGTTTGCCCTTGTCTCTTACAGGCAATGTCCACAGTTCGTTTATTAAACTGATGTAACTGCACACGCAGTACAAGAACATACTGTAATTACGACACACTTGTCAATCAAGGAATGCACCAGATCGTTTCTCCTCTCATCTGTTGGCCGCAGTAACGTTCTTTATTAAACATGCTCGAAGACACAACGCTGTCGCCCCACCATTACGTATCCCTTCATTCATAACATTGTAAATGGAATAAAATATTGAACGAAAGAAACAATACGCCCAATGGTTTGATTACAGTAGATGTTCGGTATGCCCCCCTCGAACTTCGATGCACAGTTCACAACGCTGTAGTAGTGACTTTTCAACTCCGGCCACGATATGAGGTGTGTCGCGAATGACCTGGAAAGCTGTCTGTATTCTTGGCACAAGTTCATCTTCTCTTTCAACGGGGTTTGCATAGTAGTCACTTTGTGTAGAACAAACTGTACACTGCTTACTGAGCCTGGGAAGTGACTATACGAAACGAAGGATTAACTTGTGCATTCGCACCGAGCATTACTTCTGTCTCCCACTTCCCGCTTCCCCTCCCTTCCCCCATCTGACGCCCTGCAACAGGGAGCGGCTGGCTCTCCGGCACAGCAAACACGGTAAGTTCGTCGATTTGAATCGCACGCCCGGAAGTAACAAAGTAACGTTACACTCTCAAAAGAAAAAATGTTCCCTTCATATCCAAAATTCTATTGTTTTCCGTGCAGTGGATAAAACCCAGGACAAGTGCGAATTGTGTGTGAGTGAAATAGAGTACAAGGATGTAGAGTTCCAATTGACGAGGGTCTGTTAAGAAGATGCTATTTCCACTTCCAGAAAATATATCAGTATTTCGTCCACATGCATTACACTAGTTAAATATTACAGAGTGTCATGAACAATCCAGACCGCGAAGGTGTAATTCCTTAAATGTGCACCAAACCCGATTATGCGTACGTTTCACGTGCCTTTTATTTTACGTTTCTTACGTTCTTCTAATAACTTCCTTAAGGTGGAAATAGCGCCTATTAAACCGACACTCTTCAATTTTTTTTCACCGACCACGTGGCTCATCGGTTTGGGTCACGTAGCTATCAGCTTGCATTCGGGAGATAGGGTTTCGAACCCCACTGTCGGCAGTCCTGAAGACGGTTTTCCATGGTTTCCTATTTTCATTCCAGGCAAGTGATGCCGCTGTACATCAGTTAAGACCATGGTCGCTTCCTTCCCACCCCTATCCCTATCCTATCCTCGCCCTGAAACCTGTCTGTGTCGGTGAGACCTAGAGCAGATTGTAAAAAGAAATTCACGACGAAATATTTACATTACTGGCGGAACTAAACAAAAATGTATTTAAACATTAGTATACACACACAGGTTTGGGTACATTAGTTATACTCAGTACTGGACCATGACAGGAAATTTACGAAACGAACTGTTAGAATATTAACACTGCATTAGAAGCATGTTATCTGAGAGATACACGGTGGTGATTATTTGCTGTAAATTGAGCTTGCTTGAGGCTACAAGCCCTTCTTCCCTCCCAGATTCATGTCCCGGAAATGATGGCATTCAGAAGTGTATTGACCTTCGTGCAATACAAATGTGACGAGCTGCTGCCAGCTTTATCTCACAGATACACCGCGAGTAAATTTATAAGTATTCGTGTTTACTGTATCTCTAAAATGTGTTTAATTTGCTGTCAATTAGCTCAATATTGTTTGTACTAATGCTTGCAACTCGAGATCTTCTGATACTGAAAATGTTCTGTAAAACTGTATTGTGTTCATTGAGCTGTTTGACTAATCAATAACATTACGATCTCACAATCCTGAAGACTGTTAAAAGAACAATCAGACGATTAGTTTAATTTGTTCAAATGTGGCAGAGTCCGTTCTCAATAGTTCGATGGATATGTTGTAAATAAATCCCAAAGTGCGTTTTACGTTGTTTTCTATATTTCACAAATTATATTGGGGATGCGTAGATGGACTGGATTTATGTATCTATAAGATACAACGCGAGCATTTGTGCTACTTTTAATACTCGCCTAATGCAGTGTTAAGTGGTTTTCGTGTTGACTAACACAGTATCGGTGCACGTATCATTCCTCGTAGTGGAAGTGTCTGTGTCGTCGTTTAATTCGATGACGAACCTATCACCCATGAAGGATAGATTGTCCTTTTTCACAAGACGATTTACGTTGCACCGACACCGATAGGTTTTATGGCGACGATAGAGAAACTCTTGACCAGGCAGTGATTTTCTATAATTACATACACCAATATAAACATCGCAGAAACACCACCTGCACTACGAATTGACGTAATTCGTAAGTTCTAGGTATCCGAGGCTGTTAACTAAGATGTCCCAAGTCTCTTTTATGAAGAAGCACCAACACTTTTAACTCTCCGTAACTAACGTCGGGTTCCTCAGATGAATGGTAAGCGTAGTGGCCTTCGCTTCAGACGGCTCCTTGTTCGATTCCGACCGTCTCGGGGATTTTAACTACATATTCCTCTGACTCAGGGATTGAGTATTCATGTTTATCTTAATATACTTTTCTTCTTTTTCAGCCGGGCTGAGTGGCTCAGACGGTTAAGGCGCTGGCCTTCTAAACCCTACTTGGCAGGTTCGATCCTGGCTCAGTCCGGTGGTATTTGAAGGTGCTCAAATGCGACAGCCTCGTGTCGGTAGATTTACTGGCACGTAAAAGAACTCCTGCGGGACTAAATTACGGCACCTCGGCGTCTCCAAAAACCGTAAAAGTAGTTAGTGGGACGTAAAGAAAATAACATTTAATATTATCTTCTTTTTCATACATCACACCACTCTACAAACCACCACATCAACACGCAGTGGTGAATACGTCCCTACACAGTTTTCGCGTCAGAGAGGGCATCCTGCCTTATCAACAAGTTATGAAGCAATAAATTTGAAAAAATTCCAGGAGGAATAGGAAGAAGATAAGCAGTAAACAGTACCCGTTCTCACGAAGCTTGCGTACTTATACCAACGTAAAGAAGACGCTACTGACCTGGTATACACTAAAGAGAGCTAGTTGTCATGGTTAAACTGATGTCGAGAAATTGATAATGCTAAATGTCGATGAAACCCTAGCCAAAAACATATCCATGTTAAGAAAGGACGGGATTAAACACCTTCAATGAGCTGGTAATCAAACACAGAAACCCCCCCCCCTTTGTTAGAGGAATAGCCACTACATCGTTTTCAGGAATAACAGCCTGGATATCAGAGTGGCATCGCAGTCTTGGTTCGAATCCCGGCGGACGATACATGTGGGATGTTTGAAATGAAAAGCGACGTCCCTGTGGATCCATTTCCACGTAAAAATTGCGGTCACCTGGCTATGATCATGATATCAACTGTCACGAAAAGCTACAAGCATGCTTCTTTGTTATCAGCAGTTGATAATCATTGTCCAGTTAGGCTTCGAAACTGGAACAACAATATGAGTATGTCTTCATTTCAGACAGCTGCTCTTATTTCCGTTCTTACTGTCACTTCCTTTCTCTTTGGCTCTTTTTTTCCTTTTTGTGGAGCATTCTTATGGAATGAGCAGATGTCACACAAACTTTGGAAGGTGGTTTCATTTGTAAAGAAAGAAGTACAATGGACTTCAGCAAAAATAAAAGGTTGCAGAGATACACAGACCTCAGGGAATGAATGATGATGTTTCCAGACGGGTGACTCGAGTTCTCGACTTTAAGCAGTGCAAGATCCTACCGAACATTGTTTGGCGACGTGTTCTATTTGCATAAGGGCTTTCTGACGTCAGTGTAACAGCATCACTACTGTCGAAATAACACACGGAAATTTGAAAGAACAATAGCATAATGGTTGTAACAGAGGCTTGAATTTCTATAATGAATCGTTGTACCCATTTTTTAGTGTTAGTTTTTGTGTCGTTTTAAAAACAACGTATCTTATAATCCTTTTCAAAACTAAATCCATCTAGCGGAGATAGCTGACAGAAAAAGGGACAGAGTTGTTACTCAATGTAGCGTTATTTTTGAACGGCATTACGAATGAGTGTATCGAAGCATGACAAAACCGGTGGTACTGCAGTAGATATAATTGTGCTTGTACTGTAAGGGATTACACGGACCAACAACAAACTACTTAAAAAATTTAAACGTTAATAGATGATTCTTATGGGCTTATTTTTACTGATTCCAGATCTGACCTCAATTTTTTTCTATAACCCATGGTTTCTTCGCAATGTGACTTCGATATAAACCAGGAAATTAGCGGAATATACGATAACAATGAAAACGAAATTATTGTTACAATATGTACAAAGTCTAGAGATTAAAATTTCTCCATTACATAGACTTGTGTGTCCATTTTCTTATACTTCCTTTCCCCCTCCACCTTAAAGCTTCCGGCATAGCTTTTTCAACACCTCCTTTTCATTACTTCGACATCTTAATGGAAACGCTCACCGTGGTCCACGCTCACGCCCCCCAAATTCTCTCGGAAAAAATCAAAGTGACTGTTCGAAAAAGAATCAAAGTCTCATCAAACACCCTAACCTTTTGAACTTATTCAGGATGTTGGCTGCAATAGAAATATAATGGCGGTCCTTTTTGTTGCCCATGAACTTGATTGATGCCCGAGCCACCCTCTCATTGACTTTCATTTATGATTCAAAATTGGAATCGAACATAATTTTTTGGATATAATGTACAACAAACGCAATTTCTTCCAATTTTGCTCCTGATAAATCAGAAAACTTGTCGCAGAGATAATTGAAAAATAGGCCATCTTTGGATAACGCTTTCACGACCTCTTTCATTAGGCCTAATTTAATGTGTATAGATGGCAGCAGAATGTTATCCGGATCCACAAGGTTCTTTCGCAAAAATAAGAAAAATAAGAATCAGTTTTCCATATATACTACAGACCAGTGCAAACACTGCCGTAATAGTTTAATTCTATTTTTACCTATGCCAATAGCGTATAAAACACCTTCAAATTTGTTACGAATTTAATTTCCTGAATTATTTACTTTGGAAATGTAAGCAAATGATGGGTGATACAGCTTTTTTTATTGTCATCTTCGGATTCAGCACACTAAAAGCCATAACGATGTGGCAAATTGAATAAAAATTGGCATGTGTTATTACGGCTAGAATTTTGATCAATATCTTGAAACCTGATACAGTACTGCCGTAACATTTTCCTACAGAGTGTTGAACTCACAAGTAGGAAACAATATTCAGTACAGTCATGTCATTTATAATTTTACCGAGCGATTTGGCCGTGCGGTTACGGTCGCGTAATTGTGTGCTTGCGTTCGGGAGAAGGTGGGCTCGAATCCCACCGTCGACAGCCCTATGAATTGTTTCTCACCGGGCGAGTTGGCCGTGCGGTTAAGGGCGCGCAGCTGTGAGCTTGCATCCGGTAGATAGTGGGTTCGAACCCCACTGTCGGCAGCCCTGAAGATGGTTTTGCTTGGTTTCCCATTTTCACACCAGGCGAATGCTGTGGCTCTACCTTAACTAAGGCCACGGCTGATTCCTTTTTACTTCTAGGCCTTTCCTATCCCATAATTGCCATAAGACCTATCTTTGTCGGTGCGGCGTAAAACAAATAGTAAAAAAATGGTTTTCCTTAGTTTCACATTTTTACACCAGATAAATGATGGGATTGTACTTTAATTAGGCCATGGCCGCTCTTTCCTAATACTATCCTTTTCTCATTCTTACGTTGCCGAAAACTTTCGATGTGTTAGTGCAACGCTAAACCCATAGCAAATACTTTTACACACGTTAATATGTGTGCCACTTCTTTTCACCTAATACCGGAGATGTACTCAATACCAATTGCAATATTATGGTTCATATCTATATTAAAAGGTTTGCTAAAATAGTTTTGTGCATCCCATCCGACCGTTCTACTGGAGCGATTTACTTCACTTTTCTTTTAATCTCTCCGGAATTAAATGCCGGTGAATCATGAAGCTTTGATAGGTCTTCAAGTTGAGAGAAAAAAGAGTAATTATAAAATAAAGTCACTAAATGAACACACTAATAACAGCTGGCAAAGGCATACCCTAGCCTGCAGTACATTCTGTACTCAGCGGGCTGCAAACAGTTAAGGAGCAACATCTTAACGAAAACATATCGGCGAAACTAAACGATTAAAAATGACTGCGACCATGGGCAAACCTGGAATTCAAACAAAACTTGATACACATACTATCTTAAGAGAAATACCTTGGGAGTAAGACACACCTAGCATCCCTAGGAGTGGAGTGGAGAGGGAGTGACATATAAAAATAATCGAATACGTATTGAATCCATAGATTTCGGGGTCGCTGGGGTGAACATTGTAACTCCGGACGACGTTTGAGTCAAAGTTCAGCCACCATCAACATGGGGGTGAGAAGGGGTGAAAAATAAATATCCAAAATAACCGAGAAATAGTAAGCGTGCATGTTACATGGCTTTCAACGAAACTTGGCACACACATGACTGACTATCAGGAGAAAAATACTGTGGTGAAAGACACACCGCTCTCACTGCTACAGTTGAGCGCTGTGGGGGAAGCGACATGTAAAAATCATCGAAAACGACCAACATTAGTGTCGAATCCATACTTTTCGGGTTCACTGAAATGAATTGTGACACTCTGGATGCCGTTTACATTCAAGTTAAGCCTTCTTCAGCATGCGGCTCAGGAGAGATGACAGAGAAAATGTCTAACATGATCGAGATTAGTTATGAATTCAAAGATTTCTGGTTCACTAGGCTGAATGGTGGCAGTCGCAATGACAGTTGGAATTGCGTGCATCATACCTATAGCGCGACGTGTAAATATTGAACCCTTGGTGGAAGGTCATGGGTTCAATATATATAGTCAGCAATTACTTTTGATTATTTGAAACGATTAATTACTTCCCAGAATATCTGGGCTGCCAAAGGACAAAGTTCCACGCGGAACAAAATAATATAACACTAAAACTTTAAATTATTAAACACACAACAATAACTCTAAAGCTACATGTAGCTGTCAGATTACATTCCGGAGTTAGTGGGTTTGAACCCCATTCGGCAGTTCAGAATGTGGCTTTCAGTTGTTTCCTGCTTTCACACGAGGCAGACGCTGGATCTGTACATTAATTACGTCCACAGTTGCTTCCTTCACGCTCCTAGCCCTTTCTTATCCCATCATCGCCATAAGACCTAACCTTGTCGGTGCGACGTAAAACAAATATACCTGGCGAGTTGACCGTGCGGTACGAGGCGCGCAGCTGTGAGCGTTCATCCGGGAGACTGTGGGTTCGAACCCCAGTGTCGGCAGCCCTGAATATGGTTTTCTGTGGTTTCCCATTTTCACACCAGGGAAATGCTGGGGTTGCACCTAAATTAAGGCCACGACCGTTTCCCTCCCACTTCTAGCCCTTCCCTATCCCATCGTCGCCATAAAACTTCTGTGTCGATGCGACGTAAAGCAAATTCTAAAAAAAAATTACCCATCAATCAATGTCACAATAAATAAATCTATAAAAGTTAATTTCACACATAATTAACAGGTATTGAATATGAAAATTCACTGACGTTTTCCAGTTTCAACCATGTCAAGAACGGAGATTCACTGGTAATACAAACAAAGTAAACGTTGAAATAAGTACCCGAGCAATTTATGGAGCAATTTTATATTAAGACATGGTTTGACCTGTTTTTAACGAAAGCTGCAGAGCTGTACGGATCCTCCATTCTATATATTAAAAAACTTGCCAAAACAGATTTGTCCAGTCCGTCCGACCGTTCTACGAGACCGATTTGCTTCATTTTTGTTTTATTGTGTCCGGAATTACCTGCCGGTGAGTCATCAACCATTGATTTGTCTTTAAGTTCAGTCAATATTTGGGAATTTATTTTCAAGTATTCGAATTGGTGATCATGCTGCAAGATCTTCCATTTTGCTGGTTACTTGCTACATGTATTCCCAAGGAGTCTAATCTGTTCATGGCCTCTACTTTACATCCAACTATCGCCCCTTGTTCATTCTTCGATCGTTTACATATCTTTTTACAAACCAGATTGGAGTCCTGCAAGCGAAGCAGACGTGTGTGTGGGAGTTCTGAGATAAATGGGGGTAGGCATAGAACTCTACTGAGTGGTCATCGGCCGATGGAACAATCGCATAAAGTACCAGGTATGTGGACTAAAATGTGATGTAAATTCCTTTGAAATGTTGGTAGCGATAGTGATGGCGGTGCTATTGGTAATTGGAGCCACTGAGTTGGAAGGATACCGAAAAATTAAAGAAGTCAGCCAAGCGGACACAACGAGGGAGCTGATCAAGGAACAGAATAAGGACATTAAGGAATTAAAATATAGCCCGGGAGGTGACATGGCAGATATAAAAGAATCCCTGAATAAATACCAGGAGAAAGTGGAAATTGCAAAGGCACATCGCTTGGTGTTGGAGCAGCACACATGGGTGCTGGAGATGCGAGTCCGGAGATCAACGCTTACCCAACGTAGCAAATGCCTCATCATATATGGGTTTAAAGAGAACAGGGGAGAGGGAAACGACATTATTATCTTCTCTGTTAGAATTGTTTAGGCCTACGGCAAAAGTGTAACTAAATTGCGCGGAATCCGATGTGGTTGGGGTCTGGGGGTTAGGTATAAATATAATCGAAAATAGTGTCGAATCCACAGTTTTCGGGGTCGGTGAGATGAATAGCGACACTCGCGATTTTTCAAAAAGTCACAGTTTCCCAAGGAAAAGATCGAATGAGGTGCAATTTATATCGGTGATGCATATAATAATTGCCTGAGTTCAAGATAACCACCATGAAACCACCATTATAGTGACACCGTTAACAATCTAGGTCTAATTTTCGACAGAACCTTATCCTGGTCTGATCATACGTCAAATGTAATCCGAAAAGTTGTGTCATCCATGCATATTTTGAAACGTAACGTGTCATGCACACCACCCTTCATGCGAAAACTACTTGTTCAAAGTCTTATATTTCCAATAATTGACTATGGATCAGTCGTATACAACGACTTATCTGAAACTTTGAACTTAAAACTACAGAGGGTACAAAACGCATGTGTTCGTTACGTTACAAATGCCAGGCGTGATGAACACATAACACCCTATTACATACAGCTACAATGGTTGAAACTCCATGAACGTCGGGAAATCTCAGTAGCTGTTGCTACGCAGAAAATTCTCAAACTGAAGACACCATCCTACCTTTATAATGCATTTAAACCTATGGAGTCGGTACATAACAGAGATAATAGGTTTACAAAAACCACCCTTCAAATTCCCCTTCATCGTACCACTAAATTTAACAAATCCTTTGTTTGTACTGCATCACGTATCTTTAACATCTTTAATCTTCACCGTTTCGCAAGTAGCACTAACTGTACCCAACTAAAGCAGTTCTTAACATCTATCTTTCTGGAGGAGTACGCAAGAGGCTGAGATCAGGCATTCTTGTGTCGAACAATCAGGAATATGTATATTTCGAAGAAAATTGTTTCTCTGCTTTAGCTTTATATTCTTTAAACCCATGTAGTCCAAAATAACAGAAGGGATTAATGATTTACTTTCTTACTTATTATATAATGTATGTCTTAACCTTACTGGATTTGGTATCTGTATTTTCATTTTTTTTTAAGTTTCTTGTTTAGTTTAATACTTTAATATTATAAAAATGTAGTTACTGTTTTCATAAATCTGCATTGTATTATAAGAAGACGCTGCATAAAGGGGCTTTTCAGTCTCAGTGGCATGTAAATCATGATCAATAAATTCAATTCAATTCAATTCAATTCAATGAAAGGATTTCATGAACTTGAGGAACAGCAACTAGTAAACGTCCTCTGAATGGCAGAAGAGAGACAACGAAAAATACTACCCAACAATGCCTCCTGTGAAGAAGACGCCACCACCTGGTTTCAACGTCCCCCGTAGACTATGGTCCACACTAAACATGACTCGAACCTTGCACCAGAAGTGGAACAGAATTTCAACGCCTGAGTGTGACTGCAGTGCTACACAACAGACGATCCAGCACATCATCACCGATTGTAAGACAAGAAATTATAATGGCAGTGCTAGTGACTATGCTCTCGCGAACCCAGAAATTAGACTACATCCAACATTTAAATATACGTATATCAAAGTGTAGATCCTACCTTTTTTCTGCAAGTGCTTTACGTCGCAACGATACAGATAGGTCTTATGGCGACGATGGGACAGGGAAGGGCTAAGAGTGGGAAGGAAGCAGCCGTGCCCGTAATTAAGGTACAGCCTGGTGTAAAAAGAGGAAACCACAGGAAAACCATCTTCAGGGCTGCCGACAATGGGGTTCGAACCAACTTTCTCCAGAATACTGGATACTGGCCGCACTTAAGCGACTGCAGCTATAGATCCTACCTAAGACACACACTGTATCTCTAGCCATACGCTAAATTAATTATTATTATTTTATTATTATTATTTCAAGTAAGTGAAAATAATGCCTTACTCAGCTAGGAATAGCATGTTCACCAACCAACTCTATTAAATTCCCTTATTAGTCGCCTTGTACGACGGGCAAATGATACAAGTGCAGTGAGCTGACGATGAGACTATCCGTACGCACATGTTTGTCCAGTGTATCCTTTCACAGTGTTGATAGGAAGGACATGTGGTTTTGTGGCTTATGCATCGTAAACACTGGCTGTCCAGGAAATATTCAAAATGGGTGCATCATATCATATTCGATTATTAATGGGATGTAATTATAAAAGTAATTATACATTAGCCGGTCCACTATTTAATTATGAGACTTAACGGTTTTTTTCTTGTCTACCTTACGTAAAGAATTCAAGTTGTATCATTGAGCCGTTTTAGGAAGCGGCTATCTGTTGCCTAGACACGGAGGAAATTAAAGGGCAAGTGGATTATAAATAGAATGAGCTGAGTGACGTACAACAAGAACTTTCACAGCGCAGAAAATAGATAGTAACCATGAACACGCAATGAATGAATGAATGATGGCCCTAAATTTAACTTAGAATGACTTAAATAACGGGGTCTAGACAGAAATACAGGGACCGTCAGGGAACAGATATTATAATAACACAGTCCACCTCCTTAGCGTAACGGTTAGCACTGTTAGCTGCCATCCTCGGAGGCCCGGGTTCGATTCCCGGTACTGGCAGAAGTTCAAGAATGGCAGGAGGGCTCGTATGTGGTTAAAATAGTACATACAGCTCACCTCTATTCGGGTGTGGCAGACAAGAGCTGAACCACCTCAGGACGGGGACTCGTATTAGTGTTGAAAGCATTTCTTGCCAGATAAAGTAGGAGTCCCCATACCACAAAAAAAAAACAACATAAAATTAAGCAATTTCCTCAATTGTGCCAAACGTTGAAGGGCTAACAGGCCAGAAAAAAAATTGTGAATCTTGGATAGCTATATCCAACAAAAAAAATCAAATTTCGAAAATCACTTCCGGTCTAAATACAGTTCCGGAAAAACAGCCTAAAAATTGCTTGTTTCTTTACTCGCGTTAAAAAAATTCAAATCCTGGCCAAATTAACTAATTTTCATAAACAATGGCAGCCCAGGAAATACTCAAAATGGGTGCATCATGTCACATTCGATTATTAATCGGATGTAATTATAAAATAAATTATACATTAGCCGATCCACTGTTTAATTATGAGACTTAAAAGTTTTATTCTTTTCTACCTTCTGTAAAGAATTCAAGTTGTAGCATTTAGCCGTTTCAGGAAGCAGCTGTCTGTTGCCTAGACACGGAGGAAAGTAAAGGGCAAGTGGATTAAAAATCTGTTATGTTCCTTGGTTCAATACCCTCAGGCATTTTTAATTTTTGAAAAATATCCACACCTAATATAGTTGTTATTAGGGCTTAAGCTAAACTCTGCATTGACTCACATTAGCGCTCGTAGTGATAGAAAAAGGAAAACTATTCCAGTGAACAATCATCAGTCTACCGCTTACCATCATCATCATCATCAATCATTGGTCAACACTTAATCATTATACACTTTTCTGCTGATGTTCGAAACGGAGCGTTCTTCTAAAACGAAGTGGTGTTTTATCAACGTGAAGTTCGATCATGCACGCATTGCATGCTTTGCATTCGATGATTAAGTAAAGGATTGTAGGTATTAGGAATACATAAATATGTTCCCATGCTTATTATATTTACCTAAAATTCGTAGTTCATATCCCTAGGATGTTTTCAACATTGACTTGTTTGCCTGAAGGGCTAGAACATTGAATTTTTAGACTAATAGAAACATAAAGGTTTACAATAGGATAAAGGAATTTGAACTCATTTGGATAAAAAAGCCGTAATTTTTTCAGCGGATATTATGCTAGTACATTAATAGGGGTAGGGAATCAAAAAATTACACAAAACTTTTATAAAATTTTGTCTCATAAAATTACTTGGACTCTGTTGAATGAAATGGTATATAATTTATTATGATACTCTAATGGTAAGCATAATTTAAAATATACATAGACATATTTTACAACTTCGGTCATGATCCTCTTTGAAGATAACTGTGCCTATTTCTGTAACCCATCTATCTACATAGAAGGCTGTGATATTCACTGAGATGTTCCAGAATTGTGTGTGAAAATGTTTCCGGAACTGCCATAAGAACGCTGTACGTAATTCGGAAGGACCGGTGCTTCATTTGTGATTTTATTGCTGTTTCGTTTGATCAGTGTGTGTGCACCATCTGTTGGAAATATAGCTTATTTATTTAATTTTCAACCACGAATAAGGTAAAGGTCCTGATTAAAAAGCGAAAGTTTTGCAGAAATCTGTACAAACATATTCCTTGTCCGTGCGCTGAAATTGTAAACAGTATAAATATTGAACCTAGCAATACATCTGCTGTCGAAAATTATTCTGTCACGCTCACCAGTGCATATAAAAGGAAACTTGAATCTTCTGAAATAAATTTATCGACAAAGAAGCAATTATAAATAAGTTACGTTTCGGTAGACTTGAACAGGAAGAGGACTCAGATAATGCTGAGTATGGAGCAGGTGTTTGCAGGTGCTGATTTAGACAAATGTTAGAGTGAAATTTGTGCCTTATTTTGAACTCAATTTCTGAAACTTTGTTTCATATCCTTGAGCCAGTATCTCAGAAACTAGATTAGATAAACGATAAACAGTCCACTATTTGCATATATTATTGTGATATTATTCAGCTACTTACCTAGAAAACATTATTTCTCCTGTAAAGTTTATAATTTAGTGATACATTTAATTATAAGAAACTTAATATATTTGTAGTTGTTCACTCAAACCACGCCATTATACATAAATATTTAATGAAAAGTGCGATTAGAAATAGCAAACATTTCAAGGTTCTAACCTTAATACTTCTTCAGATAATTTGGTATAATTTCTGAAAAAATAACATAGTAAATTTAGTGCTTTCCGATTCCCCTTAATAGCGCAATAAACAAAAAAAATTAATAGCCTAATTGAGATCCCATCGAACGGAGATTGATCATAGTTTTCAGCATAACAAAACAGGGACAGATAATAAGATAGTGCTTTTAATATATATCTTATTCATTGGCTTAGGAACAAATTAAGGCCACCAAAGTAATGTCTCGCTTCAAATCAAGAAGCTACATCACATTGTATTTATGAGGTTGGTTTGTACGTACGAGTACTATAGAGCACCAGCCATGTGGCTGAATCACAACAACGGAACAGCTTGCGCCAGCTCTCTCGCTGCCACTAGAAACACAAGTTGAAGTATCATTTATATTTACAACAATAATTGGTGGATAGAAAAAGTAATCAGATGTATGATGTCGTAATAGAACGAAAGTTTCTCCTGTTATCAGAATTTATAATTATTATCTTATAAATTAAGTTATTGGGAATCCGCTGCCTGTAATGTCATTTATTTCGCCATATTTTGATATATTTATCCGTTTGGGGTTAACTCAGAATAGCAGGTCAGGGGGTACTACGTGTAGGGGGACCTGTCCTTTTCCCCTGGCCTTCCATAGATACTGTAAAGGTTTATGGTAAATAAATAATGAATGAATGAGCATTAGTAGCTCTTCGCTTTTGCGTCTGTTTGTTTATCTGTTTGTTCCACCATCACGGGTAAACGGCTGAATAGATCTCGACCAAACTTCATACCTAGATTCTACTCATCAAGGAGGAGGTTTTGATATGCATGTCATTTTAAAATCATTCAGTAGACTGGGAATCTCTAGGAAGATCGTATGAGTTCTTTTTTTAAAATTTTCTCTTATACTATTGATAACACTTCAATGAAACGTCGTATCTAGAGTCCACTTATCAGGAAGCAGGTTTCGATTAACCATATCATTTAAAATCACTAAATACACTAGAGGTTTGTAGGAAGACCATATGAGGTTTCTTTCATTTTTCTCTCACACTACACTATATCTAGAGTCTACTCATCCAGGAGAAGGTTTCAATATGCACATTATTTAAGAACCACTTAATGGATTAGTGGTTTATAGAAAGACCAGAATAGGATTTTTTAATTTTCTCTGACACTGTTGAGTATATGTAAAATCTGTAGACTATGCGTAAAACGCCCTTCCATTTTAAATAATTTTTGTTATGTGCCTAATTTAGCCTACTCTTCAAATGGCGGAGATAACTACTATTATCTACGAGCTTCATGCTCTGCAGCTATTGACGGACACACTCGCAGATCTACAGTTACTTGAAGGGTCCATTAGAGGAGAAAATCAGAGGATGCATAATATTTCCTTCGGCTTGAAAATCAACCCCACCTTATGTAAGTGGACACCGAGGAAACATGAGGTAGACCGAGGTCGATAGCTGCAGTCGCTTAAGTGCGGCCAGTATCCAGTAATCGGGAGATAGTGGGTTCGAGCCCCACTGTCGGCAGCCCTGGAGATGGTTTTCCGTGGTTTCCCATTTTCACACCAGGCAAATGCTGCGGCTGTACCTTAATTAAGGCCACGGCCGCTTCCTTCCAATTCCTAGGCCTTTCCTCTCCCATCGTCGCCATAAGACTTATGGGTGTCGGTGCGACGTAAAGCAAATAGCAAAAAAAGAAAAAAAATGAGGTAGAACTCTTTCCTTTGGTGTCTGTCTGTCTGTCTGTCTGTCTGTCTGTCTAGCTGGTTATCTGTTTGTATATTCTTAAACTTGGAAAACTGCTGGACTTATTTCAACCAAACTACGTATTTGGAATCTACTCACTGAAGATTGTGTTATCAGTTGCATATGATGTCATGGTAATCACATGGAGTTGGTATTTATAGAAATATTATTCTGAAATATTTTCGTTAACATTTGGTCTATAAAAGCTGTATATAACAAACGTTTAAGGATATGTTATTTCCGTTCCTTTATGCCATGTACGTATTTATTGTACTACGGATGATAACGCAGATGATCACGAAAAATTGGATTTTTAGTCCAAGTCCCGTGGAGCATATCGTGCGTGTCACTTCAAGGTGGACAACGGGAAAAACTAACGAGCCATTGTACTCTTTTTGATAGGGAAGATGTTAAGGGAGGTACCAGCAACGTCACAGCACCACTCCAGTTGTCAGAGATAAAATATTCAACGTGAGAACTGTGGACAATTTCGCACAACTTAGGGCCAGGAACTGTACCGTAAAATAAATTCGGAAATTGTTCTCATACTTCCACTCGACTTCGTTCAGCTTCATCATAGTTCATGTTACTGCCACGCGCTTTCGTAGGAAAATATGACTTTAACATGCCTCATTAAACGTGCAAATATAGTCGTGTTACTTCGCATAAATTCCTAAAGGAAACATCCTCTTCAGTTCTGGGTCAGACTGCGAGATCTGATAAAATAACTATTATTTTTAGGACCCTAGGCTCATTTCAGACACAAATTCACAAGTAAAACCAGTTTTAAGTGAGCGGTGACCTTGGAATGAAAGGTTCACATTTGTGGAACGTAGGACTGATTTGTGATGAAAGGGCTAAATTTTGGCATTAGTGAGAAATTGGAAAATCTTTTATTTGCCAAGCATACACAATTAAATATGTTAAAAAGAACAAAATAAAGGAATGTTTATTTTATTATTCTACAAATCCAAAATAATCTTCGGAAAACACACAAATAAAAATTATTTTCCAAGCTCACAGTGGTGAAATTCTCATATCCTCCAACTCGACACAATATGATGATGTTCAATGACATACTTATTTAAATGCAACTGCAGAAGTACTGTGATTTCGCAAATATAACCATGTACAATAGAAAATGCATTTAACTAACACCAAACAAAAGGCAACAATGTCACGAAAAACTCCAGGAATATTTCAACATTTTTCACTTTGTGATTTAAAAATCACATCCTGCGTACGTTCATCTTCTGATAACTCAGCATCACTACTTTTAACAATTCTTGGTCAGTTGAAGCCATATCACCTGAAAGGAAATGCATGACATATAAATAAAACATAACCGCAATTTTATTGAGACCTGAGGTCCACGTATGTGGAGCATATATGTCTTGATGTTGTACCAAACACTGTTTAACAACAATAATAATAATAATAATAATAATAATAATAATAATAATAATAATAATAATACATTATCACAGCTATCCTTCAAGCTTTCTTTGCAAATAAATTCTGAATCAAAGTACTAAGCTCTAACCGAATTTATTTCTACTTGCTTGAAAAGCGGTCATCTGTCGGCGCCATATTACCGTTTTCGCATAATACGAGTTAGCAAAGAATAACACAATTTGATGTAGATTCACATCAGTGCCTTCTATAGCTGAAGACATGTACCAGAAAGTCCACAGAAGAGGACGCTGTGACTTAACTGTTGAAATCTTACGCCAAGGATATAAAAAGGTTATAAAATGTGGTCCTCAAATGTGGACCCAGGGAGTGAAGAGGGTACACTGCAAATTCTGGTGTGATGAACTAGTTGTTGTTATTATCCTTATTACCAGTAATGGCGAAATTAGGGCTCCTGGCCATCTCTTACACTTAACCATAATATAAAAATGTGTATGTGTGTGTTTTCAGTCCTCATCCCAAATGCTGGTTGGATCCTCAACAGCTCCGCCATTACCTGTCATAGATGGCCTAGGAATCACTCAAGTGGCGTACTAGGGAAATGAGGAGTGAGTGAGTTTCCCCTTGATTTCCTAAAATTTAAGAGAAATTGTTGTATTACAAACAAAAATTAAACTACGTTAACTGCTTACATCTGAACTACCGTTCCAATTAAAGAGGTGGAGGTGTGTCCTTTTTCCCTACGCTTGCAAGAGCTTCTTTATTCGTTCTGCTCGGCTACGGAATGATCTCCAACCACAGAACCGCATACAAAAGCACTACCTACTGAACAATTTTGTAAAGAGGTAAAAGGAATGTATATATGTATATAAAAAGAAACCTTCTGCACATTCTACTGTGTGAATGTTCTGTATGCGTGTGAGGACGAATTCAGGTTTACGTGGTCCCGAGTGAGAGAGATTGTACGTGGGTATGAATGAGTGGGCTAGCTGAAGTATATCTGGGGATTCAAGAGAGAGAGAGAGAGAAGAGAGGGTGCGTGGGTGAGTATAATTACTTGAATATTGAACAGGTCCTGCGAATATTATGTAAATGTATATTAGCACATTTTCTCCAGACTATAATTGTAATTTTAAATGGGGATGGCGGTACATTCGTTTATGTGGGGATATGACGTTTCTCCATTCACCATCCCTGAATTGTATCTACAATTTGTGGAAAATCAATAATAATAATAATAATAATAATAATAATAATAATAATAATAACAATAATAATAATCTTATAATACAAATGCAGCTTAATTAATTCACTTTAAGTATACATTATAATTTAAAACCTTAAGGAAAACTATGGCCATTTACACATACAATCATACATCATTCGGCTCAGGCAGTTCTATAGTTCACGAGATATCACCTATTAGATCTAAGGGTCTTTAAATTTGCGGATTTTCTAATGTTCACTGCAATAGAGTTCCAGAATCTGGCACCCGACATTTGGAACGACCGGTTGAAAATAGCTATTTTGTTGTAGGGAATGGCAATGGTATGGGAACTGGAACGTGTATTACGGTCATTTTTTTACTTTTATTAATAACATTTGTACTTACAGTCACCATCAGTCGTTACATGAAAACATATTAACATACAAAAATGGCAAGTACAAAGAAAAGAAAACAGCAATACCAAACCAAAATGTACTGTTTGAAAGGGAAAGATTTGTAGTTTTTAAACATACATCATTACCGCACAAAGCAAATGTGTGAGTAGCAACAAAAAATAAAACAAGTTTATAACTATTCAACAAGCTTAACGTTACAAGTATGTGTCTATAAAATAAAAAAATAATAGGGGAAAATATCAAGTTGTTTACATAATATTTGAACTTAAAATTTCATTTTTTAACTTCTCACACTATAAGCAGCGAAATGTATATCTGTCATCTTTGTTATCATAATCATTTTATAGTACACAGTTATACTAAACAGATCAACATAAAATTACACCAAACAAATGATAGGAAGACACTTCAGAATTAGAAAATATGTTTTCCAAAGGCTTCCCGAAGACACTTCTCTCTGACAATCTTGATCCATAAACCTAGTTAATGTCACGCTTGTATGCTGAGTGTACACCATCATGAAAGGAAAAAAGTGAGTTGAAAAAAGACGAAAGGTAGTGTAACTGTGATTCATTTATGTAGTTCGTCAATTTTTAACCAGCCTAGTCTTTCAAAATAGGGAGTTACATGAGCAGAGTATTTTAGTGCAAATATTAATCTTATACGCGAATTTCATGCTGGTTTTTTTTTTTTTTTTTTTTTTTTTTTTTTTTTTTTTTTTTTGCTTATTGGTCTGATACTAGTCGCATCAATAAGAATAACATCACAGTAAGTAAATAACAGGATGAGTGTCTGAACTAATCTAATTTTTAAATTTAGTCGGAGATAGGATTGTTGATATTTGAGAGGACGAAGAGAAACATGTACTCTCATGCATACACTTATTTGTTTATTCTAATCTATATTTTCAGTCATAAACATACCAAGGGTTTTTCCTGTGTTTGTAATATTTACGCCAATAAGTTCTTTACTATAGTACGATTGTAAAAGTAGTTGGTGTCATTATCTCCACTTTAATAAACCCTCGCTAAAGAAGTACAATTATTCACGAAAATACCATAAAATAATATGAAAATAAGATTTCGATAGATTCAACGGATTAGAAGTTATTTTGGTGAATTATCCTGTATTGTAGACATGCTCCATACACTATATAATTTTTGTTTCCTCTGCATCGATATTACTCCGACAGCTTTTCAGGTACAGGGGAAATAAATAAATGGATGAAGTGGAAATCGGTTGTACGATATGGATTCTCTACCTGCTTTGTTTAGCTCCTGGAAATGATAAAAAGAGGTCGGAAATTACTCTCTCTATGGAGTTAGAAGTGAGACTGGAAATAAGCTACCTTGATCCTCGGCCTGCCTTCAGGAAACACCGATATCCACCCCTTATTCCGTTCTTTTCCTTGAACATTTACAAATTGAGAGCTTTCCGGATTTAAATGAGATGTCTCGTTTAAAGAACCATTTCCTCCGTTTGAGCAGAAGTTTATTTTAAATAAAAGCAACGGATTTATTTAAAATTGCTTTATGTTATGGTTACCTTGTGGATACATACATACATAAATGCCAGTGATCAAACTGTTGACCATTTATTATTTCATTGTCAATTATTTGAGAGAGAAATAAGCGTTTCATGCGAAGATATTTCACGTACAGAGTCATGGCCAGTGAGCAAAAGTAGGTTAGTCAAAAATCACTTTAAACAGTTCTTACGTTTCACGAAATCAATTGTATTTGAAAAACTGTGAAAAATGGCTATAGTTTTGCTTACATAATTATTCTTTTTACTCATGTACTCATAACACCCATCGAATTAAGAATGTATCTCACATGAAATTAGATAAATTAGTTATTACCGGGCGAGTTGGCCGTGCGCGTAGAGGCGCGTGGCTGTGAGCTTGCATCCGGGAGTTAGTGGGTTCGAACTCCACTGTCGGCAGCCCTGAAGATGGTTTTCCGTGGTTTCCGATTTTGACACAGGGAAAATGCTGGTGCTGGACCTTAATTAAGGCCACGGCCGCTTCCTTCCCACTCCTAGTCCTTTCCCATTCCATGGTCGCCATAAGACCTCTCTGTGTCGGTGCGACATAGAGCAAATTGTAAAAGGAAAAAAAAAGAAGAAGAAAATTGAGGACAAGTTCACCGAAGGGGTTAAAATTTCAGTAAAGTACAGGACGGGGAATCGATATCAGATACGAACCTGCTTGATAAAAGAGCAATAAAACTTAGAGAAACTATAAATTTCGTTGTAATAATTGTTGTTCTACGTTAACTGATTAGGAGGCTAATCGGTCCCCTAATGGGGGCAGCTATCTTTTGGATATTCTCCCTTTTTGTAATTAGGTTAGAAATTTACTTCACAATAATAAATTAATATAAATTATTTCGTTAAATATTCCCAGCGGCGAAACTTTCATTAAAACTACTTTTAGTTCATAATTAAAAATTCGAGCCTCGGTAGCTGAGGCGGCAGCGCGCCGGTCTCTCACCACTGGGTTCCGTGATTCAAATCTGGTCACTCCATGTGAAATTTGTTCTGAACAAACTTGAGGCGGTGCAGGTTTTTCCCCGGGTAGGCTACTTTGGTTATTTCCTGTCATCCTTTATTCCTGAAAAACTGTCCAATATCATTTCATCTGTGATTCATTAATCATCACCCCACAGGAATGCGACAGGCTTCGGCAGCCGGCACATTTCTTACCCTCGCCACTAGGTGGGGCTTCATTCATTCCATTGCTGACCTGGGCGAATGACCGGAAACAGGCTGAGCATTTTCAAGTAAAATTTCTACCGTATGGGTGGAGATGGTGGAATGCATCCACACTACCTTCTAGGTGACACAAGAGGTGACTAAAGAGGATAAAACCCACGAGGTTTGAAATGAGAAGGGTGGATTGCAACCAACGGTCCACTAGCTCACTCCGCCATTACTTCCATTTGCACATGCCTGGCTTCTCACTTTCATCATTCCTATCTGACTTCCCTTTGTCAACTCTTGTCCTCTGTCGACTTGACGGTATTAGATGTGTGAGGCTTAGGGTGTCTCATTTTCATTCCCTTCGTGATGCTCTCCTTCCTTTTGCCGACCACCTCATTCTTCGAAGATCGGACGTATTCCATTGTTCTCTGTTTAGTGTTATGAGAGTATGGTTGCCCAGTCGTATTTCCTCTTAAAACAACAATCTTCATTGCTATAGCCCAAATAACAACTGAGGAGTGTTTGTTCAAAAGCTGCTATTTCCGCTTCCAAAAAATAAATCTGTACATCGTCCACATGCATTACAGTAGTTGAATATTATTGATTTCCATGAGCAATCCAGATCAGAAAGATGTAATTCCTTAAACGATGTACCAAAGCCGATCACGGGTACGTTACATTTTACGTTTCTCGTGCTTTTCCCACAACTTCCTTAAGGTGTAAATAGCACCATTTCAACAGACACTCCTCAACTAAAATCTTCGGAGCTCGAAGAAAAGCAGTAGTACACTAAATTACCGATAACAATGTGAAGTACTCTCATCATGACCACGGTCCTCTTTCCAATTCATTGGAGTCAGAATTGATGTAGACTTAGCCCAATTTACGGCCGGATGCCCTTCCTTACGCAGAGGGATAAATTCACAATTGCGTGTTTCAGAGGTAGTTTCCATATGTGTACATAGATGAAGAGTAGTGTATTAAGACGAAAACAATACCCAGTCCCCGAGCCAGACGAATCTATACATATAAAATTCTGTCTGTCATTCACAGCGATACTGAGAAAACTAAAAGGTTTCAACAGCTAGAATTGGTACCATTTACAGAATGTTATGCCTTCATCATCATCATCATCATCTGTTTACCCTCCAGGGTCGGCTTTTCCCTCGGAAACAGCGAGGGATCCCACCTCTACCGCCTCAAGGGCAGTGTCCTTGAGCTTCGGACTCTTGGTCTGGGATACAACTGGGGAGAATGACCAGTACCTCGCCCAGGCGGCCTCACCTGCTAGGCTGAACAGGAGCCTTGTGGAGGGATGGGAAGATTGGAAGGGATAGGCAAGGAAGAGGGAAGGAAGCGGCCGTGGCCTTATGTTAGGTACCATCCCGGCATTCGCCTGGAGAAGTGGGAAACCACGGAAAACCACTTCCAGGATGGCTGAGGTGGGAATCGAACCCACCTCTACTCAGTTGACCTCCCGAGGCTGAGTGGACCCAGTTCCAGCCCTCGTACCACTTTTCAAATTTTCGTGGCAGAGCCGGGAATTGAACCCGGGCCTCCGGGGGTGGCAGCTAATCATGCTAACCACTACACCACAGAGGCGGACTTATGCCTTCATTACAAGAAAAATACAATAAACCTCACAGAACCAGGACTTCCGTACCTTTTGAAAGAAAATACGTTTCTATCAGCGAAGTATTTCTTTCCTTCTTAATCAGTTGGTTGGTTTTACCCTCGGACTCAGCGAGCGATCCCACCTCTACCGCCTCAGGGGCAGTGTCCTGGAGCGTGAGGCTTTGGTTCTGGGGATACAACTGAAGAAGAGGTCCAGTACCTCGCCCAGGCGGCCTCACCTGCTATGCTTCTGGTGGGCCTTCTGGTGGGAGGGCGTGATAGTATTGGAAGGGGTATACAAGGAAGAGGGAAGGAAGCGACCGTGGCATAAGTTAGGTACCATCCCGGTATTTGCCTGGAGGAGAAGTGGGAAACCACGGAAAACCACTTCCAGAATGACTGAGGTGGGGAATCGAACACAGCTCTACTCAGTTGACTTCCCGAAGCTGAGTGTACCCCGGTCTATCCCTCGTTCCACTTTTCAAATTTCGTGGCAAAGCCGGGAATCTAACCCGGGCCTCCGTGAGTGGCAGCTAATCACGCTAACCACTAACCACTACACCAGAGGTGGACATCAGCGAAGTCTTCGCATATTCGCCATGATGACGTAAATACACAGCTATATGTATTGCCATGATGTCGGACGGCGTACTTGTGGCTTCTGTTGCCTTCCACAGATATTATTGAGAGACGTAAACAGGTACCAGTTAGGGGTTACATGAACAATGTAATTATGACAATCATACTTGAACTGTTCAGTGAAAAATACTAATTTTTCGTAAAATGAATATTTTTTCTTGTCTATTCTGGGGTTTATCTCTGTCGATAAGGACAATATAGAGCAGCCCACCTGGTGGCCGTGGACGTTCACGCGTGAAGTCTATACGGTTTGACACAGAGGTTACACGGTTCGAGTTCCGTTCATTAAAAATATGTTTTTCATCAGAATGTTGGCTGAATGTCTAGTCATTACAATGTGTGTCAAAAGCCTGGATTAAATTCCGAATCTCTCCGCAGTGCTCATATGGATTGAGGGCATCTGACGCTGTTGATGGTACTTAATTATTGACAGTTGTATGCAGCTTTATCAAGAGTAAGAAGATCCATAGACGTCAAAGTACAAGTCCGAGCTACAACTGAACTCAATATGGTTTGTAAGGAAATACAAAAATATCTGTTTTGATTCCATTCGAATGCCTTATAAAACCTGGAAAGTGTAACTTTATTCATATAAATAGTCCATTTAGAATGTCCAATTATTTGTAAATACTCATTTCGACTGACGAAGGCAGGCTTCCCTTCCTTCAGCATTTGTCCCTCCTGCTGGCGGGGTCCGCTACATGGATTCGTGGTCTCCATTTAGTTCTGTCCTGGGCCGTGTCAGGGTGGAGATTGATACTCTTCAGATCTTTGTGAAGGGTATTAGCTCATCGCTGTTTTGGTCGTCCTTTAGGTCTCCTAGTAGTTTCAAACATTTAACCCATATTCATGATAGTGTGGATGTCTGCCCTTACTACATGTCCAAACCACCGTAGACGACTCTTGAATCGGTGCAACGCCAAGTCTCTCCCTGAGGGATTCAATTGAGATGCGATCCAGTTTAGTGACGCTACCTGCCCATCTCAGTATGTTAATATCCATGATACCCAGTCGACGCTCTCTCTCAGTCGCAGTCGGCGAACATTCGCAACCGTACAGTGCAACAGATAGATTTTTGATTTGCATCCGGGAGATAGGTTCGAATCCCACTATCGGCAGCCCTGAAGATGGTTTTTCGTGGTTTCCCACTTTCACACCAGGCAAATGCTGGGGCTGTACCTTAATTAAGGCCACGGCCGCTTCCTTCCAACTCCTAGGCCTTTCCTATCCCATCGTCGCCATAAGACCTATCTGTGTCGGTGTGACGTAAAGCCCCTAGCAAAAAAAAAAAAATTGATTTGAGAATATCTTTCGTCCTCCGGTCGCAAGTGACGCCGGTTATTGTTCTCCTTTTCATCCAGGCTCCGGATATCCTTGTAATGACGTCTTCAACAAGTCGGCCATCATCAGTGACCGTAGAGCCAAGATACTTAAATCTTGTCACTCTCGGAAGGTCGTCATCGTGTACCTATTAAAATCCCCGAACTGGCCAGGAATCGAACCCGGGGCTATCTGAACCGATAGTACGGTGGCCATTCATACAAGGAGCTGGAGAACAGTGTGAAGTTACTTCAGCATAAAACAAGGAATGTTTTAAAATCTTCAATATAGTTAATAACGCTTACACAGAAAAGCTGTCACACATCTACAGGAAAGGGAGTGTGGATATTGTTCTCTTCCTCATTCCGGAGCGGATGAGATTCTAATTTCATTTCTTGACACAGTGGAGCGCACGACTTGCTGTTTACAAAATAACGACCACGTCGTGTGCAATTAACGTTACTAACTCGAGTTGCTTACTTCTCATTCAGCTTGACATGGAACATCCTCACTCATCTCCGCCTCCATTTACTTCCAACTTTAAATACACATGAAGTTAAAATTTTAGAATGTAAATTGCTTCCCTTCTTCGTCCGGAACGCTAAGGCCTTGCGGAACAAATATCAGTAGGAACTCGTAATATCATGACGAAGCGCATTAATATTGTACATGTCTATAACTTCTGTCTACAAGTTCACTTTACAGTGAAAAATATTCTACTGTAATCTGCAGTCCTAAGCGAACGTATGTCCAAAATATGAAAATCCTCATCCTGTTTCCAGTCATTCGACCGGGTCAGGAATGAAATGAATGAAGCCTCATCTAGCGGCAAAGACAGGAATTCTGCCGACTGCCGAAGACTCACAGTTGAAATGAAATGATATTAATGAGTGTCGCTGGAGTGAAAGAGGACAGGGAAAATCGGAGTACCTGGAGAAAATCCTGTCCCACCTCTGCTTTGTCCAGCACAAATCGCACATGGAGTGATCGGGATTTGAACCACTGAACCCACTGGTGAGAAGCCGGCGCGCTGCCGCCTGAGCCACCGAGGCTCTACATGAAAAATACTTGTTTTTAAATAACAAACATTTTACATTTTGATCTCCTTTGTTGTTCTCAGCGAAGATTTTGTATCGGGGGATACAACTGGGGAAGAAGGCCAGTATCTCACTTAAGCGGCCTCACGGAAAACCACTTCGAGGATGGCTGAGGTGGGAATCGATCCCACCTTTACTCATTTGCCTTCTCGAGGCTTAGTGGACCCCGTTCCAGCCCTGGGAAGTCACAGAAAAATATCCACAGGGCTGCCCAGGGCGGAATTCGAATCCACCATCTCCTGAATGCAAACTGAGAGCTTCGCGATCCAAACCGCACGACCACTCTTACTATATAATTGAATCTGCCATTTCCTTAGCATGCTTACCGTATTTATCAGATGCCTTGGTTACATTCTTAAGCTTGTCCCAGTTATTTTAGGGATCGCTGGAGACTCCCAAGCTATATTTTTCTGGCCGGGGTTTTAATACTGGATGCCCTTCCTGACGCTACGTGATCTTCTGAGATGAAAATTTCAATCCAAGATCGACCGGGATTCGAACCTCGGCCTTCTGGATGGGAAGCCAGTAGCTAAGCCACTGACCCAATCGCGCCCACGAATCGCGCCTTGGTTAACACAAGGAAATGCAAGATACACCATTTCGGCAATATGTAAGCCATTATAAACGGCGATTTAGTACTCAAAGACAACCACGGCTGTTATCCCGAGTTTGATTGCAGATACATTAATTTAGGTACAAAAAGTTGTTGGTGCCGGGCTGAGTGGCTCAGACGGTTAAGGCGCTGGCTTTCTGACCCCAGTTTGGCAGGTTCGATCCTCGCTCAGTCCGGTGGCACCTGAAGGTGCTCAAATACGTCAGCCTTGTGTCGGTAGATTTACTGGCACGTAAAAGAACTCCTGCGGGACCAAATTCCGGCACCTCGGCGTCTCCGAAAACCGTAAAAGAGTAGTTAGTGGGACGTAAAACAAATAACATTATTATTAAAAGTTGTTGTCAACTAGCCCCAATACCCAGGGGGTACACTTATTTCAAATACGTTGAATTCCCTTAAACTTTCTCAAAATATCTCTTTTGAACCATTACACTCAGTTACTGTATGGAATGAGGCAAAACATACGACACAAAAATTATTGCCGTTTCCTTCCCCACTTCTAGCCCTTTTCTATCCCATCGTTGCCACGAGATCTATCTGTGTCGGTATGACGTAACGCAACTTGTAAGAAAAGAAAGAATTAGAATAATAACCCCGTTATTGTGTTCGAAGTATAAGGAATTATCAGTAATGGAATCTAATTGGCTTTTAAGGGCGCAAATTAATAAAAAAATATAGTGCTATTGATTTAAACCCCTGGGACAAGAGTCACATTCCTTTGTTAGTTTTTAACGTCGCCCAAACTCATCGATTGTTTTTGGAGACGCAAGTACAGACAAGTGATATGATTGATATGATTGATATGGTAGCATTCGTGGTCAAATTAAGGCCCGGCATTTTCCTGGTGTAAAAATGGGAAAACACAGAAAAATATCTTCAAGGCTGCCGAGGGCAGAATTCGAACCCACCATCTCCCGAATGCAAGCTCACAGCTTCGCGACCCAAACCACACGACCGCTCGGTCGGTACTCATCTTTTCGCTATCCGGTTTATGGTACTTCTTTTCCTTTTTGGCCGAGCTCAATAGTTGCAGTCGCTTAAGTGCGGCCAGTATCCAGTATTCGGGAGATAGTAGGTTCGAACCCCACTGTCGGCAGCCCTGAAAATGGTTTTCCGTAGTTTTCCATTTTCACACCAGGCAAATGATGGGGCTGTACCTTAATTAAGGCCACTGCCTCTTCCTTCCTAGTCCTAGCCCTTTCCTGTCCCATCGTCGCCAAAAGACCTATCTGTGTCGGTGTGACGTAAAGCCAATAGCAAAAAAAAAAAAATCCTTTTTTGCAACATTTTTTCCCTCTCACTGACTCGGACAAGTCAGAAGGGGAATATGGGATAGAATAGGAATAGGATTAGCAAGGAAGTGACCGTGGCCGTAATTAAGGTCTAGCCCCCAGCCTTTTTCTGGTTTGAATTCACCATCTCCCGAATATAACATAATAGCTACGTGAATCAAGCCTTGTAGCTAACTCGCTCAGGGAGGGAAGAAATCCATTACCAATACCTTTCGAACAATAGAACCTACTGGAGGCTCGTTGGAGGGTCTGCCTTACAAGATTAGATTAGATTTATTTTTTCTGGCAACGTCAAGGCCATTTGGCCCCCTCTTTCATGTAACCAGAGTATGAGATACAACGTTTATATAATAATGATAATGATGATGATGATAATAATAATAATAATAATAATAATAATAATAATAATAATAATAATAGTGGAGCAGATGAAGAAGAAGAAGAATTACAACTATTAACTTTACAAAATTATTAATGTACGTAGCTGAGTCCTTACTACATGATAGCTAAAAATTATAATCAAATAACTGCGCCATGTTAGCAATAACCACACGAAATTTTATTGTATGCTTAGTAGTCAGCCCGAAGACTGGTTGGATCCTCAACAGCTCAGCCATCAGCTAATATTTATGGCGTAGGCATCACTAAAGAGGCATACTTGAGGAGTGATGTAGTTTTCCGTTGTATCGTCTGAAAACAATTGGATAGAACAGTTAATAATGTTATTGGCTTTACTACTTTTAAGGTTTTCAGGGGCACCGAGGTGCCGGAATTTAGACCCGCAGGAGTTCTTTTAAGTGCCACTAAATCTGCTGACACGAGGCAGATATATTTCAGCACCTTCAAATACCACTGGAATGAGCCAGGATCTAACGTGCCAAGTTGGGGTCTGAAGGCCAGCGCCTAAACCATGTGAGCCGCCCAGCCCGGCAAAGAGAGTAGTGAAATCCGAGTTATCCCAGTGATTAATCCAGCACTAATCTCTGTCCTAGGCTGAATGTACCCTGTGGCCATACACATTTCCCGTAGTGTACATCTCGTTCCTATACTTTACGACTACCTGGCGGGAATTTGAATTCATCTCCTTACAAACAGTGGTTGTATTCGATATCTCCAGTGAAGCAGGTATCCATGAGTACACGTGGACCAATCTTTCTTCCCTTAGAGTGTTTCTTTGTGGACAAAAATATCGTTATTTCATTATCTGAAATAAACTAAATTCGAATAATTCAGTGTCGTATTGAGAATCGAAGAAATGCATTGAATGAATACATTTCTAAATGAGTAGAAATCGCAGACCTCAGTGGCACTGTTGGTTATTTGTCGGCCCTCCTATTTTTTATTTTACAAGATAGCGGGTTCGATCTCGAGGAAGGTCGATAACAGTTACTCATTGAGTTTGAATTAGACAAATCATTAGTCGTTGCCTTCCGACTCGTTAATGAGCTCACCAAGTGAGATGGCTACGCCGCTCAAAATTTAAAATTTAAATCAGAATTTAAAATGAGAAAGGAAATTGAAATCAGAATTTGAAATATAAAATTTGAATTAAAATCAGAATTTAAAATAAGGAACGGAATTGAAATCTGAATTTAAAATGAAAACGAAAATGAAATCAGAATTCAAAATGGAATTTGAAACCAGAATTTTCGGGTTATGTAGATGCGAGCTTGCATTCGGAAAATGGTGGGTTCGAACCTCACTGTCGTGAAGATGGTTTTCCGTGGTTTCCCATTTTCACACCAGGCAACAGCTGAGACTTCAGCTTAATTAAGGGCATGATCACTTCCTTCAAACTCCTAGCCCTTTTATATCCCATCAAAGTCATAAAACCTACCTGTGTAGGTGTGGCTTAAAACAAATTGAAATGTTTAAAAAATCAGAGTGTTTGAATGAATTGCTCCCTTTAATTTGGTTGTTTCAAACTACGCCAGAGTAGAGCTCTGTGTCTTCAAAAGTATCGTTGTGAAGAACTGTATAACACTGCCACATATACTGTGTGTGAAATTTCCCACGAAAATTAAAAGAAAACAAAGTGCTAGCGGACGATAAATATTTCTCTTTCAGAAAGAAAGTGTGTAGAGGAGATTAGCATTTACGCATGCAGACTTCGCGAATGGTGTTTTAAAGAAGAAAAGGTTTTCAAAGAAGGTTTCTTTTCTCTCCCCTTCAAAGATTCACGTTGATGCATGTATGTTACGATTGCATTATTAATCCATTAGATATACACAATCACTGGTTACATTTCGTATACCAACAGTTTTAATGAATATCGCATTATGCATTATTTGTGCTTTTGTAAAATTCAACAGAGTAGCATTTTATTATGAATGGTATTCAGCACCCTCTGGTACTAATGATAAATATAATTGCTCTTAAACCTTTGACCGCTGGACTGAGTGGCTCAGACGGTTGAGGCGCTGGCCTTCTGACCCCAACTTGGCAGGTTCGATCCTGCCTCAGTCCGGTGGTATTTGAAGGTGCTCAAATACGTCTGCCTCGTGTCGGTAGATTTACTGGCACGTAAAAGAACTCCTGCGGGACTAAATTCCGGCACCTCGGCGTCTCCGAAAACCGTCAAAGATGTTAGTGGGACGTAAAACAAATAACATAAAATTATTAAACCTTTGACCTGTCTCAGTTCGGTTGCCTCCCACGTCCGTTTACATGCGTGCACGCTAGTACATTGCCGTTAATTATTGTAGGGTCGGCGACTGGCCTACAAGTGATCCGAAAGCTCTGCACTCCGACCGACCAACCGAGCAGAAGACGGGAGGCTACGGATCTACTATGGCTCTATACCTCTGCAATCGGGAGACGGAGAGAGACTGGTCACCACCGTCGGCTGTCCTGAGAACGGCATTCCATGGTTTTCCATTCTCCTACACAAAGGCGAATGCCAGAAGAGTTCCTTGTATAAACCACAGCCTCCAACACACTTCTGTTCATACATCTCCGTCAACACGCAAATCTCCGGGTCGGAGACACCTCCTAAGGCTACGGCCACACCTGCGTGATTTCACGCTGCGTTACTGCGAAAAATCTCGCGTCATAACTGCACAGCACTAACTTGGACAGGACCGGCCACACACAGCATGATTTCCCGTCGCAAGACAGGAGACAAGGCGCGTCTTTAACGTCGCCCGCTCCAGAATGGGCCGAGGTCCATTTTGGCTGTGTGTTTTCCCGTTCAGTGCCTGGACACACTTGCGTAAGAAAAAGCGGTGTGCAAGTAGTAGAGCAAAGCCGATTCTACATCACTTGCGTCAGTATTTCTTTGAGCTGAGTCAGCACCCGAGGTCATTGACCCCTATTAGTGTACCTAGGGGGATCTGACCCCCGAGGTCATTGACCCTAGTTGAATAGTAGGGCAATGGGGATTCGCGGATTTTGCGTACGAGAGCAAGCCTAACTTCACAGTCGCCATCTTGGAGGGGCCTAACCTCACAAGGCGAAGTTTAACGTACGAGAGCAAGCCTAACCTCACAGTCGTCATTTTGGAGCGGCCTAACCTCACAGGGCGCAGTTTTACAAACAGATGCCCGTCCTAACCTCACAAGGTGTAGTTTTACGTCCAGATAACCTTCCCGGCGCCGTCTTGAATGACCTAGCCTTAGAGGGCGCAGTTTTACGGCCAGATGTACTTCCCGAAGCCATCTTGGAGAGGTCTAACCTCAGATGGCCTCGTTTCATGGCCAGGTGCCCTTCCTATCCTCACAGGACGTAGTTTTATGGCCAGATGCCCTTTCCGACGCCATCTTTGATGGGCCTAACCCTACAAGGCCTACTATTGTGGCAAGATGCCCTTCCCGTCACCATCTTGGATGGATCTAACATCACAGGACCTATTTTACTGTCGGATGCCCCTCCCGTTACCATCCTGGAGGGACCTAACTACACATTCGTTATATGGGCCCAGTTTTACGGTCGAATGCCATTCCTGTCGCCATTTGGAGAGGCCTAACTACACAGTCGCCACCTTGGGCGCAATTATACGAACAGATGCCCTCCCAGTCACCATTTCTGAGGGGCCTAACTACACAATCGCCATCCTGGCCCAGTTTTATGGTCGGAAGCCCTTTCCGTCAACTTTTTTGAGCGCCCTAACTACACAGTCGCCATCCTGGCCAAGTTTTATGGTCAGATTGCCTTCCCGTCACCATTTTTGAGGAGCCTAAATACACAGTCGCCATCCTGGCCCAGTTTGATGGTCGGATGCCTCTCTCGTCGCCATTTCGGAAGAGCCTAATCCTACAGGCACTAGTTTTATGGACGGATGCGCCTTCCTGTCGCCATTTTGGAGGGCCTAACTACACAATCGCCACCTTGGGTGCAGGTTTACGGTCAGTTGCCCCTTTCCTCCTCACATACATAATTTTGAAGGGGCCTAACCTTACAGGGCCTATTTTTATAGACAGATGCCCCTTCCCACCTCACAAACGCTATTTTCATGCGGCCTATCCTTACAGGGCCTAGTTTCACGGACAGATACCGTTCCTTTATCTGGCCTAGTTTTACGGGTAGATGCCCTTCCCTGGCTAGATGCCCTCCCTCCTCACAGTAGCCATTTTGCACACAGGGCCTAGTTATGTCTTCCTCCTGATGTAAACCAGCTTTAAGGTCAGATTATCTTTCCCTCCTTCTCATTTAGCACAAGTTGCCCCTTCCTGTCACTTTGGAGTTGCTGAATCGACGGACGCCTTTTTTTCGGAAAGGTAAAAAGAAAATATTATTATTGAAACGCAGTCATAATTAACATTTCAATTCAAGAGCTCTCTGATGGTGTGGTGCCGACCCCCGGTCTTGAAAAGCAAAGAATAACGGCTGAGATGATCTGTCATGCTGGCCACCTGCCGCCGCAAACAGGAAAACTGATGCTTGAGTCAGCACACACTTGCACGCGCAGAACTTCGCTGTTTCAATCTTACAGCACTGCTAGAAGGGAATTATAATAAAATAATTAACAGATGTGATTAAAAATGTTGGGCCGCTGTGTAGGGGGGTTGCGTTCCTGCGTCTTACCTGAGGCCTGGGGTTCGATTCCCGGCCAGGTCAGGGATTTTTACCACTATCTAAGGGCTGGTTCGTGACCGGATTCGATTCCTAGTCAGAGACTTTTACCTTCATCTGAGGGCTGCTTTCGTAGTCTAAACACACACACACACACATACACACACACACATACTCACAGCACTGCTAGAAGGGAATTATAATAATGAAATAATTAACAGATGTGATTAAAAATGTTGGGCCGCTGTGTAGGGGGGTTGCGTTCCTGCGTCTTACCTGAGGCCTGGGGTTCGATTCCCGGCCAGGTCAGGGATTTTTACCACTATCTAAGGGCTGGTTCGTGACCGGATTCGATTCCTAGTCAGAGACTTTTACCTTCATCTGAGGGCTGCTTTCGTAGTCTAAACACACACACACATACACACACACACATACTCACACATACACACACACATGTTAGTAAAAGAGCGGGGGCGCGATTTACAAAGCCAAGAAGAACGGTTGAGAGGATTCGTTGTGCTGACGACACGTCACCTCGTATTCCGCGGGCTTTCAGGCTGACTAACGGACGCTTGGGTAGGCTATAGCTCATTCAGGGGGGCTGTTGCATTTGTACAGAGCAGTAGAATATGACTTACGATATCCCCTGCCTGTCGTAAGAACAGACTAAATGGGGCACCCAGCGGTTGCATTCTTGCCTCTTACCTTGATGCCACGGGTTCGATTCCCAGTCAGGTTAGTGATTTTTAATAGCATCTGAGAGCTATTTCAAAGTTGTGAGCCCTTGCGAGCCCCTATTAGACACATATATTCTTATTTATTGCTCGACTCCTTGGTAAATGAATGCGGTGCACCCCGGTTATTATTATTTCCATTGCGACTCACATTCGTTTATTATTATTTTTCGTCTCCTCGGCTGAATGGTCAGTGTTGAGACTTTAGTGGATCCAGCTAGACGGGCTGGCAAGGCAGCTAGCACGAAGCCAATGCTGGGGCTGCTGTATCGCTCAGATCGACAATTATTATTATTATTATTATTGCTACACATATACCACAGTCATTGTATAATGTAATTGCCAAGGTTTTATCAAACCTTTATCTGAATATTAAATATTATGTACGCAGTTCGTGAGCAAGGCATAGAGCAAAGTTGGTTCGTTAGGATCAGTCAAGTAAAAATGTGAACGTCTGCATAGACAAGAACGACATGTACCGGATGTCAGGAGTGATTAAAGTTGCCTCTTGACTATGTAGGCAGCACTAAATCTTGGAAGGGGCCACGAAGGACGTAAAATAAGACTTCCTAGTTGTCGAATGTTCTAATAGCATTGGGGGTTAGAAAAGAACACGAGTTGACTAATAGAGGTGAAAGGAGCCTAGCACAAGTAAGTAGATGCATTGCCAGGACTCAGATGAAGGCCCCGTAGTCGGCAACCCACGCTCTCAAGTTATGTGCCCCTCGGGACCACTTTTGGTCACCTTGAAAATAGGAAAACACGAAAAACCCGCTACCGACGTTGGGAATCTAATCCACATCTCCCGAATGCAAGCTCACAGCTACGCGGCCCTAACCATATGGCCAATTCGCTCGGTGTGAAAATTGGAAACCAAGGGAAACCTTCTTCATGGCTGCCGACAGTAGAGCCGTAGGGATGTTAGCTGCTTTACGTCGCACCAAGTCAGATAGGCCAACTCGCCTGGTAGCAGACCACAGGTTTCTCTGGCTAGCTCATAAGCAAGTCTTGATGGTGACACTTTGGAAATCCACAAATTCCTTTCAAGAATCTAGCCTTGAAATTCTCAATAACTCTAACGTCAGATAGAGTTACATGTTCCCAGATTAGCTCCAAACCGTACGTCAGGGCTGGTAGAACCTTTGCATAGAATGGCGTCATGGCTGTATTTTAGAGACAGTTTAGTGGGTTCCTTCAGATCATACATATTTTTGATGGCTGCCAATGACCTTACCGTACCGTACAGATGCAAACTCAAAGGCAAATGCTGTCCCATCGTCGCCATAAGACCTTTCTGTGTCGGTGCGATATAAAGCATCTAGCATCCCTACAGCGCGGTACGGTAAGGTTCAATTTTTCTTTATGGTTAACCATAGGGAAATGAACACAACAAACATTGTTCTGATGGAGTACATATCCATATATGGCTGGGAGGCGTGACTAATCTTAAGAAAGAATATTGGACAGGAAGAGCATTGACTGTTACGAGGTTTCGCTGTAAAAACGAAGAACTGTATGTCTGACATTTGTTTGAATGTACTTGTATGACAACATTTTTTGATAAAATGGCAACATTTTCGTCTTCTATCCATTTAATTTTGTCACCATAGGAGTCATTACAATTCTAGTCACAGCAGCTTCCTTGCAACCATCCCTACAACAGTTGTTGGGCACTGATGAAGTTTGTAAGAACTTTAATTGGAAGGGGAAAAAATGAAGTGAATAGATTCAATTGAAGGAATCTAATAACTGGACCTTTTGTGCCGAGACTGAATTCTTTAATGATGTACTGTATCTTATTATTTGTAGTTAATTATCCTTCGTATAAAATGAATGTGTTTGCGCTGTGAAACTTCTAAATTGTACACATTTATTCCTCGGTAATAAGAGTTGCTGTAGTTTACCTGGAAGCAGATGTGTTATCATCAATCCATTTGACTAAACAGTTGCGTTCTTGAGTTCTGGAGATAGTCAACAGCCCTACAGATGGCCTTTAATGGCTGTATTTTCATCAAGGGGTCAGGATAGTTACCTTCCCTGTTTTAGCTCTTCACTATCACAATTGTTCAACCTGATGACAGCCGACATCGCAAGTGCAACAGAACCAGCACGGGTCAATCTTGTAATGTATGCCGACGACATGGCTCTGCTATCAAGAAACCCCATCGGAATCCGGAAGGCATTCAATAACCTACAAGAATGGGCAGACAAAAACTCATTAAGTATCAACAGTGAGAAAACAAAAGTGATGAAATTTAGAAGAGGAGGAAGACTCGCAAAAGACGACGTTTTCTCAAACGGCAGAGACCAGCTAGAAATAGTATCGTCATTCAAGTACCTAGGTATCACGCTCCAGACTACAGGAGCAACTTTCACACTACACGTCAAAGAAAGAGCGATAGCAGCAACTAGAGCAATGTTCGAAATCCCCAAGTCCCAGAATCTATCAGTGAAAACGGCCGTGGCATTGTTCAAACTTAAAGTTGCCCCGGTAGCCACGTACGGTTTTCAATTAGTCTGGAGCAAACTAACCACAGCGAATCTAAAAAGGATTGAAAATATCAAAGCCAGGTACCTCAAGCGAATCCTGCAACTATCAAAATATACAAAGAACAGACTGGTGTACACCCTGGTGGATGAGCCGTTCTTCCTAGAGGACATAAAAACCTCCTTCAACCTTCCCGAGACCGATGCATCCGCCGCAGTCCTGGAAGAAAGACGACGAAAAGCACAGCAAATCCCGGAAGAATTCTATGAAACTGAGGCAGTGAGAAACGACGAATGGAAAGGGCCAGGCTTCAACCTACGCCACATCTTCACCCGATTCGCCGTCCACGGGTTCCACGGAAAGGTATGCCAAACCGCTGGATACCACGAACCAGACGAAGAATGTACCTGCCGGTTCTGTGGTGGAAAATGCCCCAGGTACCACCTCATCAACTGCACCGCAAGAACAATATCCATTACCGCACTCGCTAAAGACTGGTAAAGAGGAACCGCGTGCACCTACAAGCGGACGAGGCATGTTCAACAGAGTGTTGCAAATTAGGCAGACAGAAGACTTTTCATCACTGTGCCCTGCAAAATGCGATCTCAATAGAGTGTCGCAAATTAGACAGGCAAACGGCCTGCCATCACTGTGCGCTACAATATGTGTGAGGCAGAGTTCAGCTCTAAATGTCCTCTCACAGATGGAACACATGAACTCACGAGCACCACTTTACGGACCTGCTTACAAGCGGAACGGAAGTCGTTCCCCACTATCACTGCTAGTAAAGACATGACAATGACTATCTGACATTGTACCTTTTTACTCTATAGATTACAAAGGTAATTAAATTCCAATCATTGTGAATTATTGTGTGTATGGCCATTGGCTGCAATAAATTATTACTATCACAATCCCACCGAAGACTACCACTTACGTTTCATGGTGTTGCAGTTCAATAAATCGTGGATATATATACTTTTTATAGTTTTCCTTTCGAATTAAACTCGCATGTCTCAAACAGGTTTTCGGCGGCGTTAGGATAAGAAAGTGCTGATAATTGGAATGGAGCAATGCACAGGACTAATTTTATTCTTAATGAGAAACACGTTACTACCTCTTTTAGAACATTTGCGAGTCCCTCTTGTGTAATGAATATGAGTAACAAATTTGTGAGATACTTCACAACATTCTAAATATAGTCGTAAAAGTCTGTGTAGCAAGGAAAGTTCCTTCCTTCCTAGAACACAGCCACACCCTCAGAGATTGGTAATTGCCTGTTGTGGGAGTGGCCCATTTGGAGTACGTGAGTGTTGCGGGTCAGATAACACCGTGTTTATCACTTGTTAGTACATTTTCATGGGGTAGTTTTATCACAGGCAGTACTTCCATTAGTGATGTTATTCGTATGTTGTGCCACGTTTTGAACAGTTCTATTACATTCTATAAAACATCGGATTGTAGTAAATATAACCTTGTAGAGAGTGAGATTATTTCATCAGAAGAGTGAGAAAAGGCTACTCTACTGTAATTGGGAATAGGCCCAGTCATTTAATAAGTTACAAACAACTTTAATAAGCTTAAATCTGAAGGCTAGGTACATACGCACATACATACATACATACATACATACATACATACATACATACATACATACATACATACGTACGTACATACTGCGCCCATATAGACAAGCCGGAGAACAAGAGACACCCCGGGGGTGCTCAGTTTGTGCATGATATGACGGGATGAATAAATACGAATGGCGGAATTAAAGAGTAGGTTCGGAAATAAGAAAATAATCGATATTAGATGGAATTATAACATAGTTTATTCAAAAAAATAAAAACATTTTTGCCACCCTGACTAGCTATGATTATGAGAAATGATCGCTACATTAAATTAAATTACTGATGATTCTTGACGTGACATAAAAATAATTCAAACAAATGGGATGGTACATTCAACTTATTTGCCCTACGATTCTAACAAAATTGATTTATGAATATATATCATTTTGTTTATCGCAATTTTTTACAATATTAAATTTTGAATCTTGAAAAACGAGGTCGTCGTGTCTAATTCCTCGAACAAATCTGAAAAATACATTAAATTCGAATGGAGTGTTTGGAATATATAATATTTAAAATTCACAAAATTATATTTACTCATAATGAAGTTTTAGTGAAGTTACATTCTTGAAATATTCATTACAAATAATATGATACTTGAATGTGCTTTAGAAAAGAAGTAAAAATTAAATCGAGACGTCTAGTATATCTGCTCTAAAATATTCTCACTTATCTCCTCATGAGAACTAATATTTAACGTTATAATGAATCGAAATTAATAATCCTCAAAAAAACAACCAAATCAAAATTTTATCTACGTTGAAATGCGGTCGAAAACGTGAATTATAAGTAACTAAAATATCATTGATTATTCCATCTGTCAGCGCAACAAATAGATATGAAACTTACAAGACATTTCTAATAACTACAAAATCTGATTTCTTCTACCCACTAACTACAGGAAAAATTCAATAGAAGAACTATTTACATTATTTATATCACGTCCACGTATGAATTAACATTCTCACTCTCCAATGAATTCCATGAGTCTCCATGTGGTTAAGTATTCGTGCGATTAAAATGAGTTCGCCTGGTATCGAACTACAGTCTGAGATGGATATTTATCTGAGAATCGACGTCCAGATTCAATCATTTTCCAATAAATATTCACACAAAATATTCGTAACTTCAAATCAATAATTTCCACAACTTACAACAGGATAAATCTATCCATGAAACTTAAATCAGAAATATGGTGTACGCCTACTGACATATACTTGTTATCATCATCAGAAGACTTTATCAAAGCGACTACAAATTTGTACACTCGAAGAACTACCATCTATTTCCGTCAACCTTCAATCTCATTTACTAAAAATATCGTCGCACAAAACACGTCATAATTCACTATCAGAAGACTCTTAGCGCATATATTAATTCACCATAAATTTATAGTACAATTATAACCGTACAACGACGACTAACATTCTCCATAACTGTATATCACAAAACATGTAGTCAAAAATTCACATAACGTATGCCATCGTCCAAGAAACAAGTCTTACTTTCATTAAATTCGTCTCGATGATTTAATATCCCATTCAAAACTATATTTCTACTCACGTACTTCAAATTAATCCATGATCTTATTCCAGAATGAACATCCTGATGACATACTACAATTGCCACGACGTACGAATGTAAGTCCAAATATCACCGAAATATCGAAAAATATATGGAAAATATCATCTCACTAAATTCCCACGACACACATTAACTCACTAATGCAGTAAAATTTATTAAATAAGAAAGGGTGGTTATGATAACACATGGATAAACTTTCAATGATCCACAGTTTCAGAACTCTGTAGCACGTGGTTAGGAATATGACTCACATACTCAAACAAAACTTCATCTCCTTACTCGGACATTTGAGAACAATTACATGAAGTAACATAAGGAATAGGTCGACTGCTAGACTATGAGACCACACCAAAAGAATAGAGAAAGAAATAAATTACTACATAGAACAGATATAAATAAAGACGTAGTCGACTTAACTTATAAACTTATACTGTAGGCTTCATGTTGAGCTCTGGACGTCCTTAATTGATCTGTCTAGGGTTGAAATTTCTGCATTTCTCCTCCGTTGGCGACGGTCTGCAGATTTAGAAATTCATGGTGAAATATGGGTAGAATTCAGTAGTAAATTCCATCTCCTCGTGACGTAGGCTGTTGAGGTCCTCTTCAACTCCACACTTCCAGATGATTCCGCTGAAACTTGTACTTTGGAAACTTGTAAATTGGAGAGAGTTCTGGGCACAATCCTACTAATTGACATTGAAAAACACGTACTTATTTTTAGTTATCCACATGCGTTCGACGCCTGTTGGTCGAGTATATTTAAGCGTTATAGTAGAGACTAGCACACTTTTTCAAGGAAAGGATAGACACTGAATAGACGTCCTCACTGTGCCTGATGACAACAGAATATCGAATGACGTCCTCCCACGATGTGTAGCGACGTTCTCGTTGACCACTGTAATGAGCGTAGACGGAGAATAAATGAAAATGAACACGCGTATGGCTTCCTTTAAGTAGTACCGTACCCCCACTGATCTTCGGAAGTACAAGTCAGTTCAGGTACTGAATTCTTGTCAGCGCCTTTAATTAATTATTATTAAATTCAACACGTACACCATTCAGAATCAAACATAAATTCAGTTACTAATATTCTAATTTAAACATGATATCATTACCATTGTTCAGTCCAATTTCAAATTTGTACACATTCGTAAGTACAAATATATCATGCCGTCGACATTACTAATAATATTTTCCTTACATTTATAAGGTGCAAATGTACGCGTACATATTCCAGCTATTTCTTTTCTCTTCGCTTCCCTTTATATTTTATTTTATTTTCTGATTCAAACTTGTTCGCTCCCCTCTCGTTTGAAACATGTCGCCGCCTCGCTCCCGAAAGCTAGCACGTGCGGTGCCGACAAAAAGAACCAGACTCTTGCCACACAACCCTACATGCAGCCACTTGAACAGAAGCATACGGTCACAATACATCTATATATATATATAATAACTTGTCCTGACTGACTGACTGACTGACTGACTGACTGACTGACTGACTGACTGACTGACTGACTGACTGATTCATCATCGCCGAGCCAAAACTACTGGACATAAAGAAATGAAATTTTGGGCATAGATTCACATTAAGATGTAGGTGTTCGCTAAGAGAGGATTATTTGATATTCCTTTGCTAAGGGGGTGAACACGGGGTTGAAATTTAAAAATGAGTGTATTTATATCTCAAAACTTTGAAAGTTTACAGATGTAAAAATTGGTATTTAGAATCTCCTTTAAAAATAAGGAAACACGTATTTTTTTCGTTTTCAGAAAATCCCAATAGGAGGGGTGAAAAACGGCGAAAAAGGAGTTGAATGCCTTTAATCAGAATACCGGTACTTATATCTCAGAAACTGAAGATATTACAGACCTGAAAATTGGTACTTTTGTTCTCTTTTAAAAATAAAGAAACACGTATTTTTTGTTTTTGGAAAATCCATTTAATGGGAGGGTGAAAAGGGGGGTGAATTTTTAAAAGGAGTGCATCTATATCTCAAAACTTTTAAAGTTTACAGATGTAAAAATAGGTATTTAGAATCTTCATTAAAAATAAAGAAACACGTATTTTGTTGTTTTCGGAAAATCCCAATGGGAGGGGTTAAAAGGGGGTGAAAAATGGATTGAATGCCTTTAATGAGGATACTTATATCTCAGAAATGGAAGATATTACAGACCTGAAAACTGGTACTTTTTATCTCTCTTAAAAATAAAGAAACACGTATTTTTTTGTTTTTGCAAAATCCAATTATTGGGGGTGAAAAGGGGGGTGAATTTTGAAAATGAGTGCATCTATATCTCATAACTTTTAAAATGTACAGATGTAAAAATTGGTATTTAGAATCTTCATTAAAAATAAAGAAACATGTATTTTTTGTTTTCGGAAAATCCCAATAGGACGGGTGAAAAGGGGTGAAAAATGGGTTGAATGCCTTTAATGAGGATACTTATATCTCAGAAACTGACGATATTACAGACCTGAAAACTGGCGTTCGTAATCTCCTTTAAAAATAAAGAAGCACGTATTGGAAAATCCAAACAATGGGGGGTTGGAAGGGGGCGAATTATTAAAATGAGTGTATCTATATCTCAAAACTTTCAAACTTTACAGATGTAAAAATTGGTACTTAGAATCTACTTTCAAGATGAAGAAACACGTAGGCCTATTTTTTTGTTTTCGGAAAATCCCAATATGAGGGGTGAAAAGGGGTGAAAAATGATTGAATGCCTTAATAAGGGTACTTAAGGATACTGAAGATGTTACAGACCTGAAGATCGGTATTTGGGATCTCTTTTATAAATAAAGAAACATGTATTTTTTGTTTTTAGAAAATACAAATAGTGGGGGGTGAAGAGGGGGGTGTATTTAAAAAAATATTGTATCTATATCTCAAAACTTTAAAAGGTTGCAGATGTAAAAATTGATATTTAGAATCTCCTTTAAAAATAAAAGAACACGTATTTTTGTTTTCTGTAAATCCCAATAGGAGGGGTGAAAAGTGTGAATAAGGGGTTGAATGTCCTTAATGAGGATACTTATATCTCAGAAACTGAAGATATTACAGACCAGACAGTTAGTATATGGAATCTCCTTGAAAAATACAGAAACATTAATTTTTTTGTTTTTGGAAAATCTAATTAACGGGGGTTAAACAGGAGTGACAAATTGGGGTGAAGTTTTAGAAAGAATATGTCTACAGTATATCTCAGAAACGTAAAATGTTACAAACGTAAAAACTGGTATTTGAAATCTCCTGTTAAAGCGAAGAAACAGGTATTCTCGGAAAATCCAATGAAGGGCCGGGGGGGGGGTGAAAAATTGAAAAATTAATTGAATTAATTGTATGAGGATAGTTACATCTAATCAAAACGAAAGTTTTTACAGACGTGATAATTGGTATTTAGATCATCTTTAAAAATAAAACGACGCATTTGGGGGGGGAATCATCTTTGGGGGCGGGTGTGGAAAGGAGTTGAATTCGTTTCATGAGGACACATATATCAAAAACTGAAGATAATCTGTATTTAGAAGATTTTTTACTATTAAAGAAACATTTTTCTGCCGGAAAATTCACTTAGGGGAGGCGGGAGTGTGAAAGTAAGTGAAAAAAGTGAATTATTTTTATGGAAATACCTATATCTCAAAATTGAAGGTTACACACGTGAACATTGGTATTTGGAATCTCCTTTAAACATACAGAAGCACGCCTTCTTTTTCCTTGGGGGGGGGGGGGCGGCGGGTAAATCAACTAAACCGCAGTGGGGAGAAAGCGGAGGTGAGACCAATTGATTTTACTGTTCCTAATGTACTTAACTTATAAGGAGCCTCCGTCTCTCAGGCGGCAGCGCGCTGGCCTCTCACCGCTGGGTTTCATGGTTCAAATTCCGGTCACTCAATGTGAGATTTGTGCTGGACAAAGCGGAGGCAGGACAGGTATTTCTCCGGGTACTCCGGTTTTCCCCGTCATCATTCATTCCAGCAACACTCTCCAATATCATTTCATTTCATTTCATTTGTCGTTCATTAATCATTGCCCCAGAGGAGTGCGACAGGCTTGGGCAGCCGGCACAATTCCTATCCTCACCACTAGCTGGAGGCTTATTCATTCCATTCCTGACCCGGTTGAATGACTGGAAACAGCCTGTGGATTTTCATTGTACTTATTCTGATCATATACCGATCATTTTTAATCTTTCCTGGGTTCGTTTTCAAGAGCCATATTTTCCTTTGGAGAACCTTCTTAGATTACAGCAGATTCTTCTGGCATATAAATAAAAATTTAAACACATTTGAAATAAACGATAGGTATAAGATTGACCGTGCAATTGTTCATTTCTATAACAAGGTCAATAATACACGGAAGTATGTCATTCGTATCGCCAGAAGTCCTGCGCACTTGCCTACTGGCGACAATGGTGCCGGTCATACTGTCATCTATGACAATGTCAGCAGATGTAATTTACCGACAAGTAGAGGTCTTGCATTTTGCTGTGAGGTCCAGAAAATCAATAAGAAAAATAAAAAATAAATAAATAAATAATAATAATAATAATAATAATAATAATAATAATAATAATAATAATAATAATAATACCTAAATTCAACTTATTTCACCCACCCTAATAATAATAATAATAATAATAATAATAATAATAATAATAATAATAATAATAATAATGTTCTGGACCGTCGTCAAAATGTGCGGACCGTGCTGGAAACGGGTCCTGGACGGGTAATGACTACGATTGCAGTCCGGCCGCCGGTTCAGTACCGCCAAGGCACCCAAGAGGACACCACGCCGGTTCTCCTCAAGGATTTGATCCACATTAAAAATGCTTATAGGAAAACATGGCAAAGATTTAGGGACCCAACTGACCGGGTGGAATACCTGGACCTAGCCCGGGAAGTACGAAATCGATTGCTGGAAAGAAGTTTGAAAAATGTGAGGAACGTTGCCGTAAACTCTCAGAAAACGAGTCAGATAGCGAATATCGGCGGGTTATATATAAAACGATAAGCATTCAATTATAAACTTCAGTATAATACCATAGCGAAGCACGGGTATCTTGCTAGTACATACATACATACATACATACATACATACATACATACATACATACATACATACATACGTACATTGACAGAAAATAGTGCCTATCAAATGAGGTCATTTAACCAGTTAATTTAATAAGTATAAATTTTAAATGTTCAGGATCACTACTGCTAGTGAGTTAACAAATATATGGTTATATCCAAAACTCTTTCAAATACGGTTCATTTAAGTCAGAAAAGTTACGCAAATTTTCTTGGCGCAAAGGGAAAATGCCTCGAGAGAGGGGGTAATGGCTATAAATATAGAAGGGACGCCATCTCGAAACCCCTGCATTGTGTTATTGAATCTTGAGCGAGAGAGTTAGAGTGTTCTGTAAATCAAGCGACAAAAAGTGGACTAAATACGACGAACATATTTTGGCCGATATGGCTGGTGACTTAAATCCAAGTGGATTTAGTTTGATAAAAAACGGTCAAGATACCGCAGAAGTATTAGAAAGTTGTACAATAATTTTGTGTTGTAAAAAGTAATTCGTGTGCGGGCAGTCAATACCATAAGTCGAGTGCGATCAACGGAGACAAGTGTGAAGGGTATTTCTTTTTTATGTCTTATTTCCGGGAAAAATAAATAAATATTATGATGTACAGCCAGAAATATAAAATGACTAGATAAGCGACGGAAGGTTGCGAGTGAGCCTAAAGATGGAATCCGACGTAAACCTAAGGTAGGTGACTTGCCATCTTACCACCTACTATACCTTGTTTTGTGATGTCAAACTTATGTGCATTTGAAATGGGTTTTTATGACGCAGTTGGTCACCCCTATGATTTTTGGCGATTGTCAGAAATATGACGAAAGGTCATTTGTTTTATTTTCTGCTTGGATAAATTTTTGAAATATTGCGAGTGCCGTGTGACATGTAAAAAGTTATTAGTAAGGGTTTCGAAGTGATATCACGTCCAGAGTAGGTCGTCATTTGCGTGAATTTATTGCCTATACTTTTGTGATGTCAAATTAAGACATTTTATCTGACGTAAACATTTTCTGTTTAAATTTTATGGAATTAATGTAAGAAATCCATGGTTACCCATTTTCAATCGAGTGGAAGCGCGCTGTCGGGTTGAGAAATGTAGAGTGGTGAATTTTGTCACGAAGTGAAACGTTATTCTATGTCCATTTAAACTGTGTCTGACTGACAATAAATAATAGTAGAATTTTGACAGTCATTAATGTATTTGTGCGTATTATGCGTCGTGGATTCTAAGTACTTTTATTCCAGTTTTGTCAGTGAGAGCCGTCGAGTTGAGACAAGAGTTCAGATTTGTCGTATGAGTTGAGATAGGATTTGTGAATCAGGTGATTGGAAGCCTGTAATGTGCCGGGATATGTATAAGCCAGAGGAAGATTTTGTGTAATGTTTGGGATGGAAAGCAGAGCTAGAGAATCCAGGCCGGTATTAATTTGCGACGTGTACAGTTATTGTAGGGCATTTTGAAGTATATTCTATGTGCATTACGTTGTTCAGAAATATCGTATTTTGTAATTATACTTGCGAAGTTCAAGGTGTCATTCTTAGAAGCCAGTCAGGCAAGACGAAAACAGATGTTTCATATCACAGCAAAGGGGAGGTCGTGTTTCAATGCCGTCAGCTGATAGGAGCTCGCAGCTCGAGAGTAACGGGATATGGGTAGTGTGTTAGAATTGAGATCGCATTTGTTGGCAACGGAAATCATTATTTGCGAGAACTTGTTGAAAATATCATCTGGGAATAACGTGCAAATTGTTGGATACTGTGAATTCGTTTAATTGAGATTGCAATATACATTTGAAACCACGAACTTAGAGTATAATGAGTAAGGTTAGCCAATTTCAGGGTTGTCCAAAATATATAGCGATGCTAATGATGATTCTTTTGTTTGTGAGGGGTGCACACAGTTTCACGGAAATGTTATGACAAGATATGACATCGTAATCGGTTTACATTGTACGGCGAGTTACTTATGGTTTGTACTTAATGAGCAGGGTTATCCAAGTAGTAATAATGGTTAGTATTAGATTAAATTAAAGTGTGATGTCACGAAACAAGATAAATACTGGAAATTAATGATGTAAATTTTTTCCAGCTACAGGAATAAACAACCAACGATAAACATCCAACATGATTAAAAATGAATTACGTCAAGACTTGTGTAGGGACTTGTGAAAGAAACCATTCGTCCGCGGAGACAGAATTTGTTGTTTATTAAATCATTTAAATTTATTTTATTATTAAATTCAGCGGTAACCGTATTTTGAAATTACATCAAGCGAATAACTTGAAGATGCACTCTGGAAATCTTAGTTTATTTTTCCGGGAAATACGTAAATGTTAACGTAACAATTAAGGGGACATATCCGAAGGTAATGGATATTACTGCCACAAAGTATTGTGAGCATTGTTGTTGTTGCATTACTTGACTTTGATTGATTGAGCAGTAAATGTGCTGGGGTTAGTAAAGTGGAAACTTTGGTCATCAACCGATGTAACTTAATTGTGTTTAGCCTTCATCTTAGAAACTTGGATGGTCATGGGGGTCATCAACCTCAGTGACTTAGAGTAGGGCCATATGCGACCGTAGAATCATTTTACGTGCGGTCATCATCCACAATGACTTTAAAGTAACTTAGAAGTTTAGACGTCGGTCCATGACATAGTCGTAGGTCACATTGATTCAATTAAGTGTCCATGCCGTATAACCACTGTGTGGCACAAACCGATTGGACAGCCTTAATTATGCCCAGAGTCCAAAGTTCGTGTTACGGGGACTGGACCATAAAGAATCACTGTGATGGTACATGTAGTCTCACATGGAAGCCGAATTTAAGGATTTCCAGGCTTTCCTTTCTTTAATTAATAATTGAGACAATGGTTTCTGGTAAAGATGCCTATCAGGCAGTTATTTCAAAGCCTCACACCAGTGTTCTGACCCTCTGTGTAAAATGATTGTGGTGTCCAGTGGACACGATTGGATCCCAATGATACCGATGATAAATTATTAATCATTCAGGAATTAAATGAAAAAATAGGAATATTTTAAACAGACCTTTCATTTGAGTAGATAGATTCGGATTACTGAAACCTACCTTTACCTCAGCAAGTGACGAAGAATCCGATACGACCCAAGAGAGAGATCTCATGAAATTTTGCTGATAGGTAAGGAAAGTAGGTATCCTTCACTGTGGACCAAAGGGTTCAATACATACATACATACATACATACATACATACATACATACATACATACATACATACATACATACATACATACATACATACATACATACATACATACATATACTGTATATTGCGCCGGGCTAAATAGCTGAAACGATAGAGCACTGCCCTTCTGTGCTCAAGTTGGTGGGGTCGATCCCGGCTCAGGCCGGGTATTGGAATGTGTTTAAATACGGCATTTTTTTCCGTTCGCTGCTGTCCTGGTGTGAGTAAGGTCGTGTAAGCGATCGCTCTGTGAAACGTAGCGAAGTAGGCTACTTGTGGACTGGAATTGCGACAATTTCTGCCGCTTCTTACTGTGTGTTAAGTGACATAAACTAACTATTCCAAAGCCTGATTAGAATTTCCAGTTCATAATATTATCTTATTTATGGATAGTAGTTTCTACGCAGCGGTTGGGCCTCCCCTTATTCAGTCTAGTCAAATCTTGGGTGAAGAACATATGAAATCTTTATCAGCCATTGTAGCGAGTGCCTTACAAGTGTTGAACTCTCCGGTAAGCTACGACCTCCCGATGGAACATTCTTCTAACATAAACAAACGTACAAACGTACGTTCTCACTAAAACATGGGGACATGTAACAGCTTAGTCTACTAGAAAGTACATAAGATAATTTGTTAACACAGTCTCAATCTCCTGAGAATAACAGTTCGCATGATTCGTTGTCTTGGACAATTCTAATCCGGTAACGGGTGTTCCGCCTAGTTGAAATGCGTCTGTAGTAATACAGATCCGCCTCGAATGATTGCTTATCTTTATAACAAAGCAAATCGTTACCAACGTAATTCGACCAGACCTTACAACATTTATGTTGACAGAAAGGAGGGAAATGTCCCAAAAATTGCACTCATTGACCCTGGGAAATATATTATATTCAACTAGTCCATCTAGCCGCCTCTCAATAATTAAAAACATGTCTTCAATCCGACGTAATAGGATTAAACTTGAATTCATTTCCGCCCAGGCTGCTAATATGGTAGCAGGCTCGCCTTTATTTATTGAGAAATATCTTAAATCCTCCTTTCCTTCGCATGCGATTACTCGTCAAGGAGTTATCCTGGATGTGTCTACAGATTCAGGAGAAGAAGAACTAAAACAGGTTATTGATTCACCGATGAAATTTTTTTGCATTCGACGTATGGCTAAACTTACATTAAAAGATAATAATGATCACATTACAGACTTGTGCTCTCAGTTTAAATTTTCAAGTCTTCCCGGCAAACGTATCAATATTCCGGACACGATGTGCAGTTTTCCCTTATGTGGCCCCAGTTCGAATCTGCTATAACTGCTTCCGGTTCGATCACTTTAGTAAGCTCTGCCGATCACAATGTAGATGCGTCAAATATTGTGGCACGCACAACCATACTCAGTGCGTCGCATCCCGACGTATTTATGTGTACTATAATGGATGCCCACAGTAAACAGTGTCAGGTGTTCGACAAAAGAGTATAGATCAATGAAGTATCATCAAAACATACCATTTAAGGAGGTTAAACCCGGAAACCATTCGCAGACGTTGCAAATTTTACTTAGGCTACTCCAAAATATGATGAGCAGGCCCTCCCTCCTTTACCACAACAAGAATCACATGGGATTACTGCTACTGAGCGGCAACGTCCCACATTACCCCTTGTCTAACCATCAACCCCGAGCCTTCCAACTTCCTATCAATTTCATGAATTACCTAGCAGCCTGTTGGACCGAACCCATACCTAAACCAACCGCACCGTGTAGTTGCTCTGACCAATAATTCTGATCCTAACCAAGATAACTGTCGTCTACTGCCACATGATACGCTCGTGACAAATGTCTGCAACTTCATTACTCAACTTTGGAAATGGCTAACAGTAATTTAATAAAGTACAAACCACTATAAGAAGCCTAAGCCTGAAGACTAGATAGATACATATTGTGACGGGCTAAATAGCTGAAACGATAAGAGCACTGGCCTTCTGTGCTCAAGTTGGCGGGGTCGATCCTGGCTTAGTCCAGTGGTTTCAATGTGCTTAAATATGCCAGCTTTTTCAGTTCAGTGCTGTCCTGTAGTATGTATTCGCTCACTGTCCCTTTCCGATTCCTCGTCAAACATTCGCAAACTGCGCCAGAGACATAACGTTCACTTCGCAGCAGCTGGACACTAGATACTCAACCCTTCGCAGACAGACTGAATGATAGGTTAAATTCCCCGGATAGAACTCTCACTGCACTGCACTGCTTTACTCTGCTGTGCCAAACTGACTCTCAGCTCATACTGAAAACTCCTTGAGCTCATCTGGCCCGCCTTAAATAGGGAGTTCAGTCCCTAGATATACTTTCCGAGAGAAGAAGTCTCTGGATTTCTCTCGATTTTCAATCATCTGGGTTCACTTTCCGGGTCTTTCTCGCACCGTAGGGAAGCCTTCAGTGAGATGGCAGAATTGTGGCAGAGTGGGCCTTGCGCTCCTGGCTCATTCGTGATTGGTTGGCTAGTGGTTTCCCAAGGTCTTACAACAAAATAGCGGACAACGTCACAGTATCTGTAGTCGTGCGTCCTTTTTAATTAATTGGATAGAATTGGAAGGAAGTAGCCATGATCAACAGGCTGCTTCTCTAAAAGCGTGCAAAAATTAAACAGAAAATAGGAAATGTTCAATGGATCATGCTGATGTTGGGAATGTATAGTCTGAGAAACCAGCTTAACGGGATGAGTTAAATACAGTATATCTGCCATCATTACAGTTTTCTGTATTATTACATCTAATCACACATGTATTTGTTTACGCTTATATTTTACATTAGTTACAGTTATTTAATAAGTGATTTGATACACGACAAGAATCCTTGAAATGGTATGGTAGAATCTCGAACTTTGATGTCATGCTTGCATTGACGGTTGCCGTTATTTTGGGCATGAGGTGCAATATAGTACGTTAAATAAATTCAGGTTTGTCAGTACAATAATAATTGTAAATAATATTAAAATTAAATGTAAATATCATATCAAATTAGATGTAAATAAAATAACTAGATAATGTGTGAGGTGAATTAAAAAGATGCATGTGAAATTTGCTGTAATAAACTGATGAGCAACTGAATTATGGATACTTGGTTAGAAGCGTCTGTTACCCAGTTTCACCCTGATAATGACGGAGATTCGTTATGGCATGAAGTCAGTAACACATGGGAAGTGCTAAGGAGATTTAGTGATCCATAGCCACTCCACAGCCTCGTATAATGCAGGAAAATAGCCGATGCACAGTCAAAGGCGCACACATCCCTCTCGGCAGCAGCCCACATGTGTTCAGTGGGATTGAGGTCGGATGACTTTGTGGGTTATGTAAGTATCCGTATGTCTGTGGAATATTCGTTGTTTATTGTTTCCTTTTATTGAAAAGCAATTATACTAGCGTGCAAAACTAAAGCGACTGAAAATTGACTAAATTAAGTATTTTATCTTATTTCTCCACTGATGTATTAATGAGCGTGGTGGTTTAAAATGTGACCCTTACCACATAAGAGTTTCTTACAGTTAATGTTAAAATATAATAAATGCATATTAAGGTTGGAGGATGTACGTCTTACTGGCGAAAACGAACTTTTTTTTTCATGTCAGTATTCCCTGGCAGAAAGCCCTTCCTAAAAATATTATTAAAATCGTCATAATGGCCTTCTTCGCTTCCCGTCAAAGCTGTTTGTGGTACCTCTCCTCTTGTAAGTAGTCCGTGGCCACAAACTTAATCATAGATCCAGATTGTCCGGCTGAGTGACTCAGACGGTTGAAGCGCTGGCCATTTGACCCTAACTTGGCAGTTTGGATCCTGACTCAGTCCGGTAGTATTTGCAGATGCTTAAATATGTCAGCCTCGTGTCGCTAGATTTACTGGCACGTAAAAGAACTCTTGCTGGACTAAATTTCGGTATATCGGCGCCTCCATAAACCGCATAGTTAGTGGGACGTAAAATCAATAACGTTATTACTCGCATTAAATATCTTGATATAAGACGGTCAAAATTTTGATGTGAACCAACAATAGAGTACAAGGTCACATTTCCTTGATTATTGGAAAAGAAGAAAGAGTACAGTTAATAATAATAGTAATAATAATTACGAATAAATGGTGGAGGTTTGAATTTTAAACTTATATTTACTGAATTTGGCACAGCAACATGTATGTCTATAATAATTAGCTTTGACTTCTCAGAAAAAATGCCATTGTATTCATGATATATTAATGGCAAAATCAATTAAATTATTTACTTGATTGAATGATGATATATAGCTCCTGGATGATGAAAACAATGCGTATTTCCTATCGTTACGTACAGCAAGCAAATTCAATACTTATCGCTTGAAGGTTTGTAGGCTTTCATTGAATTTTGTTACTAGGAAGGTTGATGAACGCATCAGCGCTACTTCCGTCTCTACACTTCATTGGTCAATCGATAAGTGAACAAAGTAACGTCGTGAAAGCGCTCGCAAAATAAAATAAAAAATGGATATTTCCGTCTAATGCTGGTTTCACGAGCATTGCATGGGCAGGAGAATTCCATTAACTGGCAGATAGAATTTCTTTGTTCCTTTGTACGGGCCGTACCTCATTAAATATGAAATATTGAAGTCTTCGCTAGCGGACAAGGACATGACTTCGATTTCCGTTCATTTGTGTCGCAATTAAATGTAGTGCCACTGTGAATTACATCCAGATCACGTTGGACATGACATACATTGTTTTCAAAGCAATACTATTTCTCCTTTTTTTATTTGCTTTACGTCGCACTGACACAGTGAAGTTTTATGACGACGATGGGATAGGAAAGGCCTATGAATAGGAAGGAAGCGCCCCTGGCCTTAATTAAGGTACAGATCCAGCATTTTCCTGGTGTGAAAATTGGAAACCACGGGAAAGCATCTTCGGGGCTGTCGACAGTGGGGTTCAAACCCACTATCTCCCGGATGCAAACTCACAGCTGCGCGACGCTAACCGCACGGCCAACTCGTCCGGTACTACTTTCTCTAGACGACTTACATTTTGGTTAAACGTCACGAAAGGACAAGGGCGGTCGAGCGGTCTTGTATTTCTGTACTTACTGTACTTTTTATTAGGAATATCTGTACTGTAGGTTACTCGCTGACAGGTTAGTGTTCGCCATTGCAGCAGTAGTGTGATGTATTTGAGTTGACTATAGTCCTAATATTGAAAGATGTGTTCTGAGAGGTTCTAGAGAGAGGTCCGTTTACTGCCTGCCTGGGTGGGGAGAAGGGAGTACATAGTATGGTTGCCATGGAAACGGGGGCGGACCCATTGTGGTTGCCATGGAGATAAGCCTGCTGGCTGGCTTGTATTATGTGAAGTTGCCAAACCTTTCAATCTATGTTACGTGCAACAGAACACAGCGGTCTGAACGTACGAACACATGAGCCGAAAGCGAAGGAAAAAGGAATGCAGGAATGTGGCAACACCGTGCGATAGCACGTGAAATGCTCCTTCCTATTTGTCAAAACGCTTCTTTAAAAATTACGGGTATAGTACCGGAAGAGACGGAGCATGCCTCAGCTAATAACACTAGTTACTACTATTTCTGATAAGTTTTAGGGAACTTAAGACATAATGGATAATCACATTTTTCTTTCTTGTAGCCCTGTGATCTCATCTTGTTAAACGCTGCCCAAGCTGTTTTAATATGTGTTCAGCCGGCTGAGTGGCTCAGACGGTTGAGGCGCTGACCTTCTGACCCCCACTTGACAGGTTGGATCCTGGCTCAGTCCGGTGGTATTTGAAGGTGCTCAAATACGTCAGCCTCGTGTCGGTAGATTTATTGTCACGTAAAAGAACTCCTGCGGGACAAAATTCCGCCACCTCGGCGTCTCCGAAAACCGTAAAAGCGTAGTTAGTGGGACGTAAAGCAAATAAGATTATTATTATTATTATTATTATTATTATTATTATTATTATTATTATTATTATTATTATTATTATTATTTGTTCAGGATCCAAGTTGTCTGAAAGGTACTGACAGGTTTCAATAGAATGATCATTTGTATGTAGTGATACCCGTCAGTGTGGTTGATGGTAAAGACCACAACTTTGTTTTTACTGTATTAACCCGGGATGCGTCCCGGTGCTAGAAAATTTAACATTTGTAGTCTTTTCGTCGTCATATTATCTGCGGTTAGATCTCTCTAAAAAAAATTTTCCTATGCCTTAGCGACGTAAAAACAGGGGATGAACCTATAGACGTTACATGTGATGCTTCTTAACATTCTGAAGTGGACACCACCCGAATGTCATTTGGCATCTAGCCGCAAAAACTACTCACGCTACTTCTGTTGGATCATTTATAACGACACGACCTGTGTACAGTGTAGTGACATACAGTATGTGTAAGGGGTTCTATACCCAGAGAAAGTATCTTCGGAGTACTGTACATGCTGGGTGTTGAACGCTACTGAAATGTGGACTGCAGGCGGAACTGTACCAGGTTTCTTGCCGCTAGTGTGATCAAGAGAATACTGCACAATCTTCTGCGTGCATTAAGAATTGATGAGAATAATTCACAGCTATCAAAGATAAAGACACTAAACTGGTTCTTATTTTGAAGGAATGATTTTATACTACACTCTTGGTAACTTATTTCGTTAAAATAAATAAAATGAAAGATTAGCCTACAAAATGTTTCGTTAATTTTTTTAGAGTGTGTATACATTTATTTATAGTAACACTTGTCGAAGGAAGCAACATTGATTAATAATAAGACAATGGCCTTAATGCAATTTAAAAGTATGAAAATACTAAAACTGGGCATAATTAGGTTATTATTTAAGAAAAAGACAGCGTTAGATGATCAAGAGAATACTGCACAATCTTCTGCGTGCATTAAGAATTGATGAGAATAATTCACAGCTATCAAAGATAAAGACACTAAACTGGTTCTTATTTTGAAGGAATGATTTTATACTACACTCTTGGTAACTTATTTCGTTAAAATAAATAAAATGAAAGATTAGCCTACAAAATGTTTCGTTAATTTTTTTAGAGTGTGTATACATTTATTTATAGTAACACTTGTCGAAGGAAGCAACATTGATTAATAATAAGACAATGGCCTTAATGCAATTTAAAAGTATGAAAATACTAAAACTGGGCATAATTAGGTTATTATTTAAGAAAAAGACAGCGTTAGATGCTTTTTATACGCGCGACCGATTACGTGACGACAGACAGCGCGACCGCTCACGGGTTTTTATTATTTCTAAATTCCCACTTAATAGCGAGATGACATTGTTTACCGCCGTTGTCCTTTACAGGTACTCTGTCAGATGCATAGTTGAAGGTGTTGATGATTTTTATAGACAGGTGGTGTAATGAAAATGGAAATTCATGAAGGACTGCAGTAAGCTCGTAGGGCAAATATGAAACGTGAAATATTGGAAGTTACTGTTTGTTTTACGTCACACCGACATAGACAGGTCTTACGGTAGTGACAACGAGATAGGAAGCGACCATGGCCTTCATTTATATACAGTCACAGCATTTACCTGGTCTGAAAATGGGAAACCATTTTAAACCATCTTCATGGCTGCCAAAAATGCGGTTCGCATCCATCATCTCCAGAATAAAAGCTAGCAACTCTGTGACTCAAACCACATGACTAATTCACTCGGTGAATGGAAATTGAAACCCCTGTATTTTTAAAACCTTTTGGATAGAACGGATATTTCTGTAGATATTTGGAAGTTTGTGAGAAATGTAACAGTCACGAATATCTCCGCTATTCTTACTCGTTCGATAAAATGGCACGAAGCAGAAAATGTCAGTAACTGAAAAACATTTTGCACACCTTCCATAATACCCAGTTTTTCAAAACAGCAAATATATTCTCGCTGGTATCTCATCCAACACAAGGTTCTGATACGCAACTGAGAGAAGTGCCTCTCTAGGTACGTAATCCATGGTTCCGAACTCTACGGTTGCTACATCCACGTTGTCATTTTATCATTTGCTAGCGCGTATAAGAGTGAAGTCATCTCTCTTGATGTACTGTTAGCTTGTAGCGAGCGACTTGTACTTTAATCCACGTTATTTACTATGTGACTAGCTAATCAGTAACTTTTGTACAGTTGCATTGAGTTTGAACCATTGACTTTGTTAATTATCAACTGGTAAAAAAAAATTAGGTTCTACAAGGAGAGGCCAGATCCTGCGTCCAACCGATTTCGACGAACTTTAATGTACCTGTCGGGGAACTCTCGATAGTAACTCGTGTATAAGGGCTTAGGTCAATATGCGTTCGTTTTCGGAAAAATTGAGGTCGGTGCGACGTAAAGCAATGTGTAAAAACTTCCAACATATTAGAATATCTCGTGAACTACTGGTATATTATTGTATACATTCAGAAATATTGCACGTATTAAGGGAATTGAGGTTCTTCATTTAGTTAGTTTGTGCAGTCATTCATTCGTCAAGCAATATTGTAAAATTTCAATTAGAGAAGAGTCTTCTCTCATCATTTCCTTAGTGACTGGCTGTATTTGATGTAACTTATGATGGAGAGTTGAAACAGATTCCCTATGCTAACCATCAGCTCAAAGTCCGTTTCATGTAAGAGCATTGGCTGATCAGTGAATATGAATACATCGGACCCTCTTTTAGCATCTACAGCACCGTTACGCTAGTCGAAGATAGTTCTAAACTCAGTTCAAGTTTACCACCAATCCATATTTACACAGAGTAAACGATACGCATTAAATACCGTGTGAAAATTCATCTTTGAAAATTCAAACCTCTTCTTTGTTCATCATCAGCTATTCCTATCTAGTTGCGATCATTACTTAGCTTCTTTGTCCATCGTTCAAAATGAAGACTAACATCAGTTTGTCGATGCATGTCTTTTCAGGAAAATACGATGATGATGATGATGATGCTTATTGTTAAAAGGGGCCTAACAACTAGGTTATCGGTCCCTAACGATACGAGGTGCAACAATGAAAAGATGATTAAAACTTCATAATGTATCCACTGACTATAATTTGAAATGAATGATGATGAAAAAGTGAACATGAATAAAAATGAATCAGGGGATCCATTCACAATGTCTTATTTTCTGAGATGATGTTTGTTGTCCAAAGGGGTCCAGAATCTAGATCACCGGCCCCTCATAATAGTACTAATCACAGCTAACGTAGAGTCGTGGTGTTCCTCGCATGCTGGTACTAATCATAGGTGATGTAGACCCATGGTATGTTACACGTAATGGTACCACTCACATGTAACGCAGAACCATGGTGTTTCTCACATAAAAGTACTATTCGCAAACAACGCAAACCCATGGTGTTCCTCACATAGTGGTACGAACCACGGGCAATGCGCAGACCCATGGTGATCTTCACATATTGACACTATTCACAGGCAACGTAGACCCTTGGTGCTCCTCATACTGTGCTACTACTCGTAGGTAACGCAGACCCATTCTGAACACAGTGGAACCAACACATTCGAACCGAGCGCTAGACACTAGTAGGCTGCGCAGCCGAGCACCCGCTACCCCGCCTCGGTGGGATGTACACGATGGTACTAATCACAGGCACGCCCAGACCCTTGGTGTTCCTTACATAACGGCACTGCTCCTAGGCAACGTAGACCTGTGGTGTTCCTTGCATGGTGGTACTAATTGCAAGTAACGTCGACCCATTGTCTTCCTCACGTAATGGTACTAAGCACAAGTAGTCGCATGGTTCTAAGTATATCATCCCTTTTTAGTCGCCTCTTATGACAGGCAGTGACACAGTGGGCGTATTATTCCTCTGCGTCCTCCACCAACAGGTTTTTTTTCAGAGAAATATGAAAACACTTTACAAAATATGTTTTAAATAGTGCCGTACACATTATTTTATTTCATGCTTATAATAGACCTAAAGCTCGGTTCATCGATCCATACATGGAGTGCACAGAAAGTACAGGACAATCATTCAGGAACAGATTTTAATATATCGGGAAGAATAATAGGCTGTGACCGGGCGAGTTGGTCGTGCGGTTAGGGGCACGTGGCTGTGAGCTTGCATCCGGAATATAGTGGGTTCGAATCCCACTGTCGGCAGCCCTGAAGATGGTTTTCCGTTGTTTTCCATTTTCACCCCAGGCAAAAGCTGGGGCGGCACCTTAACTAAGGCCACGGCCGCTTCCTTCCAACTCCTAGGCCTTTCCTATTCCATCGTCGCCATAATACCTATGTGTGCCGGTGCGACGTAAAGCCACTAGCAAAACAATAAATAGGTTGTGTCATTACTGGTCCAGAAATTCTCACTCTTAAGTTACCCAACTGTCCAATTTTATCACAGTAAGATTAATCTTTTATCGCCGGCGCCACTATGACTAGAAAATACATTTTTTCGGAGTTCTAGGCTGTGGTCCTACTGGCTTTCTAGTTCTATAAACTTTCATCTTAAACTGAGCACGGCATTTTCAAGGGTCTGCTGTTTCCAAAAGTCTAGTGGACAGTCCACTACCACCATGGCTAATCTACGTCTCTGTTTCCACTTTTTGTAATATAATGCTCTATATCAGAGCTTGGTAAATGAAGCACATATGAACTACAATCGGCAAGCTTGTTGGAACATGTAGCAAGGCGCACACTCTTATTTTCTTTACATTTTTGAGTACGTTAATACTATTTGGAATGAATGCTTCCTTATATACCGGGTGGTTCACCAGCCCCTTGCGATTTAGATTTATGCATCCCGCCGCTTTTAACACATTTCCGAAGTGCATTGGTCCTTCTCCCTAAACCGGGGTAATATAACGAGATGTGCGTTTACGGGCTATAAGACAGCAGAATCGTGAGCGCCACACCATTAATTCATAATGGGTACCTCGAATGAACCCGTAAACTGAGCACAGATACGACGAATATGTACCTTACAACAAGAGGTGCATCCACGGACCAGGAGCAGGTATGGAAATAGCGCTCTACATGTCAAGCCTCGCAATAGTTCACTTGGCAGAGGCGCGGTGTGAGTTGCGATAGAGGACGGTGCTGGAAGGTTCGAATCACTCCCTGCACACAGGAGCTGTTTGATAAGGGCAGATTCTTCTTCTAAATCACATACAGTTCTTTGTTGATCTGTCTACTACAACCACACTAATACGGTAGCACCGGCCTACCTTGTAGCCTTGTTCTGGAAGCTAAACACCTTATTAGAAAGTAAATACCAAAAAGGCACTAATTTTTACTTCCTCTGGAGGCCTTGCATCTCACGCCCAGGTCTATGTTTTTATATATTAGTGCAGGTCGTAACAACTTTCTCATCTGGAAACAGTTCTAAACATTCCATCTCAGTCTGTACACCATAACTTCGCGTTTAGGATTTGGCAAGTGAAGAATGGTGCTCTTGAGCACGAATACGAAGGTTCTCCGGTACATTACACTTCCTTCACGTATATTTTTCCTTCCCGTCATCACAATCAGCCTGCTGGTCATCTGAGAATGTCAGATAACCATCCTGATTGTTATCGTCATTTACTTCCGCAGTATCAGAATAGTGTATCGGTTCCGTAACACAGTCTTCCTCTCCATCAACGCTGCCATCTTGCACGGCACAATTCTCATCATCATTTTCGTCTCACCATTATTAGATACCATCCTCTTCGCTAGCGTCAGCCGCCGATTCACTAAGTCATCATAAGATTAGATGGGTGACGGGCTGAGTGGCTCAGACGGTTGAGGCGCTGGCCTTCTAACCCCAACTTGGCAGATTCGATCCTGGCTCAGTCCGGTGGTATTCGAAGGTGCTCAAATAAGACAGGCTCGTATCGGTAGACTTATTGGCACGTAAAAGAACTCCTGCGGGACTAAATTCCGGCATCTCGGCGTCTCCGAAAACCTTCCAAAGTAGTTAGTGGGACGTAAAACAAATAAATGTTTTATTGAGATTCAATGGAAGGAAGGTACTAGAAACCACGCCCCTCTATCGCTATTTGCTATTGCGTGGAAAAGAAAATGGCTGGGTTACACATGTAGCCCGCACGGGTGACGGAGGGTTAAAATCTCTGACACGACCCAGAATCGAACCCAGGACCTCAACACTGACTATTCAGCCATGGAGTCGGACATTAATAAATAAATATAATATTCAAAAATCAAGCTATCCCATTTAGAAGACCGCCTTGGTGCCATGATCGTTATGGTTATCCGGTTCGAGTCCCGGTGGTCAAAAACATTTTCCCTATTGGAATTTTGGCCGTGTAGGTAGGGGAGATGGTGGGGTAGGCTACAATTTCTAATCACTAGATTGCGTGCCAACTTCCTAGGTGAAATTCTAAACCTGTCCGCAGTGTCCATAAAGAGTGTGGCCATGTGACGCTGTGCATGGTGATTCATCCGTCAGATGGGGTCGTTAAGCCTTGAGCAGAACCCGACAAGAGTAGGCTATGTGCTGGCACAGGGTTTCACCCTGCCCCCTTCCTAATTCATAATATTACGTCATTCATTTCGTTAACTCCTCTGATGAAGTTGACGTCGGGAAGGGCATCCAGTCGTAAAAACTCACTATGAAGGTTCATCTCACTTTCTACCCGATCCGACAGAGAAATAGGATGAGGGTTGCACATACAATATACTCCACATAGCATATATGAAAGTAATGCAAGTTAAAAAAATGAAAACTGGAACTTTACAAATCACCGTTGTAAGTAGTGTGTAATCACATTCACTGGAGAACCAGAACGTGCTAATGGAGCTTGTGCAAATTTGCTCTCTCTGTTCAGCTGGATCAAACATCACACGATCGTATGTGTTTTCAAGCACTATCTCTTCTGGATGAACGGAGGTTAGACACCTGTGTTGATCACGTTTTTTGTTTGTGTTGTTAACGGTCGGTGGAAAACCAATTCGTTGTTTTGCTCATGTACTCATTGGTAGCGACACGTGCTTTGTACGGTGTTCGATTTGTGGCAATCACTCCAAGCAGGTTAAATAGTTAACTACAGTAGTCGCCCGCAATGTTGAAAATGGAAGGAAAGCACCGTGCAGAAATTAATTACATTATCAATACAAGTGGAATGCATAAAAGGCGAGAACTTACATAATGTAAACTCAAGTGTGTTGATATAGACGAGATGAGGCTCCGTACATCTTCTGTCAAAATAAAAATTAAGATGGGACTTTTCAATGAAGTGTTTAGCGCACAATGCAATGGACATGATGATACGCTTTTGGGATTCTGCCTTCTCAAGGAAAGAAGGTGAAATTCTTTACGTTTCGCAGAGAACTGTGCTCCCCCGTCTTGAGAACAATATCTTGTCTCTTTACGAGGGAGACATCTCTAATAACGATGGTTTGAATTTAAGAATATTTTACCGTTGGTCTGGTCTATTGTAAGTGGTACTCTCGTTTGTCACCAGATGTCTCACTCACTCTGTGCTGCCTTCCGAGGAGGAAGTGACATCACCATCTTAAGTCCAATTAGAATGATTTCTGTTCAACCGTGCGATACGAAATTAACAGAAAGTCCGTCAGACGTACTCAAGGCGAATGTGGTAGAAGAAAATAAAATAATACAAAAATTAAAACAATAATTTATCAATTATGAATTTATTGTGTTATCATAATAAATATCTGGCTTCAAGAGTGGGCTTCGGCTCTGCACTCCGACCGACCAACGGAGCAGAGGAGGGGTGGCCGCCGTGGAAAAACGCTTCGGCATTCGGGAGACTGAGAGTGGCTGGTCCCCACCGTCGGCTGTCCTGAGAATGGTTTTCCGTGGTTTTCCATTCTCCTGCACTAAGTCGAATGCCGGGACAGTTCTTAGTATTAGAGATGGAGGAAATCATTCAAATACCGATATATTGATATTGCAATATATTGAAAAACTATTTCCGATAATCGATATATCGCAAACGATAAGCATTTTTTAAGTTACCGACAAGTCGAATACATTTCTATTCGTCGATATGCTTTAAAAGGACATTCATAGTTCGTCAAACTCCGCATGGATTTGTTTTAAGTTATTGCTACAAGAACAGGACGTTAGTTTTCTTTCGGATCTCCATTGTAGTTTATAACTTCAACCAGGTTCAAGCCTATATATTCTGATGTGTGTGACTCACTCAGTTCATATACCCCAGTATTTACTGAAGTTAATTCCTGTTCCTTTGCAAAGTTCAGAGCCACCCCTCAAAACCCTTTCATCTGAATGTCCACCCATGGTTTGGTCGTTAATGGAACATGATCTAACGATGTTAGTTTAGTCTTAAACTTCGATACATAAGCTTCATAATTTTTATCTGTTACCTCTTTAGTTGTGTATCTTAAAGGAACTATATAATGAGAGACAATAACTGTCATAAGCTTCTTAAATCCAATCCCCTCCACAGTGCTGGAGGGTAGGTCATCCTCAACATCCCTCTGTGGGTGGGGGTGGTAGAATAATACCCACAGTATCACCATCCTATCGTAAGAGGCGTCAAAAGGGGCACCTACCGGGCGAGTTGGCCGTGCGCGTAGAGGCGCGCGGCTGTGAGCTTGCATCCGGGACATAGTAGGTTCGAATCCCACTATCGGCAGCCCTGAAAATGGTTTTCCGTGGTTTCCCATTTTCACACCAGGCAAATGCTGGGGCTGTACCTTAATTAAGGCCACGGCCGCTTCCTTCCAACTCCTAGGCCTTTCCTATCCCATCGTCGCCATAAGACCTATCTGTGTCGGTGCGACGTAAAGCCCCTAGCAAAAAAAAAAATAGGGCACCAGGAGCTCTGAACTTGGAAGCGTGGGTTGACGACCGCGGGGCCCATAGCTGAGTCCTGGTATTGCTTACACTTGACTTGAGCCAGGCACTTTCATCTAACCTATCCGGCCTCCCTTGGTCAACTCTTCTTCTTTTCCAACCTCGACGGTGCTAGTGCACTCGAGAGTCTTTCATTTTCACGCCCTTCGTGGCCCTTGTGTTTCTTTGCCCGATATCTTAATTTTTCGAAGTATCGGATCCCTTCCATTTTCCTGTATGAGTAGTGTTATATAGAGGATGGTTGCCTAGTTGTACTTCCTCTTAAAACAATAATCATCCACCATCACCACCACCACCACCACCATCCTCAACAATAATTTTCATGATGGTTTCGGCAATTTTTACATTCTTGCTCCCAGCGTCAAGATTTCATATTTTGTAATTAGTAAATACTGCATTAGTATTCTTAATGAAATTACTAAATGATGATATTACCAATAAATAATAAATCCTAAACACCTTTACTAAATACCTGTATTTTAAAAGAATGTACTCCCCCTCCTCCTTCCCCATCACTTGAAAGATGAGGCGCCGGGCTTGGGACCGGCAATGGCGGAGTTGTACTTATTACATTATATGAATTACTTTACAAATAATATTACTATTTTTTAAAACCGTAATATCATATAAATTTAGATAATTACTATCATTAATATTTATGGTTTAACCCTTTCATCCGGAGGCCCCCGGTTCGATTCCCGGCCAGGTCAGGTATTTTTACCCGGATCTGAGGGTTGGTTCGAAGTCCACTCAGCCTACGTGATTACAATTGAGGAGTTATCTGACGGTGTGATGGCGGCCCCGGTCTAGAAAGCCAAGAATATCGGCCGAATGGATTCGTCGTGCTGACAACACGATACCTTATCTGTAGGTCTTCAGACTGAAGAGCGGTCACTTGGTAGGCCATGGCCCTTCGGGGCTGTTGCGCCATGGGGTTTGGTTTGATTTTAATCCTTTCACTACAATAATTCTGGGGTCACCATTTGATGAATTACAATATTATTTTGTTTTTTGTTTAGGTTTTTAGGGTCTACTATGAACCACGTTAAGCATCATTCATTTCTAGTTCGTCTCTCGATTAGCCGAGTAGTTCTTCGTTCTTTCGGAATGTGCTTCTTTACTTCTTGCGTCGTGATGTTGCCGGTCCACTTCCTATTGTGCGACCTTAGTTTTTTATTATTATTATTATTATTATTATTATTATTATTATTATTAGAAGAAGAAGAAGAAGAAGAAGAGAAACGATACATTCATGGAAAAATCTCTATAGGCCTATTCTATTCAAATTTTCGGTATCAATATATCGATACATCGAAACGAAAATATCGGTATTTCATAAAAACCGATATATTGTTCCCATCCCTACCTAGTATAGGCCACGGTCGCCAACCCTCTCACCTACTCCGCACATCTCCTTCACAGTAACAAATATCCTAACTTGAGAGACGGCGTCACCGTCTAAGAAACCCGCCTCCCCCTTCGGGGAGGAATGAAAACATTTAGTAGTAGTAGTAGTAGTAGTAGTAGTAGTAGTAGTAGTAGTAGTAGTAGTAATCCATGTCTACGAAAGAAATCTATGGACCGTAAACTGGGTCCTGCAATTGGTCAGACAGACATCACCTCTCTTAGTTTGTGAAACTAGATTTGAGAGAGCAATATCTATAGGAAATAAATAGGATAAATTATATCTTTTCCCGAACAAATTTCAATGCGCTGTTCGTTTAGAAATGTAAATAGATGTGCAGCAAGTCATACCGATGGTACTTCAGAGGTAATGATCTCTTCCTACAATATCGTGTCACTGACGTCTCAAAAATATAGTGACCGTGTAAAACGTAACGGTCACAACAGCCACTTTTATAGAATTACTTCCTCACTCTTATGGTTCAGTAAATAACTTTGTCACACTAAGCGGTTTTACAATAATATATTTCAACCACACCGCCAGGGTAATGGCGCTTATATTAACACATACTGCGTTCTAATGGAGATAGAAAGTCTGATTCTGACATGGAAATCTCTTGATGATTTATAGTTACTCCCACGACAGCTGAAACTAAATACCATCCATTCTACATTACAGTCCGTACCTGAACCGTCATGATTGATTACGTTGGCCCTATAACGTGACGTCATAGACGTACAATAAATTTCTCCCCTCTAGAATATAAATATTAAAGTAGACAGATCCCTTTTGGTTTCTCATTTCCTGTCAATACTATCGCAGCCAGTACATAAAGTTGCACGGTTCTAGACCATCTGAGGACAGACATAAACCTAAGTTATCCCACTGTCACGTGGTAGACGATCGACCGGTGTTCGTGGAACTTCCAGGTCGATACTAACTGCGACTGCTTGTGGAATGTAAGACTGTTATTAGATTCTTCGATTTGTCGCAGTCCATCTGATATGGATAACCAAACGTCGTGGTGGTTTCCGATAGCTTGTAATAATACATGAAAGTTAATTTTCTGCAACGCGTATATCATTTGAATCGGTTGTTTAAGAAAGCACGCATGTCCACTACTATTAGTTTTGAGAAAAGTGTAAAATGAATGCATACAATGAGCTGGAGTAATAATAATGTTTTTAACCTCTCCGTAACTGTCTGTCTGTCTGTCTGTCTGTCTGTCTGTCTGTCTGTCTGTCTGTCTGTCTGTCTGTCTGTCTGTCTGTCTTCATATTCGGTCATCAGCCCGAAGGCTGGTTGGAACCTTAAATACCACCACCAACAGTTATGCTGTTATAGGGAAACGGTAAAAAACGATGGCAGCGACAAAATAAAGCGTTACCAGGGAGTATGACAAGTGAAATAGTTTGCCATTGTTTTCCTCGTTGGGCCACAAAATACGGTTTCATTATTACCCAGCACCACTCACGCCTCAGCAGCTTCCACACCATCACAACCATAACTGAGACTGGCACTTCGGTGGAAGCTGCATTTTGCTCTGAACTGTGCCAAGAGACTGATGGGAAAATACCACATCCATCAAGAAATTGCAACAGATGGCCCCTAAAATGTGTTGATAAATTAGTTAAATATTTTAATGCCGATCATTCAAATGCTGTAAAAGAAATACTACATACAGACATCGAAATGTTTAGGTCATTAAGAAAAATAAGCTTAAATCATTAACAGTATTGATGATCTGCAGACCAAGGAAAGATTAAAGCCTTTTTTTAGTTAGCTTACACTTCATAAACAGTCAGCCCATTAATAATGATAGGCTATATGAAACATACAGCATGTTTTTGAAGCATAAGAAACTTAATGGGCATCGTACTGTTTCTCATATAGAAACGAGTTTTTTTTTCTATTGTAACAATATAGTTCTGGAAGATTCTAATGTTTGGAATTTGTCTCGTTTTTATACCAATTATTAATCAGATATTTTGTAATAATTCTGCTCATTTTTAAGCAAACATTTTTTTTAAAGAGTGATATCGGGACTGGAAATTACTCAACTCGTGAGACTTCTCAAATAACTAATCACTTGATAGCAAAAAAGGATAACAGCATGAGATTATTTATTACTTACAAACATTTAAGCACACTACATATCACACTTTAATCATGTAATTAAGTTTAATATTTAAATTTACCTTCATAGAACAACATTAAAGTCATAATTCGGAACATTCTCTAACACTGACCGTCTAAATATCATTTATTACAGTTACTCAGGGACATACTCCCTGTTAACTATAACACCAAGAGAAGGTTAATAATAGGCCAGGATAAATTTTTAACGTCCCAGTAAAACCAGTATCATGAGGTGGACATGTATGCTTTCCCTCTCAAAGGTGAGAATACATGCAATTTTAACATGGACATGTGTGGTTTCTCAAATAACCGATATATGGTAATTGTAAAGACACTCGTAAGTGATAAATTTTAAAATAATCAAATTGCCCGGCATGAACATCTTATTGAGCAAATTTTTCATCTTAACTTTTGAAATAAAGTAAAATAATTCAGCGCTTTCAAGATAAATCACTTCAATTATGGTACAAAAGTATTAAATGGTGATGGTATTAAAATTATTTAATCTCTCTCTCTCTCTCTCTCTCTCTCTGTCTGTGTGTGTGTGTGTGTGAGAGAGAGAGAGAGAGAGAGAGAGAGAGAGAGAGAGAGAGAAATACATCTCATTCACGCATCGCAATTTATTGTGAACCACTAAATCGAATATTGGTTCCTCTTAGGTCATAATTCGTAGGCCTAAGTATCAGCTAAAGAAAACTTTTAAGGAATTAAGCCAGCAACGGGCAAAACTAATGGCCAAACACATGAATATTGAGAACATTTTAGAATGACTGGTAGTGAACTCCTATGATGGATCATGTTTAAGCCACTTGCTAGTTTTAATAGGTAGCGGGCTGTTAAAATAATTTCTTTCGTACCACTAAAGAAGAGAATAACGGACACTTTCTTATGTCCCTCTGGATATCCTAAAAATCAAAGAAGAATTTTCCATCTTTTTTCTGATATGGAAAGTCAGGGGGGGGGGGACAGGGTAAGTCAACGTTTCATTCGTAATTGAATTATTGGTGATATACTGGGTATCGGACGAAGCTTAATTCAGTTTAACACATTTCGAACTTCAATTATTCAAAGCAAGGATTTTTTAACGTTTTATTTGTTTATCTAGAAATATTTTGAAATTAAAATGTTCTTCTGAGTTTTGAAGAGTTGACTAACCTGTTCTTCACCTAATCCTTCATATGCAGTAGGAAGATAAATATTCGGTTAATAAAGATCCTAAGATCGGGTTATTTCGCCGAGGTGCCGGAGCAGTTCCACAGCAGTTATTTTGTGTGCCTGTTCATCTACCGACACAAAGTTGGCGTGTTTGAGCACATTCAAATACCACCGGACTGAGCCAGGATCATCGAACCTGCCAAATAGGAGTCAGAAGGCCGGAGTTCTACCGCCTGAGCTACTCAGCCCGGCCATATGTGAATTCCACCCTCTTTTACGGCCAGATGCCCTTCCTGTCACCAACCTTATTGTGTGTTCCTGTAGTGGTTGTTAGAGTGGTGTGCGTATTAAGAATAATGTATTGTGACGAACACGAGCAACAGTGCCCGAGCCAGAGGAATAAAACAGACGCAGTTAAAAGCCTCCATTCAGCCGGTAATTGAACACGAAACCCTCTGCAATGAAGATCTCGACGTTCTTCATTCAGCCAAGGAGAGAAACCATGTATTCATTCAGTTATAATTAGATTTACAAATGTAACCTTACTTACATAATATGCATCGTTATGTACACTGCAATATTAATCGTTTGGCCGAATAGTATTCTTCTTTAATTGATCTACCGGGCGAGTTGGCCGTGCGCGTTGAGGCGCGCGGCTGTGAGCTTGCATCCGGGAGATAGTAGGTTCGAATCCCACTATCGGCAGCCCTGAAGATGGTTTTCCGTGGTTTCCCATTTTCACACCAGGCAAATGCTGGGGCTGTACCTTAATTAAGGCCACGGCCGCTTCCTTCCAACTCCTAGGCCTTTCCTATCCCATCGTCGCCATAAGACCTATCTGTGTCGGAGCGACGTAAAGCCCCTAGCAAAAAAAAAACAATTAATTGATCTGTTATTTAGTCTTCGAGAAGCAGTGCTTAATTTTAAACATATCCATGTTAATGAATATTTAATTTTCAGGACCGCATTGTAATCGAAATTTACTTTCAACCTATTAGGTCGTATTACGTACATTGAATACGTGTTGAAGAGATGTTCAGTAGAGAACAAAAATGGCCTTAACATGTACTTATGCCTTTATTTTACAAAGTAAAGATTTTCTGTACACTGCAAAAAAGGTCAACATCAACATGGATATCAAAATCGACGTTTACCCTATTAGGTAGTGTTACACACATTGAGTACGTGTTGAAGAATAAAGGGGAGTTAGAGAGTTCAAATGCAAGTATTGTGAACATGGGAGCCATAGGTCTGAGGTGATTAATTACTGCTTCCTACCACCCCGACGCTCGACCATAAACGAACCACACTGCTCCCGCGTGACCTCCCTTCAGCCTTCCTTGTATCCTTCCGTGGGCTAGTCACGTGTTTGCCTCCTACCCAGAGGCCCCGGTTTCGATTGCCGATCAGGTCAGATATTTTTACCTGTATTTGAGGGCTGGTACGTGGTCCACTCAGCCTACGTGGTTAAAACTGAGGATCTATCTGACGGTGAGATCGCGGCCCCGGTCTAGAAGCGAAGAATAACGGCCGAGAGAATTAATCGTACTGACTACTCGACACCTCGTAATCTGCGGGTTAAGCAGCGGTTGCCTGGTAGGCCTTTGCCCCTCGGGACTGTTACACTATGGGGTTTGTTTGTGTCCTTCCGTCTGTCTGCCGCCATTCGAGCACATCCTGTCCAAGAAACACCGGAAATTTTCTAAAGAATACGTCAATCAGTGCTCCGCCGATGTGTATTGTGGCACCAGATTAGAGGGAGACATTTTGAACATTTTGAACATTTGCTCTGAAGCACTGTACGTTTGCCCATTTCCATTATGTGCAGCTGAACTGAAAGCTAACAGTATATCACGTTTACGCTCGAGCGTCTGAGAGGTTGGCAGCCGATGATATTCCGTGGTTACCCATTTTCACACCAGGCAAATGCTGGGGGCTGTACCTTAATTAAGGCCACGGCCGCTTCCTTCCCATTCCTAGGCCTATCCTATCCCATCGTCGCCATAAGACCTATCTGTGTCGGTGCGACCTAAAATACAAAATAGCAAAATAGCAAAATATCTAAGCGCGTGTAGCGCCGAAACTAATCACCACAGACCTGAAGTTCCTATGTCCACAACACTTGTATTTGTACCCTCTAACACTCCTTTAATTTGCAAAACAAGGTTTCTTTGTACCCTGTCCTGGCGCTGGAGCAAAGTCTCTAAAGCTCAAAATGTAAATAATTTAATAAAACTTGTAATGGGTAAACAGTTCTTATTACCTCATAAATTATCGATATTTAATTTATTAATATTTGTCATGGTTCGGCTTTCAGAATTTTAGCTAGACACTCGCATTTTGCTCTGCTGATGCCTTCGATGTTAAGATGGCATATTCGAATTGAAGGTCCGATTTTTCGGCTATAGGCTTCCGGGTCCTGATAAGGACCGATTTCTTCATTACTCTGTGCATTATGACCGAGAGGTCTTTTCAGACAGTTCGATCGCATCTCTTCGCCGTTGCTTTCTTAGCACCACCCGGGGGACACGTGTAGGGTAATTTAAGGTTTCACCTACGGACGTAAAGCAACGCTCCGTCCAAATCTCCAAAAGACTGTTGTATCTGTGTTTCATCTCAGAAATAAATTTGCCAACTACAAGCCTTCAATAACATTCAGAAATCAATCCTTACAACACTGTCCCTTCCCAAAATATTTAGGTGTCACATTAGACAGATCCCTAACATATAAACATCATATTAACAACACAGCCGCCAAGATTAAAAGTCGGAATAATATTCTTCAAAAATTAGCCGGCACATCTTGGGGCGCAAACAACCAAGTGTTGAGATCTACTGCTCTAGCTCTTTGCTATTCAGTTGCTGAATACTGCGCTTCAATTTGGCTGAACAGTGCTCATACTGCGAAGATTGATGCTCAACTAAATCAAACAATGCGCATCATAACCGGTTGTATTCGCTCTACAAACGTGGCCTGGCTGCCTACACTCAGTAATATTCCTCCGCCTTGCTTAAGAAGGTCTGAAGCTCTTCTAAAACTGTGGAAGAAGACCAGCCAGGACTCCAACCTCCCCGTTCACCAGGATATTACTCAACCTGCCCCTCCTCGACTTAAGTCTAGATCTCCACCCTGGCGCACTGCACTTACACTGGAAGAATCTGGGTTCTCCATCACGAACGCCTGGTTACACCAATGGCAGCAGTCTTCTGTTCCCAATCAACATCTTGTGACTCTACCTCATGTTCAACCTCCTGGATTCCATCTACCCAGACGTCAATGGAGGACTCTAAACAGGATAAGAGTCAACCAAGGAAGATGCGGCTATACGCTTTATAAATGGGGCTGGCAGAAGTCTTCTGGGTGTGATTGTGGAGCTACCTCACAGACCATCCACCACGTAATTGCCGAGTGTCCACGGAGAGCATTTCAAGGTCCTTTGGAGGACATTCATAACGCAACTGAGGAGGCCTTGAAATGGATCAATGGACTTGATTTGGAACTATAGGCTTCTGCTTGTATATATTGTGTATATATTGTATACTTATTTATATAATCTATCTGTCCACATCATACGATAAATAAATAAAATGGTTCGGCTTTCAAATAAAGCTATACGTTTGGTAATTATGAAGACAATATCAACAGTCACGCTAAAGTACAAGTTTATTTTCCTTATTTTTCATTAAATACGGACACAATAGCATTGTGCCGTCAAGTCGTCGAAACAAGGGTTTACATTTTATCGCTCACTCACGATTTTTTTAAAATATTTGTTCACAACTTGCTTTAATTCGCACCAAAACAGATAGGTATTATGGCGACGATGGAATAGGAAAAGCCGAGGAGCGGGAAGGAATCGACCGTGCCTCCAGCATTTGCCTTTTGTGAAAATGGGAAACCCCGGAATACCATCTTCAGAGCTGCCAACAGTGGGTCTCAAAACCACTATTCCCCGGATACAAGCTCACAGCTGCGCGCCCCTAACCGCACGTCCATCTCGCCCGGTCACGCACGAATTACAATCGTCTAATGCCATTTAAGTCCACACAGCCTGATAAGAATATTGAGAAATACAAATATGATATTCCTGGTGTACACAGTAAGATTAATGTTCTCGCGATCATTTCAGTTGGTGCGTCTCTGGACATGATGATGATGATGATAAACCTGGGGATCAGAGGTAAACTATCGCAAATGCAAAAAACGAATGTTTTTGACGTTTTAATATTGTAAACATTTCTTAGGGGTCCCCATGGCACTAAAAACGTAAAATTAAACAATTTCTTCAATTGTTCCGAACGTTAAAGGGCTAAATGACCCGGAAAGGTTTCATACTTCAAAATAACTTCCGGTCTAAATGCAGTTTCAGCAAATCTGCGTAAAATCGCTTTTCTTCACTCGTCTTCTTTTTTTAACCAAATCCTGGCCAAATTAACCTATTTGTATAATTACTTCTGTAATTTCCTTGATTCAATACGCGCTGACTCACATTGGCGCTCGTAGTGGTAATCTGTTAATCTAATCGACCGGATAACGATGATTAAGAAAAAGAATATATTCTCATACTACGTTATATTATATTCACCTAAAATTCGTTTGCTCATATCCCTAGGATGTCTCCAACATTGAGTTTCTTGCCTGAAGAGCTGAACTGTGGATTTTTATCGTACGTGACTTGTTTTGGTCGTGCTCGACAGTTCAAACTTATACCGTCCAACGCACTCCTTATCGTATTGGCTTTTGCAGTTAACCATCGTCAAAACATTCAGTTCGACTTGCGCCTTTCTACTTCTTTCTGCTATCCTGTAAAGTTAGTGAAATGTCACTTCCGATAATTTACCTCTCACATCCAGAAATGTTAATAATGACATCTCTTAACTTTAATGAATGTATGAGTGCTCGCAGAAAATCCTCCATAAAACAAAGTATTTCCATTCTGGTGTGGTATTTCGCTATGTTCGATGTTATGAATGGCTTCCTGGAATATTACGCCCTGTTCTTAGTAGTTGCGTGCTATTTCTGTCTGCACGCTAGTCTACCCTAATACCTCTTACAGAGAGAAGTCGATACTATCATGTCTGGACTGCAGAAGATATTCCTAGAGTTAGCTTGTTTTCCTTTGAATCTTACAAAGGTATTTATCACCATCATTTATAACTGCACACTTTGTTGTTCAAGAAGGAGGAGAACCTACTTTAAATATTTCACCATATTTTAACTGAATCCTCTTTGTCATGCCATTTGGAAATATTGATTGCACTTTGAAAATGAAGCTGAGCGACATCGAAGGAAATTTGGACAGTAAAACTGATATCCTTATGTGTCAATTATGATTACAGGTGTGGAGCTGCATGCTTCGTGAAATGTGTGATAGAGAAGTGCTATTCGCACGGCAATCATTATATTGTGATGATGATGATGATATTTGGCAGAGAGAAGAAACCTTTACTCGGTCTCGCTTGTCCACAATATCCTCGGTACAGGCACACCAAGTTATCTGAGAACGGATCGTAAACACTTGCTTTCCTCAGACAGTATACATACAGTAAATACTCCCTCCTCGGTAACCCGTACCCAACTCTAACAGAACAAAATGACTTAGGAGTGATGTTTGACAGTAAATTGTTATTTGTCCCCCATATACAAAAGATAACCGCGCGAGCAATGTCACTTCTCGGTTTGTTGTATAGATTTTCTGACATCACCGATATCCGCGCCCTCCGAGCCTACTGTGTATCTTGCATCCTACCGATTATTGAATTCGCGTCTCCCATTTGGTCTACCTCTTCACCCACTAATCTGAATCATATTGACCGCGTGCAGTCATTCTTCTGTGTTAGAGCCAGAGTATCTGATTGTCGAAACTTGAGCAGTAATCAGATACTAGACAAGTTAAACCTTCACCCGTTATCTAGTCGCAGGAATGTAGCCGACCTTAGATTCCTATATAACGCTGTTAACGGTTTATTTCGTTCTCCTGAACCTGCATCCTTCTTTTCCTTACATGTTCCAACTCGCAAAACCAGGATTGCTCCGCCCCTTCATATTCCGTATTCCCGCCTCTCTCTCGTTCAAAGAAGTTTATTTATCCGCATACCAACCCTCCTTAACTCTTTATCTTCTGACAGGAACTTGGACGTTTTTTCTTCGTATGCCTCCTTTAATCGATTCTTCCTTAACTTAACCTAGTTCATTTTCTTCATATTCCTTTTTTCTCTTCTCTTTTGTACATAATATAATATTTATTTATTTTTTACTGTACTATACAATTACTTAAGTGTTATATCTGTATTTATCTTACTGTGCCTAGCTATAAGTTCTTCTCTTCATTTTACGTTCAACAATTTTTCTCGTTGTTTCTTTAGCCTTTATTTTTTGTTTTTATATGTTGTGTCTCTAATTTTGTTAGTTTTTAATTTTTTTCCTCTATTTTTATCGTTAGATGTTTTTTCGTCATTATTCTTCCACTTTTCTTTATGCTTGCCTTGTGCTACTCTATTGTAAATATGTATTTCATTGCGGAACTCTGTAATTCGGCTTCTCGCTGTTTTGGTTTCCCAAATAAATAAATAAATAAATAAATAAATAAATAAATAAATAAATAAACAAGGTCACAAACTTTTTCCCTGCTGAGATTCCCAATTAATCGCACGAATAAGTTACGGCAATTCATTCATACCCGCAACCGAACGCTCCTGGAATTCCCTTCCTGTTATAATTGGAGACATACACACTGACTTAGCAAATGTCATGGGATAGTCACCTAATAGCGTGTGGGGCCGCCTCTGGCCCTGCGAACTGCAGTGAGATGCCATGGAAGTGAGTCGACAAGTCCCTGGTAGTCCTCTGGACGCAGCTGACACCAAATCGTTTGCAGAGCGGCCGCCAATGCTGGTCTGTTCGTGGGTGCAGGATCCATGGCACGGAGCCTGCATTCCAGGACATCCCAGATATGCTCGATAGGGTTCATATAGGGGCTCCTGGGTGGCCATGGCAGTCGTTGGATCTCCGCTGCATGTTCTTGGAACCATTCCCGGGCGACGTGGGAGCGGTGTGGCGGCGCGTTATTATCTTGAAACACCGCAGAACCGTCTGGGCGCTGGAAGGCCAAAAATGGGTGGACATGTTCTCCGAGCAGCTCAACATACCGCGTACCATTCAAAGTCTCTTCCAGAACAACTAGGGGGCCCATTTCATACCAGGAAAATGTACCCCAGACCATAACAGAGACATTAGCGCCCTGGACCACACCTTCGAGGCAGGCGGGATCCATCGCTTCATGTGGTCTGCGCCATACACGGTGCCTCCCATCGGCATGGTGCAGTTGAAATCGTGATTCGTCCGACCATGTGATGTTACGCCATTGTTCCAGTGTCCATCCCTGGTGACTGGCGACAAAAGCGCGTCGTTGTGCCCGATGACGTTGGGTTATCAGTGGTACCCGTGTGCGGTGCCGGCTCCCTTACCCCATAGAACCCATCTTCCTACGGATCGTCCACTGGGAGACGTGTCTAGCACGGCCTGTGTTGAATTGAGCGTGAATTGTTGCACGGTTGCCCGTCTGTCACTATTGACAATCCGTCTGATTTGTCACCGGTCACGGCCATCGAGGGTGGCTGGACGACCGGTCGTTCGTATGTTATGGACGGTGACACCCGCATTCAGCCATTCACGATACACCCTGAACACGGTTGATCGTGTTAAGCCGAATTCCCGCACCACTTCCGAAATCGCACTTCTCATCCGTCGGGCACCGACCACCATTCCCCGTTCGAACGTGTCAGCTCACGACGACGTTCCATGTTACACCTGTCACATGCACAGGCACTGCTCACAAGGTCTCCTATACAACTGCCGCTGGCACAGGGGGCATGTGGTGCGCAGACAACACACCTGCGCATCAGTGCTCCTCTATCTCATGAAATTTGCTCAGTCAATGTATTGAAAAAATGTATTTTAAAAACATATGTTGTAAATGGTACCGTACATAGACTTAATAAATTAGCTTATAATGTAATGCTTCTCTGTAGTTACACTCAGAAATTTACCTTTCGTTTATAATTTTAATTTCATAATTAATTACATGTAATTAGGAACCATGAGCGTCTGTAGTTTTGTACAATAGCACGTATAAGAGTGCTTGGCATAACAGCAGGCTTCATAAGCTGAGACACGCCATATAAAATAAACAAATAAATAAATAAATAAATAAATAAATTAATTAATTAACGAGTCTCAGTTCACTATTGTAATTCAGAAACTACTCGCAAATTTGTTCCAAAATTTATCCGCCGCTCACTCAGCCACAGAATTTACAATATTGGAGTCTGAATTTGATCTGCTGGCTTGTGATCCCTAGCCACGTGGAGCGCATAGGCGACGGCCTAATTTGCCAATTGGGTAATCCGGGACTGTTGAAGACTGAAACGTCCTTTAGGACATGCCTGATTCCAAACATAAACATTAATACGAACTACCTCCTCATTTCAGCTAATAACAAAAACACACGTAGCTCGTAGAGATGTTCAAAGGGGCTTTCTGTGTTGTTTTGGGGTGTACTGAATATCCAGTCCCACCACCGCCCCCGATTACATTCAACATTTTTGGCAACATCATGTATATCTGTTCAGTTCACGAGGGACCTTCCCGAAATTCCTCTCGATTCCACATCAATTTCTGATCAACCTGTTGTTTGATGTGATTTAGGTACACTCGCGAGATGAACTTACATGTCAGCCATTATAGTAAAATAAGAAGGTATTTTACATCACTTGAAAAACTGTTGACCTTTTAGTATGTTGCGACAATAAATACCCGAAAACCGAGAGTAACTCGCTTCTCATTTCCATTACCCCGATCAACAAATGAGGTCCTTATCTAGTTCTCTCTTATGTACAGCATTCCCGTTCACCAATTACCTGTCAACAGCAAGATGCCAGTGGTCTTTGCAAGCTGTACCTAGATTCCCCTACTTTCTGAGACATGAGCATATCATACACTTTGCGCTTTAAGAAGTCGTGCTGAAATTCGGTGTTTATATCAACACGAAATGGGTAGAAGATGAACATATTTACATAATTCGAAAATAAGAAATAATTAAAAATTTATTATTATTTCTGTTACAGAGATATCCGTGGTAGTTAGAGGTGAAAGAAGGTGCAGGCTGGAATAGGTCTCAACTACAAAATTAAAGTTAATTTAAAACTTTAACAAAGGTTATATTTTCAAAACTTAACAAATAACAGATTATTAACAGGTACCAAGTAGCAGATCAACAAAGCAATTACAAATTACAGTTCTTTATAAGATTTGGGCTTCGAGCCCCGTTTTACATTCCTCGAGCTGCCAGCTCAACTTTGCCAGGTTACAGATCAGATCCCAGGGGCAGAAAACCCCTTCATACAAGGAGCACTTGCTCCCAACTATTAACCTCAAGCCTCTCTAAGGCACCTTTACCACAACACCATAAAGAGCTCACCCGCTTTCGATCTTTCAAGCCTATAAAGGCAATAACAGACTCTTATCCAAACTGCCATCAAGTCATACAAAGAAACAGGGGTATTTAATACCCAACCTACAGGGCCTTCGCATGAAGAAAACAAAACATCAGGTTAAGTTAATGGCCCAAAGTACAGAAAGAATGGAGGCGTGAACTTGCACTCCTAAATATACAATATTAAAACCTAAGTGGCTCTAGGCCGATATACAGGGGCTAATCCCAAGCTAGGGAGGTGACTCGTATGAAAAAACTTTAATACATTAAGGAAGAGACGAAACGGTTATGAAAACGTAGTCACCTCGATTTCAAAATGAAAGGGAGCTCGAGAGGGTAAAGCACTCTCTATCCCTGCTTTATGGAAAAGTGATTTGAAGGTTTTACATATACTAAAAGTAATTTACATTTTAAAGGAATTGGTTACATATTAAAGGTTTCGAACCCTCCCGGAGAGTTAAACTGCTGAGCTAGCAAGAAATACAGATGTTAAAAGGCCATTACATTGTTGGAGATCTGTTGCCCGAAGAAAGAGGCGCTTCCCGCCCCCTGCTACATATCCACACACTAAGAAAGATGTTACTGAAGTGGCCAGGAGAAAAGAAAATCAGCAGTTTTATACCCACGTGGAAAGTTCGAGACATTTTATGAATGATAACAACCCGCCCACAAACTTTTATTGGATAACAGCAAAAACTAATACACAAGACGAGGAAGAAACACCTTATTGGTGGAAAATTAATTACAGAAATTCCTCATTGGCTACATTCAAAACAGGCGGAAAGAAAATATTTATATTGCCAACCCACAAATGACAGAACAAAATTTAGTAAAGACAAACCTTATGAATACAAAATTTCTTCAAGAAGGTTCATTCCATTGCACCGGAGTGTATTACCATAGTTTTTGTAGAGACATCTGGTAGAGAACGACCACACTCCTTGATCAATGACAAACATAAACACATCAAAATTTACACAGAGCCATCTTCGGAGAAACAGTGAGTTGATACAGTTTTTTAAAGTTCAGACTTTCTCCTGTAGAGGAGTTTCAATTGGCGCAATATTTGAACTAGCGGCGTGGAGGTGTACCGCCCGGTACAATTTCATTTTACAAATTGCTTTGCGTCGCACCTACACAGACAACTTACCCTAACAATTGGATAGGAAGTATCTAGGAGTGGGAAGGAACCGGCCGTGACCACAATTGAGGTGAGAAGATGGGAAACAACGGAAAACCATCTTCAGGGCTGCCGACAGTGGAGTTCGAACCAGCTATCTCCCGAATGCAAGGTCACAGCTGCGCGCCCCTAACCGCATGGCCAACTCCCTTGGTATATTATTATTATTATTATTATTATTATTATTATTATTATTAATTTTGAGGCTTAGCTGCTGGGTTTCCACCTGGATGGTCAATATTCGATTCCCAGTCGATCACGGATTGGAATATAATATGAAAATCATGTGACGTCAGGAAGGACGCCTTAAACCGCGGCGAAAATCCAAAATGACTTAGGTAGCTCCAACGACCCCAGAAATACGTGGGATACGGCGACGAAAAGTGTTATAATTACTATTTCGATTAAAAGACTCTATATTTCGTCAATTTACTTTACAAGATCCCTTGTCCTCTTCACAGCAGGTAGCCAGATCCGGCATTTATCTATAATGAAAATCCCTTCCGCAATCTTGATTGACAGCTCACCTCTCACTTTGCTTCGCAAACTCGTTCAATCCACTCAGCAGCTTCACGCACGCAGGTTCGAACACACAGTGTACCAGGCTGGGTGGCTCAGACGTTTTAGGCGCTGGCTTTCTTACCACAACTTCGCAGGCTCGATTCTGACTCAGTCCGGTGGTGTTTGATGGTGCCCAAATACGTCTGCCTCGTGCCGGTAGATTTACTGGCACGTAAAAGAACTCCTGCGGGACTAACTTCCAGCACCTCGGCGTCTCCGAAAACCGTTAAAGTAGTTAATGAGATGTAATTCAATAATTATTTTTATTATTGTACCGGGGCGTACACCTCAACGCCGCGCATTCAAAATAAGTGCCTTAATGAACTTCTCTATTGGTCAAAAGGTGAAATTAATAACACAAAAAGTAGGAACTTTAATCAGAAAATGTCGTCACTGAAATATTAAGTAATTGTTTTGTTATGAAGTTTCCTAAAATGATTGAATTTCTCCTTGTTTTGTTTTGCTATACATCAAGAAGTTTTGACATTTTTCTACAGAAGACACTACCTAAAACTATGGTCATGCACTCTGGTGCAAGACGAAAGGACTTTCAACTTAAAGAAATTTAATATCCGTAGGTTTTCCATAACTGATCTATGTTCATTTATTTTTGGGTTTGTAATACTTACTTTTCTTTCCGCCAGTTTTGAATCTAGCCAATCAGGAATTTTTGTAATTAATTTTCAACCAATCCCGCATTTCTTGTTCACTTTGTTTTAACCAATAAAAATTAAGAGGGTATGTCCTGATTAGTATTGAATGATCTCGAATCTTCCCTGAGGGTTTATAAACTGCGGTTTTTCTCGTTCCTTGGCTAATTGATAGTCGTCTTTTGGGTGTGAGTGTTTAAGCAGGAGGCAGGCTGCCTCTTCATCGGCAGCTAGAACGTCTAAAAGGTAATGGCCATATAACTTAATTCTTTCTTGCTACCTCCGCAGTTTAATTCAAGGGGAAGGTCCGAATCTTAATCTTTAATTATGTAACAATACTTTTCTAAAATATAACTTTTCATTTCGCTAATCTAATAACTTAACAAAATCTTTAACTGGAAATCGGGGATAGAGAGTGAGTTATCCTCTCGAGCTCCCCTTCATCTTGGTTTGAGGTGACTACGTTTTTGTAACTGTGTTCTCCTGTAATGTGTTAGTCTGCCCTTGACTAAATGATCCCCCATTAATGTTTTGTAAACTGGATCCGGTATCTCAGGAATTTGTAAAAATAGGGGCTTTAAGCCCAGAATCTGCAGAAACCACTAAATTTTGGATTTCCTTGTCTTGTTTTAAGATTGTCATTGTACCTGATATTTCATTGTTATGAAAAATTGTTAGGTTTGAAGTTCTAAAAGAAATATAAACTTTGTTAAAGTTTTAAATTAATTTTGATATTGTAGATAGACCCATTCACCCCGGCACCTTCTTTAACCTCTTTCTGCTCCACGGGTAACCCCGTAACAATTATTATTATTATTATTATTATTATTATTATTATTATTATTATTATTATTATTATTATTTAGATTTTTAATCTAAGTAAACGTACGTACAATTGAATGCAAGGTAGCAAACTAAATAGAATCTGTCCTACTGTTTAAAACAAGCATATTACACAAAAAACTTAATTCCGCTACTAATTCGGTCTAGGAAATTAGTCTCAATTTCCTCACATTAATTATCATTTTATTTTAGACCTTTTAACCTCAACACACACATGCATTTTGCACAGAATGATGTATATTTCAAGCCAGAGAATACAATTTTCAACTGAAAATATGTTATTTATGTCAGTGTTAGAGCTGTATACAACGGTCGTCATTCAATACGCCTCTTTATTTGTTGCATGATGCATTAAAATCCAGTCAGTTCAACAATAATTTAATACCGATTTCGCTTTCACATTAGTCATATCTCTGGTATTGTTTGTTTAACGATATACTGCTCACATTCGTAACATATGCTACAGGAAACACGCATTTGTTATTCAAGCTAGGAATTATATATCCCATAGTACATGCAGAGTAGTCCTGCCATTGAAACATATTGCATATAAACCGACATTATGACCTAAATCTACTTTAATGCTAGAAAAACGGTTATATAGCAAGGGAAATTCAGCAATACTACAGTACGTTTGCATTTTTGTTCATTTGCATATTGGTTTTTAGACTGTACATGCATTTTAAGCACTTACAAACGTATAGACTATAGAAGGATTTCTGGCCTTTAATCGTAAGGAGAGTAGCATTCTCACCTCAACGTGATATATATACAGTGTGATCGAAAGAAACGCGAATCTGGTATGTGAACATTAGTGTGTTGGTCATACTGATAAATAATTTGAAAGAAATAATTCCATATCTCGTGCCATTGTAATTTTATCAGCTGCTGAATTTAGCCAATCAGATCGCTTCGCGGGTGAGTTCAAAGGGGCTTTGTGAGAAGCTTTCAAATAATCAGCTTTTAAATTGATTGCAATACAATTTCAAAGACTGCTTGTCGAACAGCACTTGATTCTTTGCGTTTAATTCCCGCACAGTCTGTTTGCACTATAAAATATATCAGCAATGTTCTCGGACCTTAAATCAGAAATATGAAAGTGCTCACGATATATATATTGAACCACCAAGTGCTCAATATATATATATGATTTTGATATCAAGAGCTGATACGCCTGTACATATTCCCATTGACAAAAAATTAACACTTTGGTACAAGAGCATAACAAGTTGTGTAATAAATTCTTCATTTTTGAATATTCTTCTTCTTTCTGTAGTGTAGGATGGTGAAAAAAATAGTTTGGATCATGTTAACTTGGCCTTGTTTTACGTCCGTGTGCCCCTCCTGACGCCAACCCTGTGGGGAGTAATGTATTCACGACTGCGTGATGTTTGGTGATTGGTAGGGTGAAGTGTTGTATGAATATGAAGAGGAGTGTGTTTCGAGAGACAAAGGAATTAACTAGACACTATTAAAATCCTCCGACCCGAACTAGGAACTCTGTGAAACGAACATCTGGACGCTGACCATTCAGCTGAGCAGTTGGCCCATTTTGAGCGTTTAAAATATTTTAAAAGTGATTATTAATTCTTGTGTATACCGGGCGAGTCAGGTGCCCCTTATTTTTCTCGACAATATGCTACCCTCTTAACTCCATGAATACGTACGTTGACAATCCTTTACCAAGGCTGATATATCAAGAGACTGCGGATGTATCTACCAGGTCAAAATAGTCTCCAGAGACAGGCAACGTCAGGCCACTGCATTACATTAAGTCCTTTCTAGAAACAGGTAGTTATATACTGCTTCTACCTGTCACAAGGCAAGATAAATAGGTCATACCAAGCGATCAGATTGAGTAGGATCTGAAAATATCGCTGAAAACTATTAAAATGATTACACGGAGATAGGAAACTGGTATGAGTTGGTAAAACGGATGTGGTTGTACATTGTATATGGTTTTTGGAGACATGTAAAAGTTTAAGTGTGGGTCTGCGGAATAAGCGCCTAAGTGCTGGCAGTCATCGTTCAGTGGAGTGTCTGAGTTCCACCATAGGAGAATATTTCACATATTCATATCCGGAGATTCGTTGATCAAACACAAGGATGCTCATGACACATTCGACAAATAACACCCAGGTTTCAGCCATGCTGATTGTTCTTTCCCTATCAGCGTTGCCAACCGTACGGACTGAACCCTAAATTTACGATTTTCAACCCTCTACGTACGGTGTACGGTTGGAATGTCAAACCGTACGCATTACCTTTGAGCTGGTTCCAGATCAATCTATGAACCGCCTGAATGGTCTGACACGTTGTATTGTTCTGTCTCACTCTGTGGCCGGGATTACCCTATTTCCGACTGTATCAACTGCGGATCTCATGGTCGTACATTTTTACACAGTCACACTCTTGAATGAGCCCACACCAAACTCCGTTTGTTAACCATTGTCAAGTGTGGTGTAACATTGAACACATAACAGTGCAGCGTCTAGTTGTAAATCTTATGTTCGTCAACTTATGAATAATATTGTGATTCACTTAGAAAATATTTTGAGTGACAGTGCAGAGCTTCAGTTTCTTGTTTATTAGCTTACTATTTATTGATTAAGTATATATTACTCGCATTTTCTTTGGCGTTTGTTTTGAATTTTAAATAAGTAAAGATTCGCTTAACTTCTGATTCCAACAATAAAGCAGGTCCTTCGACACACAAAAATCTAAACTATTTGTTAAAACACCCAGCAAGAAACAAAATTTCAGACAGTTATGGGAGAGTATAAACAGTATAGTATGTGGCTGCGTCCTACGAGTAATCCAGCATGTGAAGAAAGGGCAAAGTGTATATGTAGCATTCCCTTACTTCTAGTATTATGTTTCAGTTAAGTATTCCTATTTTATATTATTGCTACTTGCTATTATTGCTCACATTCTATTGAATTTTAGTGTGTCCTACTCGTTGTATGAATGGTCAGTGTACCTTCCTTTGGTACAGAGGGTCTCGGGTTCGATTCACGGCCGGGTCGGGGATTTTAAACGCTTCTGATTAATTCTTCTGGCTCTGGGACTGGGTGCATGTGTCGTCCCAACACTCTACGAATGATATTCAGACAACATACCACACAACCAACCATCACAGAAACACACAATAGTGCTTAAATCCCTCCATATAGGGTTGGCGTCAGGAAGGGCATCCGGCAGTAAAACAGGGCCAAATACACATGAGGGACGCAGTTCGCACCCGTAACCCCACAGGTGTGGAAAAAGACGGTAGGAAAAGAATAAGAAGAAGATTCCATTAAATTTTAATTTATTTGGGTGAATATTAGTACTGTACGGTTTTACGATAAAGAATACGGTTTGTTTTGAGTTTCTGCGCGGTATTTCAATTTATCGTGGTTGGCAACACTATTCCCCATGTATTCAATAAACGAGTACATCGTTATGTTCCTAATGTACGGTAAAATAAGAGTGAATGAACAGCAAGCACAAAGCCTGCACCACGGGAGTTCTGCGCGCAGGCGGTAACTAACAACTGTAAATACGTTTAGGAGTGCAAAACGGCTTTTGCGCACATTATCACTACGTTCCCAAAAAGACTTACTAGAGAGGCATCAATGACTTCCGGTGACACTGCTAAGATTATTTTGGGCGCTCTACCAAAATAAATAAATGGCCAATAGCCTAATATTACATACCATATTAGCCCACAACTTTGTACTAAAACATCTATAGCAAGTTAGTTAGCTACTATTGATAAATGAACGGTTAGTGCGTTCTTCTCAATGACAAAATACGTCCCAGTTCATATATTGATCTCTTGTTTCTAACTTCAATTTCGTTCAGGCTCGCTGGAATCTGTAGTGGAGCAATTAACATTAAATCCTCGTCATGTTAAGCCTTTGTCGACGGAATGAAACATCAAACGCAGCCCAAGTGTTCCTGAACAGCACGAGTGTTATCGGTTTTGTGTCAGAACGGGTGGCTCGTACTAAAACTCGAGTGTAGTTTTCACTGGACCAGAAGCGAATCCTCTTAACCTACGCCGCACAATTTCCATGGTCGACTCTCACTGTTGCTCGCTTTAAACACAGCAAGCTCGATCTGACCAACTGTAGGTTATCTACAAATGCCGAGCTAATGAGAACGTGAGGAGCGGACGAGAATGTTGTAACATTAATTAACCAACAACAGAAATATATATTTATGGATACTATCCTTATCTTCTAAAAGGCAGGATCATACATGGTGAATGAAAGAAAGAAGCAGAGAAATTCACAAGAGCTCTAGAACGGAAGGATATTCTCGGTGAAATTACTCAAATTATTGCTGTTCAAAACTTTAAAGAAAGACGAAATACGTCTAGTGTAACAAGATTTATTACATCATAGGATAGCTATAGGAAAGTAATTAATTAAAATTATCGATATTAAAACACGGAACGAACTCCATGGGCCGGCCTGAGTGGCTCAGGTATTTGAAGCACTGGTATTCAACCCCAAGTTGGGAGGTTCCATCCTGGCTCAGTCCGGTGGTATTTGAAGGTCCTCAAATACTGTACTTCAGCGTCGTGTCAGTAAATTTATTGGACGTAAAAGAAGCCCTGCGGTACTAAATTCCGACACCTCGACGTCTCCAAAAACTGTAAAGGTAGTTAATGGGACGTAAAGCAAGTAACATTATTATTATTATTATTATTATTATTATTATTATTATTATTATTATTATTATTATTATTATTATTATTATTATTATTATTGTACCGGCTGGTACACCTATACGCCGCACAGTTGAATCTTCCGCCGTTAAGTACTCCTCTACTGGAGAAACTATGAACTTTAACAATTGTATCAACTTATAAGTTTTCTCAAAAGATGGCACTACCATAAATTTTGTGATTATAAAGTTGTCGATACTGTGTGGAGTTCAACTTGTTTTGTTTTCCATTAATCAAGAAGTGTGGACATTCTCTTATATGTCTCTACTAAGAAACTATGATCATGCACCCTGGTGCGAAGTGAAGGAACTTTTCTTGAAGATATTTCATACTCATAAGTTTTCCTATAACTAAATTTCGTTCTTTCATTTGTGGGTTGGCAATATAAATCTTTTCTTTCCGCCAGTTTTGAACTTAGCCAATCCAGAATTTCTGTTATTAATTTTTGACCAATCGGGTCCTTCTTCTTCAATTTTGATGTGTAACTTATAGCCAGCCAATAAAGTTGAATGGGTGTGTCTTAATTATTCATGAAAGGTCTCGAATCTTCACCGAGTGTATAAAAACTGCTGATTTTCACGGCTCCTGGCCACTCGAACAACAACTAGCCTAGTGTATGGAAGTGTAGCAGGAGGCGGGAAGTGCCTCTTTCATCCGGCAGCAGCTCTTCTACAAGGTAATGGCCACTTAACATCTTTATTTCTCGCTAGCTCAGCAGTCTAAACCGCGGGGAAGGTCTGAAATCTTTACTATGTAACCTATCCTGAAACATGTCACTTGCCGTCGCTTTTGTAAAACTTCACATATCCTTAACTGTAAAACGGTGTTAGAGAGTGCTTTACCCTCTTGAGCTCCCCTTCATTTGTTAATTTGAGGTGACTACGTTTTCATAACCGATTTTCTACTCTTCTTTAATGTGTTAAAATTTTTCTTATTTGAGTCACCTCCCTAGTTTGGGAATAGCCCCTGTGTCATAGGCCTAATGCCTCTTAGGATTTAAAATGTGTATTTGGGAGTGCTGATACACGCCTCCATTCTTTTTGCGTTTAGGGCCATTTAAGTTAACCTGCGATTTTTCTATTTTGGCCCAGTAGGCTGAGTACTAGATACCCCTGTTTCATTGCAAGTTGTGCCTTGATGGCAATCATGTGTAAAAGCCTGGTATTGCCTTTAATAGGCTTGAAAAATTGAGAGCGGATTAGCTCTTTCTTGTGTCTGTAAAGTGCCTCTGAGAGGCTTGAGGTTAAAAGTTGGGAGTAAGTGCTCCTTGAATGAAGGGGTTTTCTGCTCTTTGAACAAATGAGTGTCCCTTGGTAAAGTTGGGCTAGTAGCTCAAGGATTATTATTATTATTATTATTATTATTATTATTATTATTATTATTATTATTATTATTATTATTATTATTATTATTATTATTATTATTATTATTATTATTATAGTAGATAAAGTCAGGGATTCGGGCGCCACCGCCACCTGCGGCTCTCGGCAGGGACCTCCACCGCCACCACCGCCACACGCTCTCGGGAGAGGCCTCCTCCTCACGCTGGCTAAGAGCGCGACCCTAACCTCACATCCGCCATCTTGGAAGGGCTTAACCTAACTTTTTATGAGTAACAGAGCTAGCCTAACATAATGGAAGGGCCCAACCTTAGTTTTACAGCCGGATGCCCTTCCTGACACCTAAGAGCGCGACCCTAACCTCACATGGGCTATCTTGGAGCGGCTTAACCTAACTTTTTATGCCTAAGAGAGCTAGCCCAACCACATGGAAGGGTCTAACCTTAGTTTTATGGTCGGATGCCCTTCCTGACGCTTAAGAGAGTGAGCTTAACCTTACATCTGCTATCTTGGAGGGCCAAAACCTAACTTTTGACGCACAAGACAGCAAGCCTAACCTCATGGAAGTGCCTAACCTCAGTTTTACGACTGGATGCTCTTCCCAACGCCAATTGCACAAGATGGCGACTATACATGGCTCCTTATGAGACACCGCCTAACCTCACATCCGCTATCATAGAGGGGCTTAACCTAACTTTTAACGCACAAGACAGCAAGCCTAACCTCATGGAAGGGCCTAACCTCCGTTTTACGGCCGGAAGCCCTTCCCGACGTCAATTGCACAAGCTGGCGGCTGTACATGACTCCTTATGAGACTCCTTTAGGGTGCTTGCGCAATAACTTTTGACACGCAAGACAGCAAGCCTAACCTTATAGAAGGACCTCAGTTTTACGACCGGATGCCCTTCTCGATACCAATTGCACAAGACGGCGGCTATACATGACTCCTTATGAGACGCCTTTAGGGTGCTTACGCAAGATGGTGGCTGTTATACATAGGCTCTTATGAGACGCTTTATGGGTGCTTGCGCAAGATGGCGGCTGCTCTTACGAGACTCCCTAAGGATGCTTGCGCAATATGGCGAACACAAGATGGCGGCTATACACGGCTCCTTAAGAGACGGCTTAAGAGCGCTTGTTCAATATGACTGCTGCTCTTATGAGACGTCCCAGGGGTGCTTGCGCAAGATAGCAGCGGCAAGATGGCGACTATACACAGCTTCTCATGAGACGGTCTAGGGGTGCTCACACAAGATGGTGGCTGCTCTTATGAAGAAAGTTAGCTTAGAGGCTACTGCGCAAGATGGCGGCTGCTGTTATGCATGCGGTGGAGGGCAATTTGAAATTCCACGTGCGTTTTTGACAGCTCTCATCTTTAATCAACAGAGCATCGTGCTGGTATCTTTACAACACTAAACCTCATACCTTTGAAATGTGGTGGCGGGTAATTTGAAAAAAATCTACGTGCTTTTTTGACAGCAGCCATCTTTAACCAATAGCGGCTATACATAAGCTGTTAATGCCTCCTATTATATCAATGGCATAGCTTTATACCTCTATCGAACAAGTTTAAACCTGCATCGCGAAGGCAAGAGTGTGCAGCGATAACTATTATGCATGTTTAGACTTGCAGATGACAAAAGAAGTGATTGAAACATAACAAGGCTAGAATCAAACGCTGTAATCGATACAACATGTGTTCAGAACATTGTTTGATGTATTCAGATTACTAAATAAGTGACCAAAACTAGAATCGAACACTGTACTCGATACAACATGTGTTCATAACATGTCAGGGGGTACCTTTGTTCTAAGAAGATTAGATCGCAAAAGAAGTGATTGAAACATAACAGGACTAGAATCGAGCACTGTACTCGATGTCGTTAACTTCAACGTTTGATTAGAACGTTGATTGATGTGTTCAGAACAGTAAATAAGTGATCAAGACTAGAATCGATACAACATGTGTTTAGAACATGTCAGGAGATGTCTTTGTCCTAAGAAGATTAGATTACAAGAGAAAAAATTGAGACTAGAATCGAACACTGTACTCGATGTCGTTAAATTCAACATGTGACTAGAACATTGATTGATGTGTTCAGAACACTAAATAAGTAATCAAGACTGGCTCTTAGCCAGCGTGAGGAGGAGGCCTCTCCCGAGAATTTGTGGCGGTGGTGGCGGTGGAGGCCTCTGCCGAGAGCCGTAGGTGGCGGTGGCGCCCGAACCCCTGACTTTATCTACTTATTATTATTATTATTATTATTATTATTATTATTATTATTATTATTATTATTATTATTATTATTATTATAGTTTTTACGGCCCTTGGAGACGCCCAGGTGCCGCGACGTTTTTGTCCAATGAGATTACTTTTACGTGTCCGTAAATCTACTGACGAGAGGCTGACGTATTTTCACATCTCCAAATACCAGTGGATTGAGCCTGGATCGAACCAGCCAACATCAACTCAGAAGGCTAGCGCTCTGCCGTATGAAATCCTTAGACGGACATTTTCAAAAGGTAATGCCATATGTGAATTCAAGCCCTCACGTAACAGGGACCTACAAAAATCATGTCCTAGTTAATAAATACCTAGGTACATACCTTGATAGGATATAGTCGTAAAATTTAAGAAACGAGATTTCCACTTCCGGAGGTGCATATGGCCCTGAGGTTCACTCAGCCTACACCAAAAATTAGTACCAGGTTAATTCCTGGGGGGGCAAAGGCGGCCGGGCGTAGAGCTAACCACTCCACCTCAACACGTGCCGCGGTTAACAATGGCGGAAGCCTTTACCTTCCACTCCTCCAAGGGCCTTCATGACCTGTACGGAGGTGTCTTTGTCTTTGACATACCTTCATACCTTCTTGTACATCAATTTTCCTGAGAGACGCAATTCCGACCGGGAAAGTTGGCCGTGCAGTTAGGATCGCGCAGCTGTGAGCTTGCATCCGGGAGATAGTGGGTGCGAACCCCACTGTCGGCAGCCCTGAAGATGGTTTTCCGTATTTTCCTTTTTTCACATCAGGCAAATGCTGGGGATGTACCTTAATTAAGGCCACGGCCACATCTGTGTTGGTGCGACGTAAAGCAAATAGCAAAAACAAAAAAAAAAAGACACGATTCCGGGACCTCGGCGTGTCCGAAAACCGTAAAAGAAGTTTGTGGGACGTAAATAACATGATGTAGTGTATATATATTTACATTGTCTTGGGTTTTTAATTAAGTCAAACTAAATAATGAGAATATTTGTTCGTTGAATTATTACAGTTTACTTGGTTAAATGATTGGCTGACTGATTTATTGATCTATTTACTGACTGATTAATCGATAGATTATTATGTAATAGGTTTAGACATGTTTAGTCGTTCGCTCCGTATGCTTCTCTCTGTCTGTATATCTGCCTGTCGATATGTATATATGATGGGTATTCAGCCCGAAGGCTGGTTTGATCCTCCACAGCTCCACAAACATCTGTCATAGATAGTCTAGGCGTCACTGAAGAGGCATACTAGGGGAATTAGGAGTGAGGTAGTTTCCTGTTGCTTACCTCACTGAGTCAGAAGCTGCTGTTGCATATCAGTCTGCCAAGCCCACTGAAATGCACGCAACAATCGATCCTTTGAGCGATATTTTCATGCCATTCATAACAGGGACTGGCTGCATAAGGAATAGTATTACTAGCATCACTCATAACTCAGTTACTTTCACATAGTCTAAGCCAAGAATGGGATTGAGAAAAGTCAATGAAAGTAACAAATTTATTCGGGCACATACGAGAAGACACAGTGCACTGTAAACACTACATTTCGCCAGAAAATACATTATTTTACGTCGCACCGACACAGATAGGTCTTAATGTGACACTGGGTTAGGAAAGGGCAGGAGTGGGAAGGAGGCGGTCGTGACCTTAAGGTACAGCCCCAGCATTTGCCTGGTGTGAAAATGGGAAACAACGGAAAACCATCTTCAGGGCTGCCGACAGTGGGATTCGAACCCACCTATCTCCCGGATGCAAGCTCAGAGCTGCGCGCCTCTACGCGCACAGCTAACTCGCCCGGTGTCTCGAATTTAAGGATATGTATATTTGTCATAACCTGTAATCAAAAGCTCCTCTTCAATTAATTTCTCAGATAATGAAACGAGCTGATTTTTCATGGACTTGAATCTGAATGACCGAGTGAGTTGGCCAAAAGGTTAGGGTCGTACGTACTTGAGCTTGCATTTGGGAGATAGTGGGTTCGAACCCCACTGTTGGCGGCCCTGAAGCAGATTTTCCTCGGTTTCCCATTTTCTCACCAGGCAATTTCCAGGTCTGTATTTCAATTAAGGCCACGGTCGCTTCGTTCCCACTCCTAGCCCTTTCCTACGTCATCGTCGCCCTAAGATCTATCTGTGTCGGTGGCACGTAAACCAAATTGTAACCGTGGTGAATATTTACAGTTTTGAAACAGTCTGCTATAAATAACTTCGTCTCTGTTTCACCTTTTCTAATGCAATTTCCTGTCGTATATTCTACTATATATCTCCGCAGGAAGTAAACACTGGTGTTCTTAAGTAATGCCTAACATTTTCCTAGCTAGGAAGTGTGAAAACAAACGACATTTAATTAGCGGGATCGCATGCAGTTCACGGAGAAATGCGCATCTAAATAGTCCTTTATATCGCAGCTGAATCTAGTGTCCGCCTTTCCCCCCATGGTAATTACAGCTAGAAGGAGGGATAAGGTTAACAGATCTAAACAATTAAGAGATACATTTAGCAGAGCAAAACCAAACTGTCCAGCCGCACAGAGAAGTGCATGGATCTGTTTTGAAATTAATTTCCAATGTACTACAGTATACTTATCATGACATTTCCAAAGACACAGGTCAGTTTCATTCTTTTCTAGCTTTTGCAATTTTTAACATGAAATGTTATCTGTGATATCATGTGACCGTAGCATCCCTGAATCTGCCTCAGCAGGGTTATCTGTATTATCATATGTATCTCAGGGCAGTATCCTTGCACCTCTACTCTTTGTTCTCTGATATAAATCCTTGCACCCTAAATAGACGGAGTTCCCTCATCTTGCACGGCGACGGCCTGAAAATCCTAAGGCAAGTATTTACGCGTGATGAACGGCCCCGCGGTGTAGGGGGCAACGCGTCAACCTGTCAACCGGCGGCCCCAGGTTCGATTCCCGGCCGGGCCAGGGGTTTTTAATTGTAAATGATTAATATCCCTGGCCTGTCGACTGAATGTTTGTGTCTTCCTTAATGTTCCTTTCCTCACATTCAACACTTCACACTTCCGCCATTTCCAAATACATATAGGTTCACTACATATGATGCACAGTAGGGGAAAAGTATCTTCCTAGGTCGACGCTCCGAATAACTAGCATTTTAAAAATTACACGTGATGATTGTGATGAATACAGACAGTTCTCAATTCGTGTAGTGAATGGTTTATGAAATGGAATCGATCTCCCATTGTTAAGAAGTGTAACACAATATATTTTTCATTGCTAAGCAAGGAATGAACACTACCAGGGAAATACACTGCAATCGGCCTGCGTGTTAAAATAGACTGTAAACTGACCTCTGCTCATATCGTAGCCTAGGCATTATTTACTGGTTCACTGAGATTAATGATATTAACGCCTTCATATTATACTTTGTCTCGCATGTTCTTCCCATTATTAACTTTTATTCCCCTATTTGGTCTTCATCTGCTATCACAAACATATCTCAGCTAAGTAGTAATTTTTTCGCGTTCAGTTTTAGGACTCGCAATTCTGTTTTTAAGAACACAACTTAACCTAACATCTTGAACTACCCTGGGTATACTTGAGCTGAGAAGCCGTTTACAGTTCTCCGATCTGTGTTACCGTCATAAAATAATCAATGGCTATACCAAATGCAATAATAATAATAATAATAATAATAATATAATAATAATAATAATAATAATAATAATAATAATAATAATAATAATAATAATAATAATAATAATAATAATAATAATGCTATTGGGCTCAGACGGTTAAGGCGCTGGCCTTCTGACCCCAACTTGGCAGGTTCGATCCTGGCTCAGTCCGGTGATATTTGAAAATGCTCAAATACGTCAGCCTCGTGCCCGTAGATTTACTGGCGCATAAAAGAACTCCCGCGGGACAAAATTACGGCACCTCGGAGTCTCCTAAAACCGAAAAGTAGTTAGTGGGACGTAAAATTATTATTAAAAGACTTGATACCGTTGCTACCAGGTGGGCATGTCAGTTAATCATTCACCAAAGTTTCATTGAAATCTCTTTGGTCCAACCCAGACAGTTCCCTTGTGACAGTTTCCTGCTCTCCATACGCGTTATTGGATTGTCCTTGGCAGCAAGCTTATGGCAGCGATATAATTAGTCGTAATGAGTCTCAGATAACGAGTGCTGTGAGAGGCTACTCTCCTTCAGTTTTTAACGCCAGACTGCTTTCTTCATGGTCGGCGAGAAGAGATACGAAACTTAAAGTACTTTATTGTTAGTAGCATTGTATATAATTAAAACGTGTCTCGGGTTTGTAATGAATATTGTTTTAAAGACATCTTACTGCATGGTCATGGTTAACCCGTATTTGAGGGAATGCATTCAAAAGTTCTGCTCGGTTTGATGTAATCAAATAGGCAATACAAGGAGAGCATTGTATCATTTAAACACTCTCAAACAAACACATGCAACTTACTTCAACTTGCACACTTTGTAGTATGGTAGTGATGGTAGTAGTATTCACGGTTTCAAGGGTAATTACAAGTTGGCCAGCCTCTACCACCTTGTAGCATGTTTTCTCTCTAGTGGGCAACGTACACCTATGCTAATCACTGCAACAGAACCTAGCACCGAGTGTGTTGGCTGCGCGATTCGAGTCGCGTAGCTGTGAGCTTGCATTCGGGAGATGGTGCGTACCGTCGACAGCATTGAAGATGGTTTTTCATGGTTTCTCACTTTCACACCAGAAAATGCAGAGTTGTGCCTTAATTAAAGCCACAGCCAAAATCATTCCAGTCCTAAAACTTTCCTAACCGTGCATCGCTGGAAAAGGTCAATGGCTCGTATGACGTTGAACCACTGTCAAAAAATAAAATAAAGCATATAAACTGTATCCTTCTGAGTGGGGATATACCCCCTCCCACTATGGTGGAACAGCCCTGAAGGACCTGGCCTATCAAGCGACCGCTGCTCGTCCCGAAGACCTACAGATTATGAGGTGTCGTGTGGTCAACACGCCGAATCTTCTCGACTTTCTTCTGGAGTTTGTAGACCGGGGCTGCTATCTCACCATCAGACAGCTCCTCAACTGTAGTCGTGCACGTTGAGTGGACCGAGAACTAGCCCTCCAGGCTAAAAATCCTTCATCTGGACGGGAATCGATCCCGGAGCCTCCGGATAAGAAGCAGTCACGCTACCCCTATTTCGCGGGAACGACCATCTACGATATCTACCATATGCCTTTCCTGTTGTAAGAGGGGGTTAAAAGTTATATCCCTCCGGAGTTCTCAGTATGGTATCGTAGGTTTTCAGCCAGGAGAACCTTGCTGAATCTCGTATTGTTTTACATGTAATTAATCTCTCGTATTGCTTCCTGTTAATTGTACCAACTTCCTTTCTTTCATTCCTCCCATCCGACTTCCATCGGTTAATTCTTGTTCTTCAGACGCCGATCGTATTATGTTTGTGAGGCCTAAGGAGCCTTTCATCCCCATACCTTTCATTAGCCGGTATAGAGGGAATAGTCGCCTCATTGTACTTCACCCTGAACAATAATCTATCATGGAGCGATTTGGCCGTGCGGTTAAGGTCGCGTAGCTGTGAGCTTGCATTAGGGAACTGGTAGGTTCAAATCCCACTGCCTGCAGCTCTGAAGATGGCTTTTTGTTGTTCCCATTTTCTCATTAGGAAAATGCTGGAGCTGCACCATATTTACGGCCACGGCTGCTACCTTCTCATTCCTAGACCTTTCACATTCTTGGTTCGCCAAAATTCGTCGATGTGTTTCTGCAACGTATCTGACAAACGAAATAATTATATTGATAATCACCACCACAGATTCTAGGTGAAATGACAGATGGAAAATTTTGACAGTTTTACACTAAATTCAGTAACGAACGGGCTTGCAGGGCTAACGTGAACATCTGCTCTGTACTACCTAAATGGCAGAATCTTATGGTGGTAGGTAACTTCACCACATTTCAGAATATAATAGAATATACTAGAATAGAACACTTCCATCCGCTCGCCCCGGATCACCTGGAACTGGGAAGAGAGTAATATTTTATTGTAATCTTATAAATAAAGTTGTAGGGGGTCCGCTGTCTGTAATTCCTTTTGTTTTACCAAATTTTCAAATATTTATCCGTTTTAGGTCAACTCAAGACCGGATCGGTGGATTTTACTTTTCGTGTCTGTTTGTTTGTTTGTTCCACCATCACGTCGAAACGGCTGGATAGATCTCAACCAAACTTAATATTTAGAGTATACTCATCCCGGGGAAGGTTTCAATATGCATATCATTTTAAAATCATTGAAAAGACGGGGGTTTATAGGAAAACCACAACGGTTTTCCTCCATTTTCTCTTATACTATTGATTTTATGTAAACTCTGTGGACCGTATGTGAAAGGTCTCTTCATTATAAACAACTTTCATTATGTTCATAATTTACCTTACTCTTCAAAAGACGGAGAAATTTACTATTTTCTGCCGATACCATGCTCTGCATAGAGTGACCGACAGACCGACAACGAATATATGGGTTACCATGGCAACGTCTCTGACTGCTTGCCAGCAGGGAAGTAACGTATTGCCATTTTCCTCATCATTCCTTTAAATTCTTGGTTGTTCTTTGTGTAGAAAGCAAGAGAGTCGTCAATCAGCCATACTGCGGGATATTGGCGGAATATCATTGGAGGTTATAACCGTCCTCGAATAGATTAAGTAATAACACAAATATTCATCTTCTTATCTGATTACCTAAGAATCCCTACGCCTAAATTTCTCTACGATTACCGCTTTCTTATATCCATAACTCACACTGGCATAATTTATTGAGGAGCATTTGATTTTCCAATACATTCACTTGGTATTTACAAATTTTTTGTCGTCATCCGGCTGTCCTCAGATTTAATCCATTTTCTATTAATTTCAACTTTCTTTACTGAATTATTTTCTTCCTTAATTACATCCTATGTATGAGAGTGCTAATCCCGAAAGCTTGACACTCTTTCCTTTGAGGAAATATTCTAAGCTATGCAAATGTATAACTTTCGGCCCTGGAAATTCGAAATATGGATGCAATTTTAACGTCGGTGCACACCTTCGTTTCGGGATAATTGGTGGCTAATCTGTAAGTCTTATCACAAATCAGAAAGCACAATCGTTTTTCATTTTGGAGAGATCTACAACTTTGGTCCTATGACTTTTTATCGTATTTCTATTCCTTATACGTTAAAGAGAGCTGTATTTCTCGATTTCAATTTAATTTTGTACTTTCACACGTATATGTTAACATTAATTTGGCACACTTAACTTATAGGAAAGATAGAATCATGACATTCGGCACGCACATTTGCATGAGGAGTGGCAATGTGATAGCCAATTTTTATGATTCTATCTGTCACATGAGTATCACAAATATAAAGTAGTATGCGAAAACTGTACAAAATTTCACATCCAATGATTCTAACTCAATCTAAACCATAAATATGTGAGATACGAGAAAGAGGCGTCTGATGGTGAGGTCCGTTTGCAGATATGTCTCAGAGTTTCAAAGCAGTAACTCTCGAAATAAAGGTTTGCACTTCTAGAGTGTGTCTGTACGTTGACTATTTTGGCGACATTTCTGTACAGTTATCCCTTTTCAGGTGTAATAATTACCATCTGCATATTTTTAGCTTTGGTGTCTGTTTTTCTGTTTGTCTGTCTGTCTGTCTGTCTGTCTGTCTGTCTGTCTGTCTGTCTGTCTGTCTGTCTGTCTGTCTGTCTGTCTGTCTGTCTATAACTTGGAAACCACTGGACATATTTCCACCAAACTTGATATTTAGAATCCACCTGTCCTTAGGTAGGTTTCAGGGCAAATATTGTTTCTAAATCCATGAAATGACTGGGGGGTTTATACGAAACCGAAACCGTGATTTTACACTCCCACAAAATATACACAACCAAACTTAATAGAAATCTACCTGCCTTAATGGAAATTCATTCTTAAACCTTTCTTCTGATGTGCATCATTTCGGTAAGAGGATTTATAAGGGAGATATCATTAACCGGACTTAACTTAAGAACGGGCGCGTGTTGAGCGTATTACTTACAACTTGAAAACTATTGAAGATATTTGAACCAAACTTTATATTTAGCATCCAACTTTCCAAAGGTATATTTTAAAGGTCAATAACATTTCCTGTTCCTGGAATGGACTGGCGGTTTATAGGGAACCGAAATGGTGAATTTACTCTTCCGCAATATATACAGTACATGACCAACCTGACTGGAAATCGACCAAATTTGTTGGAAATCCATTTCTAAAACTTCTTTCATGTGTATTTTTTCGACAGAAAGATTAATAAGGGAGATATCATGAATGGTCGGTTTTTCAGGGTAAGTCCAGCAGACATAAACCAAAAGGTGTTGTACGTGGAGCAGATTCCTTATCTATCTATATAAGTAAAATACTAACGACTGTGTGCCTGTACATTGACTATTTTGGCGAAATGTTTGCACAGCTACGCGTTTTGAGGGGTAATAATAACAACCATCTGCATAATTTATTGGTTTAGTTTCCTGAAAGTCCTAATTTTAACCCTCCTCGCCCAAAATCCACATTGCAGCATAATCTGCCAGACGAACAAGAAAACAGAAATTTGGCAAAATTATACGTTTTAGACTGTAACGGACAGAACATTTCCAAGAGCTTTAAATTTTTCACCTTTTCCCCCGAAGAATATCGAAATATGGAGGCAATTTTAATGATGGTGCAGATCTTCGGGAAGTATTATCGCATAAGGGAATGCACAATCTTCGTTCAATTTGGAGTGATCTACAACCTTGGTCTTATGACTTTTTGTTGTATCTGTATCCCTTTTACGTTTGATTTTTGTCTATTTCTCGATGTTAAGTAAATTTGGACTTTTCACATGCATAATTCATACTTTCAATCACTTATAAGAAACATAGAATCATCAAACCCTACACGAAAATTAGCCCACCCAGTAGCCATATGTGAGCCAAATGCTATGTATGTAGCTGTCACATAATTATCTGAAAAGTAATGCAATGTGAGATAATCTTACAAAAATTTTACCCTATTCAACGTTTCTAACTCAATCTGACCCATGAATAGATCAGATATCATACGACCAGCCATTTAGGCTGCTAAATCTACCGTCTTATGGTACAATCCTTTGTCGATATGACGTACCGTTTTGCAGCAGTCAATCTGTAAATGAAGGTCTGCAATATTTTAAGCATGCATATACTTTCGTATGTCGATCTATATATATATTCACTGATGTCGTGTTGTAGCGATCGAGAAAGGGTGTGTCTGCTATTGTAATCAGTACTCCCCACACCGACTTTGACTGGCAGTAGGAATGGGGTCCTTCTCCAACACCTGTGTAACTGGCATTAGTAAGGAAGGCTTACCATTGTAGTGAATAATTCACTTCTCGCTTTGACTTGCAGAAGGCAAGGGAGCATGCAATGTTATTTGGAACTCCCCTACCCGATTGTGTTTGGCTGTAGGCAAGGGTACCCGCCCTAATAAACAAATGTATCCATCTAAAATGTGACGGGTATTAGGCACAGTGGCCTGCTATTTTGATGGAAACTCACCAACTTGGTGTGACTGGTAGTAAGCTGGCTGGCTGTAGGAAAAGGGGCCTGTCATTATAATTATAACTGCACAACTCAATTTCGACTGATAGTAGGGAAGTTGCCAAACATTCTAATGAAAACTCTAATCTGTCTGGAAGTAGGAAAGGGGGCCTGCCATTGTAACGAAAACTCCCAAATCGATTGTTACCGCGCAGTAGGCGATGGGGCCTGCAATTATAATGAAAACTTCCCAACTCGATTGTTAATGGCCTTAGGGAAGTGAGCCTGCCGTTATCATCACAAATCCGTAACAAGCACTTTACATTGGAAACACCGTATTGGGAACCTCCCTAGCTGTTTCTCGGATAACGCTAAGAGACATGCCATTTTAAAACAATCTTATTTACTGTATGTACAGTATTTACTTCGATATTCGAATACAATGTAGAATACCGTAGCGAAGCACGGGTACATTTTTGAGTCCAAGTTATTTTCGATATATGCATAATTTTCTTGTTAGAATTAATTTATCTATTTCTTTCTTAATCCGTTTACCCTCGTAGGTTGATTTTTCTCTCGTACTCAGCGAGGGATCCCACCTCTACTGCCTCAAGGGCGTGTCCAGGAATGTGAGATATTGGGTAGGGTATACAACTGGGAAGAAGGACCAGTACCACGCCCAGGTGGCCTTACTTCCTGTGCTGAACAGGGGCCTTGTGGGGCGTGGGAATATCGGATGGGTTAGATAAGGAAGATAGAAGAAAGCGGCCGTGGCCTTAGGTTAGGTACTAGCCCGCCATTTGCCTGGAGGAGAAGTGGGAAACCACGGAAAACCACTTCGAGGAAGGCTAAAGTGGAAATCGAAACTGCCTCTACTCAGTTCACCTCCCGGAGCTGAGCGGACCCCGTTCCAGCATTCGCACTACTTTTCAAATTTCGTAACGGAGACGGGAATCGAACTCGGGTTGGCAGCTAATCACACTAACCACTACACCACAAAGGCGGGCTTACTTATCTATTACATCATTAAACATTACACCTAAACACTATTTGCACCGTGTTTCTAAATTGTAGTTTTTCAAATTGTATTTATTTTTGTCCTCGATGTTAACACACCACATTTCACTGGGGTATGATTATCCGAGAATCCATCGTACTACTTCCATGTTTCGACAGGCAAACAATCATATTCTTATACAGGCACAGTCCATCAGTGAATGTCTGCGAGCTCTATGATTTCTTTCAACATTATGAATTAATATCTCACACATCCGTCTTCTTCGACTTCTTTTCCAGTTGGACGCGCTGCTTGGTGTAGTTATGCATACTGTAGCCTATAACTCAAGAGCCAATTACCTCAAGGTATTTTCCAATAAAACAGCAATTGTAATAATCAGGATAATTAATTATGGGATTCATGAATTTTAGAGTACTATTAGACCGTCTCTGTGGTATAGAGGTAAGTGTGATTAGTTGCCATTCTCGGAGGTCCTGGTTTGATTCCCGGCTCTGCCATGAACTTCTCCTCCAGGCAAATGCCGGGAAGTACCTAACTTCAGGCCACGACCGCTTCCTTCCGTCTTCCTTGTCTATCCGTTCTAATCTTTCCCCCGCCCCAACAAAGCCCCTGTTCAGTATTGCAGTTGAGGCCATCTGGGTGAGTACTGGTCCCTCTTCCAAAGTTGTATCCCCCAGCCCAAAGTTTCACGCTCCAAGACACTGCCCTTAAGTTGCTAGGGGTGGGATCCCTCGCTGAGGCTGAAGGAAAAACCAACCCTGGACGGTAAAACGATTAAGAAATAAATAAATGAAGAAAGAGCACTATTAGGATTTATAATAATAAAAATATATTATTTCAGTGTTCGTTCTGAGAATCTCAGAATGAAGTAGCCGACCATATCTATGATCCTATGATTACAACTGGAAACTGTGACCTCATTTCCTCCTTCGCCTCTTATTGTATTTAATCATTGCCTCCTTTTCCTTATAGACTCTACTGTGTGTTTCCATGGTAGTTCATAGTGTTGTGTATTGTGTGTGGGGGAAGAGCAGTCTATTGGGACAAACACAAACAACCAGATGTAATTACTGTCAAATCCCCGGCCTCAGCCCTCAGAACTGAATGCCTCGACGATACCATTCAGCCAAGATGCCGGACTTGCGAGCCCACCACGAAAGCTACTGTAATTATGTGCAGCTTCTTGTAATGTGTTTCCTACTGATTTATACGTTAATTGTTCATTACGAGCACGCATCGCACCAATATTCCAATCTACTTGTACCAGCTATCATATCCCGTACTCTGAGGTCTATTGCAGTAAAATTGTAATATTCTTTTTCCATTCGCCAACGGCCGTAGCCGTGTTGAAACACCGGATCCCGTGAGGTCTCCAAAGTTAAGCAACCTTTTTGCGTGGTCAAGATTTGGATGGATTGCCACGCGCTGCTGGTGGGGGATAAGGGGAATGGAGGAGCGGAAAGGAACTGGTCACCCTACCGTACGTAAACTCCGGCTCAGTCACACCTCTGCGGCGGTTTGGACCTGCCTTCGGGCAGAATACAACCTTACCTTACCTTACCTTTTCCACTCAGAATTCACTCCCGTATAGCAATATAGAACTGAATAGTCTATGTAGTGATGTAAATTAATATCTGCGATATCATTTTCTCGCCAAACATCGCTCATGGCAACTGTAACTTCACTGCGTAGCATGATAGCTTAATAGCATCGTCACTAACTTCTCACTGAGGTGGTTGTGGTTCAAATCATGGGCTATACATGTGAAATTAAAAAAATTTAAGTCCCAACCTTTAGGTTCACATTTTACGAAGAGTGAAGGTCCTGTGGCTGTCATACTGTTGAATGAAGTTGTAATTAGTTGCAGGTTAGGATGGTGAAGATAGCAGCTGTGACGGGCATTCTGGATTCAAACCCGCATCCACCTGGGATTGAAGGATAGCTGAGAGTGGGAAACGAACCCACTCCTCTTTTCAATGTGAAGGCACGCCCAATCCAGCGCAAAGTACGATTCTTGGGGTAGATTGACGCAGCCGGGAAGAAATTACTGCAACCCTCAGATCACGTTGGCAGTTCGAAATTACGTGTCGGTAGATTGATCAACGTATCGTCGATATTTATTGTAATTATATCGAATCAGTTAGCTCACTGTGCTGCGGCACAGTCTAATTGTGTTACTGCTTACATGCAAGACAGGGACAGTTGTCTCTAACTTTGTCAGGGTAAATAAATTAGCATATATCTATCTATTTATTTATCAATTTATTTTATTATTATTATTATTATTATTATTATTATTATTATTATTATTATTATTATTATTATTATTATTATTATTATTATTATGTAATACTAGGGAGACAGGTGGGTCCCAATCCCTCTTTCGCAAACTTCTAAATTATTTTCCCATTTCAACTGCAGGCAAAACATAGTACCCCTCTCAAGACCACGGCCACTTCCTTCCCATTCCTAGCATTTACAATCACACCAATACCCACAGACAACACCCTCAGACAGTGGTACATGTAGCTTATCTCCATAGTTACATACAGTCCGGCTCCATTCGGTATGATTCCCGGCAGGGTCGGCTATTTTAACCATAATTGGTTAATTTCGCTGGCACGGGGGCTGGGTGTATGTGTCGTCTTCATCATCATTTCATCCCCATTACGACGCGGAAATCACTTACGTGCGTCAAATCGAAATACCTGCACCTGATGAGCCGAACTTGTCCTCGGACACTCCCGGCACTAAAAGCCATACGCCATTTTATTTCATCTACATAGAGTGTACCGGGGAAAACAGCTACAGAACTAGTGATGGAACATGTCCTCGGACACCCTTCTTCTTCTTCGTCTTCTTCTTCTTCTTCTTCTTCCGCTTTTTCCACACCTTCGGGGTTGCGCGTGTGACTGTGTTACCCACATGGATTTGGCCCTGTTATACGGCAAGATGCCCTTCCTTTCGCCAATCCAGTGTGGAGGGATATGGCTATTGCATGTTCCTGTGGTGGTTTTTAGTGTGGTGTGTTGTCTGAATGTGAAAAGGAGAGTGTTGAGACAAACACAAACACCCAGTCCCCGAGCCAGAAGAATTAATCAGACGCAATTAAAACCCCCAACCCGGCCAGGAATCGAATCAGGAACGCTCTGAATCGAAGGCCTCAACGCTGACCATTCAGCCAAGGAGTCTGACATTACTAAAAATGACATTACATCCTTTAATTTCTATGTCAAAATTGGTAATTTTTCTTCCAGGGAAGTAACGAGTTTAGTCACCTCATACGCCACTTCCTTTAGCGCTTATTATTTGTACAACTAATTTATCCGACTCCACAACTTAGTGCTCAATATAGCATCCTCTGTTTCATACGGCCGTGGGTTCAATTCACGGTCAGGTCAGAGACTTTCTCGTCACAGAAGCTCCGTCCCTAGGGTACGTAAAGAAAATACTGATGAAAATATGCGTAAAATACGTTAAATGAAAATCGATATAATCTTCTTAACATCCTGTGAAATGCATACAGTTCAGAAGCTAGAAAGTGTGTTACAACTGAATCACACAAGCGGACATAAAACATACAGAAATGGCTGAGGTTGTGGATAACAAGTGCAATCTTCTTGCGGGTACTAAAATATTGGTTTCTTACAGCTCTACTGTAATCTTTCGTCGCACAGATCGAATGAGCATTCGTGTAGTGCTTTAAATATTTTCTTTGTCAGAGGCTTATCAGCCATTGCCAGACGTTGTAGTGTGGTCGGCTGCTTATACAATGTGTCGTTTCTTGCTGGTGGTCACTAGGACGTCGTGGCGCACTGCGGTGGGATCTACCACTACCACTCATTACTACGATTCGTGTCGAGAGCTCATTACCTGATCGCATCATCGTTCACAATATACAGAGCACTTCTGTAATATATTTCTTCACGCCCACAAGACAGCCACACCCAATGACGCTTCCTGTCCTACCGGGTGAGCTGGCCGTGCGGTTAGGGCCGCGCAGCTGTGAGCTTGCATTCAGGAGAGAGTGGGTTCGATGTCGGCAGCTCTGAAGATGATTTTATGTGGTTTCTAATTTTCACGCCAGGCAAATGCTGGGCTGGTACCTTAATTAAGGCCACGGCCGCTTCCCCATCCCACTCCTAGGGCTTTCCTATCCATTCGTCGCCATAGGACCTATATGTGTCCGTGCGACGTAAGCAACTTGTATAAAACTTGTCTCTCTCTTAAATTGTCAGCGTGGAAATTGGTTGGATTCTCAAGTAGCACCACATAAGCCTGTGTACTTATTATAGACGATAAATTATCTCCACAGGTCAAAAATAACGCAACTTGCTTTCTGTTAACATGACCTACGGTATGTAAATTTCTTTCACTTTCCCTGAGACAGCGAACGTGCTTCCCGCTTTTTTATACCCCGGGTGCCCGCAATTAAATTTATGGTATTTAGTGCGGTACATCAGGGGCTGTAATGATCTTACGCGTATGGAAATTCGTAGATATGCTATTTAAGCAATGCACTCACGAATGATGCCACAAAAAGTATTAGTTCCAATTTTTTCCACCAGGCCTAAATATGGCGCTGTAAGCAATGTTATAGGTCATGGAAAAAAGGCAGGAAAGATAAAACACATTGCAACGGTGGTTCTGGGAGGTTTATTAGGATTTATGGTTAAAAACACTGTTCAATATGGCCTCCGAACTCACCAACATGCTGTAGGCTATCCATAACACGGCATGGTCGACAGTTGCCCGCAGCATATCGGATGAAATCAGAGCTACAAACATATCCATGACACGATCTTTCGAATATCACCTCAACCAGAAGTAACATGGATTTAGGTCGGGGGAGCTCGAAGGCTTTGCTTAGAGATAATGCGGTCGTTACTGAAGGTTTCTCGAAGCAATTCTTTCACCTGGTGAGCGATATGTGGTGTTGCCACATCTTGCATGAAAATAACAGTGTGTTCACAGTTGCGTTCCTGCAAACCTGGAATCACGTGTTGCACAAGGAGCATGTAAAACCATACCAAACAGTCACGTAATTGAATGCAATGGTTGTTCCTGCACAACGTTTGAAGGAGTCGAATCCTATATGCGACAGTTCTGTGCTTTCAATGCACACACCCCCCCCCCCCCCGAGTAAAATGCACCACGCCAGTCAACAGAATATTCCCCGGCCACATGTTGTCCACTTTCTCGCGTGCCGGAAACCGAAGGGCAAAGTCGCCGCGTTGTGCAAAATCTTGGGGTTTCAATTTGTGAAACGTATGAAGTTTGTGGGATACCAGTGTGAAATGCACCGCAAAATCATGTGAACTGTTGACCGAGGTAGCGACAATTCTCGTGACACAGCTCGAGCACTGGGAGAATGTGCTACACGGTCTGCTACAGCTACAGCAACTTCATCAATAACGTCCATTTGGATGCACCGCCGTCCTCTCCCTGGTGCGATGCCTAATTCACCTGTTCCCTTGAATTTCTTAATCATTTTCTTCAGTTAATTACTCGTCACGGGACCTCTGCTCTGCTGTTTCTGTCGGCGATATTCCCACATTGCAACGTTGCTATTGCTGCCATTCTGATAAAACAAATTCACTAGTAGTGCACAGTCCCAATAGGCATTACGTTTCACACGGGAAAGTTCAACTTTCTTACGCTGCAACAAAGATTCACTTCACAAAAGGAATCAACATGCGTCACCAAGCAACGCAATTCTACCATGAGAATATTTTGACGTCAGTGTTACGGAATATTGCACTATCTGACCTCTCAAAACACCATATTTTTGCCTGGTGGAAACGCTTGGAACTAATCCTTTTTGTGGCATAATTCATAAGCGCATTGCTTAGTTAAGATATATACGAAATGTCAGACTCCTACGATCATTACAGCCCGTGCTGCACCGCGCAGAATGGACACCGGGGTATATATATAGTACAGTACTGTATATATATATGCAGAGTGTTAGGTGTATACGTGCAGATATTAAGCTAGTCGGCTAAGAAAAATACATCTCATAATATATGCTATGTAATTTTTACCTTGTCCTATTAGTTTGCCCATAACTGAGCCAAATATTTCAGGACCTAATGTGTTTTGAACGGCCGTAGCAGGATACGCCGGTGATGTCATTCTGTCCACGCGTAGCGGAAGTACAGTAGCCGAGTATAGGGCTTGTTGAACCTGTTTCTTATCGCACGCCAACACATGTTGTTGTGCACTTCCCCTAAAGGCTTGGCAAGTAGAAGAGGATGACTCACGTGCCAGGTCACTTGCTGTACTCGAAAACCGGTGTAGGGTATTCTGTGTGAAAAGTACACAGAATCCTTACAGTGACGTCGAAGATCCGTACAAGCACATACGTGCGAATCAAGTGTTGTGTATTTGTGTGCGAATTTTAAGACGTCAATGGCATTACTCAGTGATCCAAGCTGACAAAATGAAAGGAAATGGTTAATAAGTAAATGAAATATGGGCGCAACATTTCTGTGCTGTTATTGCGACAGTCTACGATGAATTTCTGACAATAGACAATGCGGGTTGTCTGTGCTTATTCATAAACTTTTTAGGTCATTGAAAGGACGGTGGACACTGAAACAAAAGGCTATAAGTATTCAGTGAAATTGTTATTAATGAGACAAATTTCAAAAACCGTAGTTGCATCCATCGTGAACATTGCTCGAAGGAAAAAGACCTACTGTGGAATTGCCGCCGGGCATTTCTAATAGAAGCCTTATTCTTCTTTTTCCTAATCTGTTTACCCTCCAGGGTTGGTTTTTCATGGGACTCAGCAAGGGATCCCACCTCTACCGCCTCAAGGGTAGTGTCCTGGAGCGTGAGACATTGGATCGGGGATACAACTGGGGAGAATGACCAGTACTTCACCCAGGCGGCCTCACCTGCTATGCTGAACAGGGGCCTTGCGGGGGTATGGGAAGATTGGAAAGGATAGACAAGGAAGAGGGAAGGAAGCGGCCGTGGCCTTAAGTTAGGTACAATCCCGGCATTTGCCTGGAGAAGGGGGAACTACGGGAAACAACTTTCAGGATGGCTGAGGTGGGAATCGGACCACCTCTACTCATTTGACCTCCCGAGGCTAAGTGGACCCCGTTCCAGCCCTCGTACCACTTTTCAAATTTCTTGTCAGAGCTGGAAATCGAACCCGAGCTTCGGGGGTGGCAGCTAATCACACTAACCACTGCACCACAGAGGCGGACGGAAGGCTTATTACTGCACAGTAAGTACCGATAGGTAAAATGATGACTGTAATGGACCCGTTTAATTAGAACTTCCGTAAAAATAATATTACTACTACTACTACTACTACTAATAATAATAATAATAATAAGAAGAAGAAGAAGAAGAAGAAGAAGAATATCTTTACGTTCCACTAACTAATTTTCACGGTTTTCGGAGACGCTGAAATGCCAGAATTTTTTATCGCAGTATTTTTTAATGCAAATAAATCTACAGACACGAGACTGACGTATGTGAGCACCTTCAAATACCACCGGACTGAGCCAAGACCAAGCCTCCCAAGTTGGGTTCAGAAGGCCAGCACTTTACGCAGTGCTGCATCAATGATCTTGCCGGGCTGAGTGGCTCAGATGGTTGAGGCACTGGCCTTCTGAGTCCAGTCTTGACAAGGTGCTCAAATACGTCAGCCTTGTGTCAGTAGATTTACTGGTACGTGAAGAACTCCTATCGTACTAAATTCCTGCAAATCCGCGTCCCCGAAAACCGTGAAAAGTAGTTAGTGGGACGTAAAGCCAATGACATTATTATCATCTTACCTGCACAGTTCATAGGGGTATCTTACCTGGAGTTCCTCATAGGTACGTTATTAGAGCTTTCAGAGGACGCTCCGTTTCGACTACGCCGAAACATGTGGTTTTTACACGATGGTCCACCACCTGATATAAGCCGCTTACTGCGTGATCATTTGGATCAGTCCTTTGGTCTATGGCGAATAGGACGACATGGACCCATCAATTGGCCCGCCAGATCTCCAATGGATATTACGGAAGACTGGATTCGGAGAAGTGATTTTCTTTTGTTAGTTGCTTTACGTCGCACCAACACAGAGAGGTCTTATGGCGACAATCGGACAAGAAAGGCCTAGGAATGGTAAGAAAGTGGTCGTGGCCTTAATTAATGTTCAACCCCCGCAATGCCTGGTGTGAACTTGGGAAACCACGGAAGACCATCTTCAGGGCTGCCGACATTGGGGTTCGAAGCCCCAATCTCCCTGATGCGAGCTCACAGCTGTGCGCTCCTAACCGCATGGCCAACTCGCCGGGTACGGAGAAGTGAAGCCTGCAGAGTAGTCCAGGGAGGTCACTTGAACAATTGCTACGTGTTTCACATTGGTATGTCAGATGTTACACCATTTCTGCAGCGTATTGAGTTGGGAGTTCAGTTCTCAATCGATGTAGTATTTTGAGTCTCGATAGTTCGATATTCTCATAAATCCGAGCAGAAAAATTGAAGTACCGGTAGCAAAAATTATAAATCTAGAGTTTCAGTTCGCGATTGCCTTTGGAAGCTGAACACAACACACGGAAGACGTGCTTGTTAAAACGCTAGATATTGACCTTGAACACAGCATGGCAGTTCTTCATTCTACACTGTACTGGTTTGGGTACATTGCGTGTGTGTGTCTGTTGGTGTGCATGTTTGATGTTTATACACAAAACCTGTTTGTCACACTTTGTCCTCTAGTGCTAACCACATCACGAAGATACACCTGACTCATCGCAAAGAGACCTGGTTCTGGTCTTACGCATACTATCCTGTAGTAAACTACTGCGAGCGATGTAGCCACGAGTGAAGTACATTTCATCTTGTTTCCTCCTACACCACGCATATTTTACTATTTTCTTCCCTGCCTTTCAGCTTCCTAATGACCTGATAATACCGGTAATGTTATTTGCTTTACGTCCCACTAACTACTCTTACTGTTTCTGGAGGCGCTGAGGTGCTGTAATTTAGTCTCGCAGGAGTTCTTTTTATGCGCCAGTAAATCTACCGACACGAGGCTGACTTATTTGAGCATCTTCGAATACCATCGGACTGAGCCAAGATCGAGCCTGCCAAGTTGGGGTCAGAAGGCCAGCGCCTCAACCGTCTGAGCCACTCTGCCCGGCAGCAAAAATTATTATTATTATTATTATTATTATTATTATTATTATTATTATTATTATTATTATTACCGGGCGAGTTGGCCGTGCGGTTAGAGACGCTTGGCTGAGAGCTTGCATCCCGGAGATAATGGGTTCGAATCCCACTGTCGGCAGCCCAGAAGATGGTTTTCCGTGGTTTCCCATTTTCACACCAGGCAAATGCTAGGGCTGTACCTAAATTAAGGCCACGGCCGCCTCCTTCCAACTCCTAGGCCTTTGCTATCCTATCGTCCTATAAGACCTATCTGTATCGGTGCGTCGCACCGACACAGATAGGTTTTATGGCGACAGTTATAACTAAGGACTAGGATCGGGAAGGAAGCAACCGTGGTCTTAATTAAGGTACAGCCCTAGCATTTGCCTGGTGTGAACATGAAAAACCACGGAAAATCATCTTTAAAAATGCCGACAGAGGGATTCGAAGCCAGTACATCCCGAATATTGGATACTGTTCGAACTTTAGCGACTGCTACTATCTAGCTCGGTGATGATTTAAGAGTGCATTTCTGCCGCTGGTTAATTGATCAAGCACTCAATCCAGAATTTCTGTCAAGTGTATTAGTGACACATAAGGCAATTTTTATAGAAGGAGTGTTTAATATTTAGTATACCAAGGCAACCTCTAGCACCGGCTCTCAATTAATATCTGGATGGATGCAGTGAGAAGTCTGTCTCTTTGACCAATCGTCTTTTTATTAGCGTTATTTTGCTTTACGTCCCACATACTATTTATACCGTTTTCTGAGACGCTGAGGTGACGAAATTTCATATCGCAGGAGTTCACTTACGTGCCAGTATTTCTACGACACGAGACTGACGTATGTGTGCCCCATCAAATATCATCAGACTGAGCCAAGATTGAACCTGCCAAGTTGGAGGTCGGAAGATAAGGACCTCAACGGTCTCAGACACTCAGACCGGTACCAATCACCTTACTTGCATAAATTTGATCGGTGTAGCTTTCCTTATGGTGACGATGGGACGGGAAAGGGCTAGTATCGGAAAGGAAGCGATTGTGGCATTCATGACGTTACAGCCCCAGCATTTGCCTGGTGTGAACATGGAAAACCACGGTAAACCACCTTTAGGGCTGCCGACAGAGGGGTTGGAACCCACTATATCCCACTCATGAGCTGTGGAATATCCCCATTCAATAGGACAAGGCAGTTCCCAGCACCGGTTCTAATTAATATCAGGATGGGTGTAGTTGGAGGTCGGTTACATCTTTTTATTAATGTTATCTTGCTCTTGTACAGTAGATACAGTACGTTACTGGAGCTTTCAGAGGACGTGTCGCTTCGACTACGCCGAACCACGTGGATTTTACACGATGGTGCAGACATTTCCTCAACGGTAGACAGGACGATGTGGAACTATCAATTGGCCAGCCCTTATTCCAGTGGATTGTTATGCCTGGGGGGGGGGGCATGAGAAACAAAGTATACCGAACTGAGGTAACCACTTCGGATGACCTCCGTGAACGTATGTTTAAGCACCAGAGGATATTCTGAACCACAGTGGTGTCTTGGCTCGAATGACAAGTTGCTTTACGTCGCACCGACACAGATAGGTATTATAGCGATGACGGGGCAGGTAAGGGTTAGGAGTGGGAAGGAAGCAACCATGGCCTTAATTAAGGTACAGCCCCAGCATTTGCCTCGAGTGAAAATGGGAAACCACGGAAAACCATCTTCAGGGCTACCGACAGTGGGGTACGAACCCACTATCTCCCGAATACTGGATACTGGTAGCACTTAAGCGACTGCAGCTATCGAGCTCGGTGTACCAGTAAATGTACCGACACGAGGCTGACGTATTTGAGCACCTTCAAATACCACTGCACGGGGCCAGGTTCGAACATGCGAAGTTGGAGTCAAAAGGCTGGCACCTCAACCGTTTTAGCCACTCAACCAGGAAGGAAGCACGAAATGTAGGTACGTTTAATTTACATAGTTGTATAATATGTCCATTTTTCGTTTGAAACAAAACGTTCGATGTGCTTCGATAATTCAATTCTGATTCTACTCATATGGATATCCTATGCCATGCATTTGTTCGTTGGCGCAAGGAACTGTCTTCCTTCTTCTACCTTTACGCAATGCACAACGGGGATCGTACCGCATTTCACGTCCCGGCGTGCGTATCCCAACCAATAATTATATCACACGCTCGTACAGGTCGCGCACCGACACAGGTTTTCAGGTCATTTCCATACTCACTAGACCACAGGGCTGACGACCACAGATATCCCTATCCCCTAAAGGACGTAACAGCAAATGAACCAGTATTAACGCTGAGAATTCAATACATCTCCAGGGTCCGAAACCGATAACTAGTGTTGTCTGAAACCCCTAAGACGGAAACTAAATACTAACAACATCAAACCAGTCTGGCGATAATGTAACGTAACATGTTGTAGACTGGTAGCCTTCAGCTGTTACCGTAGGTCAGTTGCTCGTAAACATAAAACCAGTTTGGCAAGTATATTACGTAACAGCTCGTGGCATTGAATAGGGAGCGCTCGGCTGTCACAGTAGTCCATTTGCTCTTAAACATAAACAGAACGGAAACCAGTTTGGCAGGGATGGCGCGTGACTTGCCTGTTATCAAAGGAAAGCTATTCATTCACAAGAACAAGGCATACTACCCATTCTAAAAACATCGGACCCCTTTGCTCTCGAAAATAACTTCCGAGGATTACTAAAAGTTTGATATATAGTGGTTCGTCACATCGTTCTCTATTGCTACAATAAATATCTGCACGTGTACACCTAACACCCTGTATATTTGCTAGTTGCTCTACGTCGCACCGACACAGATAGGTCGTATGCCGACGATGGGACAGGAAAGGGCTAGGAGTGGGAAGGAAGCGGCCGTGGCCTTAATTAAGGTACAGCTCCAGCATTTGCCTGGTGTGAAAATGGTAAACCACGGAAAACCATTTTCTGGGCTGCCGACAGTGGGGTTCGAACCTACTATCTCCCGAATACTGGATACTGGCCGCATTTAATGTATATGTTTGTGTGTGGCACTGTAACCACATTCTTTCTTCCATTGGCAGGCTTAGGACCGTCAGTAGTACATGCTTACTGGTATAAATCACACAAATGACTGTGCTTTAAGAATACAGTTAAATGTAAAAAATAATGGCCAGCTTCTCTTAGACGAATTTCGTTATAAGACGTAAAATGGGTTTGAATCTGTTGACGTTTCCCAGCATCAGTGACCTTGAGATGTTTGAAAGGTGCACGAGTTGTATTAAGAGATATTCATGATCATTAGCTTTTCGCAAAGGGAAAAGTTTACTCAAAAAATATTTGGTACGCAGGGCGACACTTGTAGATCTGGATTTGTTCACTCGATTTTTGTGCACCTAAGCCATGTTGATGTTACTAAGAACTATCGTCATCCCTGAAGGTGGTTTTCCGTGCTTTACCATTTAAACACCACGCAAATGCTGGGGCTGTACCTTAATTAAGACCACGGCCGCTTCCTTCCCACTCCTAACCTTTTCCTATCCCATCGTCGCCAGAAGACCTATCAGCGTCGGTGCGACGTAATGCCAATTGTCAAAAATAAACTGAAAACTGTAGTGTGGATCGAGTCGTATTTAATTCTGTTCGGAAAGTACTAATTAAAATGTTGCCCACAGTTAGCGGTTAGAACTATTTTGGGGATAGTAAGCAGCTACTCCTTTAGTGTACAATGCGATCATTTTGAATCATTAGAACAGACTGGCATCCGCATCGCTGTGTAACGGGCCTTCGCTATGCTCGTGGAGGACGGAGATCCGCTTCACTGTGCAACGGGGCCTTAGTCCAGCTGTGGACTGCGGCCTGGTAGCTCGTCTGATTCTTCTTCCTGCCTAGTTCTACCCATACACAGCGAGAAAAGTAAAAAGAAAAAGGAATATCTGAACTGTGAAGAAGTGTGTACCATTCACGACATGGACAATTGACAAGATAGAGCGCCTTATTGGTCTTACAAAAAGTCCAAAATTATGAACGCTTGCCGGCAGTTCTCGAGGTTAAGGGGAACTGGCCACGGAAAACCTGAAAAATTGACAATCTCTGCGTTGTTTTTTTTTCAAATTTGTCTCTTTGACTCCCTGTGCTGTTCTAACACCGAGATCGATAGCAGAAGTCGCTTAAGTGCGGCCAGTATCCAGTATACGGGAGATAGTGGGTTCGAACCCCACTGTTGGCAGCCCTGAATATGGTTTTCTGTGGTTTCCCATTTTCACACCAGGCAAATGCTGGGGATGTACCTTAATTAAGGCCACGGCCGCTTCCTTCCGACTCCTAGCCCTTTCCTATCCCATCATCGCCAAAAGACTTAACTGTGTTGGTGCGTTGTAAAGCAGCTTTCAAAAAATTACAATTCTGACACTCAAGGCTTCCCTTCTAAACGAAATGAATAATGTCTTACTTCATTAAAATATTTTCCATCCTTTTATCTTGTCTTCTGGTCGTTTAATCAAATCTATCCTTCAGGCACCAACTTGGTTCAGAATCTATTCATTTGTGATCCAGTCTACTTATCTCCCCTTCAACACTCGTCTCTAACATGACGTTCAGCGCCTTAAAATATTTTTCTGCACGGGTCGATGCCCACATTTTTCTTCCATACAATCCCATGCTTGACAAATCAGGAACATATTTCCAATATGTATAACTGTGTTAAAGATGAATAAATTGCTTTTCTTAAAAGAAAATCCTTCCTTTCATGTATGTTTTACAGGCTCCTTATTTCGGACATCATAGATAATTCTAAAAACAAAATAGTGATATCCAGTAACCTTCATTTTTCTATTTTTATTAGTTTACTTTGGGATCTGCCTCTGTGGAGTTGTGATTAGTGAGATTAGCTGCCACCCACGAGGGCCGGGTTTGATACCCGGCTCTGTCACGAAACTTGAAAAGTGGTACGACGCCTGGAACGGAGTCCGTTCAGACTTGAGAGGTCACCTGAGTAGGAGGAGAGGGGTTCGATTCCCGCCTCAGCCATCCTTGAAAGGGTTTTCTGTGGTTTTCCACTTCTTCTCCAGTAAATGCCGGGATGATACCTACTTTAAGGCCACGGCTGCTTCCTTCCCCTTTTCCTTGTCTATCCCTTCCAGCCTTTCCATCTCCCACAAGGCCGCTGCTCAATATAGCATGTGAGGCTGCCTGGGCGAGGAATTGTTCTTTCTTAACAGTCATATACCCGACCAAAGTCCGGCTCCATGGATAAATGGTTACCGTGCTATCCTTTGGTCACAGGGGTTCCGGGTTCGATTCCCGGAAGGGTCGGCCATTTTAACCACCATTGGTTAATGTTGCTGGCACGGGGGGCTGTGTGTGTGTGTGTCGTCTTCAACATCATTCCATCCTCATCTCGACGCGCAGGTCGCCTAAGGATGTCAAAACAAAAGACCTGCACCTGGCGAACCGAACTTGTCCTTGGACACTCCCGGCACTAAAAGCCATAGGCTGTTTCAATTTTTTTACCCGACCAAATGTCTGACGCTCCAGGACACTGCCCTTGAGGCGGCGGAGGTGGGATCCCTCGCTGAGTCCGAGGGAAGAACCAACTGTGGACGGTAAATGGGTTAAATAATAATAATAATAATAATAATAATAATAATAATAATAATAATAATAATATAATAATAATAATAACAATAATAATTGTTCCGGGGGTACCCGTGGAGCATAAAAAGGTGAAAGAAGTTGCTGGGATGAATGGGTCTAACTACGATATCAAAGTTAATTTAAAACTTTAATAAAGGTTATATTTCTTTAGAATTTCAAAAAATCAACAAATAACAATGAAACAGGTACAATTAGCAATTTAGCAACAAGGCAAGGAAAATACAATATAGTGAATTCTACAAGCCCTGGGCTTGAAGCCCTGCTTTATATTTCCTGATCTCCTAGCTCAAATTTCAAAAGAGCACAAATTTATACAAGGGCACAAATCCCCTAATTCAAAGAGCACTTGCTCCCAAAACTACAACATCTAGCCCTCAAGAGGCATTCATAAATCTTACAAAACTTTGGAAAAGAGCGAACAGGCTCTCAGTTTTCTAAGCCTACTCGAGGCAACCTCAACTTACAATTACAGGCCTCTCAAGGCACTATTTACAAAAGGCACTTATTTTTAACAGGGGTATTAAATACCTAACCTACTGGACCTTCGTGGGATAAGAATGACAGGTTAAATTAATGGCCCGAACACAAAATGGATGGAAGCGAATACTTGCACTCCTAGATATGAACACTTAAAACCTAAAGGGCACTAAGCCGATGAAACAGGGTCTATTCCCAAACTACTGAGGTGACTCGTATCAGGGTAAATTAATGCATTACGGAAAGGGAGAAAAACAGTTACAAAATGTAGTCACCTCAAATCAAGATGAAGGGGAGCTCGAGAGGGTACATCACTCGCTACCCCGATTTAGAGTCAAAGATTTTATGAAACGTTTTACATTAGCCGGCAGAAGTTACATTTTTAGAAAAGTAGGTTACATAGTTAACGATTCGGACCTTTCCCTCGGGTTAAACTGCGGAGTTAGCAAGAAATAAAGATGTAATTATGAGACCATACCTTGTAGCAGTTCTAGCTGCCGACGAAAAGGCCGCCCGCCTCCTGCTTAACACACACACTCAGATAGATGTCGATCAATTGGCCAAGAAACTTGAAAAACCGCAGTTTATAAACCCTCAGGGAAGTTTCGAGATCACTGAAGAATAAACCAGCCACACCCTCTCAATTTAATTGGTCCCATTCAACGTTACACTTCAGGATCGAACAAGAAGCCAGTGATTGGTAGGAAATTAATTACAGAAATTAGGGATTGGCTAGATTCAAAACTGGTGGAAAGGAAAAATATATATTGCCAACCCAAAAATAAATGAACATCGATCAGTAAAAAAAAAAAAATTATGAATAGCAAACTTCTTCAAATCATGAGTTCTTTCACTTTGCACCAGGGTGCATGATCATAGTTTTTTGTAGCGTCATCTGTGGAAAAATGTCCAAACTTCTTGATGAATGGCAAACAAAACAAGGAGAAATTCACTCAGGTTGGGCAACTACATAATAACAAAATTACATAATGTTTTAGTGGTGACATCTCCTGATTAAATTTATAAGTTGGTGTCGTTTCAGTTTCACTGTTTTACCAATAGAGGAGTTCATTTAGGCGCAGAATTTGAATGCGCGGCGTTGGGGTGTACCCCCCGGTACAATAATAATAATAATAATAATAATAATAATAATAATAATAATAATAATAATAATAATAATGAAAGTAACACCTTGGGAATTTTGTTTTTCGAACTCCTTCTCCAAGACTGTGACCATACCATTCATCAAGTTCTCCTACGTAGTCTAAGATAACATTTTAGAGTTTGGAATACAGACATAGTTTATATTTCATTTTCCTTACTGCATCTTAAATAGGAGAGATTAAGAACTGCAATTTTGTCTCATTCCATTCCGGATAGTCGTTTCTCTTTCATTTCCCTGGATCCATATCAGTGCAACTCGATTAGAGTGATATACCAGTGACATTATCACTGACTTCTCTCAAAGGCAGCCACGGTTTGAATCTCCAGCAATGCATATCAGATCTCTGAAATGATGTTTTACGTCCCTGTCGTTCAACTACTGTACACGAAACGAACCCATTGAGCTCCTGGCTATGACCATCACATAAATATACAAACATTTTGCATTCTGTCCTGGTGATACGGTATTATTACTACTATTGCATGCTTATTTATGTGAAGCGGAGAGGGGAAAGAAGCGTGAGGGGTGAATTTCTGGACAAGGACTAACCAGAAGTTAAGTATAGCTAACAAAACCACAATTGAAGTTTATTTCTTTTCTTTCACTATTTTGAACAAAATTAAACAATAATTGCAGTTGGGAAGGTACCTTCAGTTATTCACAAAGAACTGAGCCACTCTAGTATTTACATAGATTAATCTGGAAAATATGCACATGAGGAGCTCGAAGGCTCAAAATATTTACAGTAGTGTAATGAATTAAATACAATTCACTCTGAGTTTCATAGTCAAAGTCGTTGACCCGTAGATCTTCCGAAATTCGCAAGGGGGATGTAACCCCTTCTGGAATTTACACAGTCAAAGAAAAACAGAAGTCTTAGCTTCCCCAAAATTTATAATACGCAGAGAGTTCGTTGTCATCAGAGAATAGCTTGACCCTTGTGGGCTATGAATCTTAAACCATGACGCTTGGTCCTCACCACATCAGAAAGCAGTAGTGCACTGCTATACAGTTACCCCTACGTAACTAATATGAAAGCTATGCTCGGAAAATAGTAAAGATTTACAGAGGAACATGGCCCACGCTACTCGGATGAAGAAAGAGACAATACGGTTTAAATTTACAAGATCGAAAGTACACAGTGAAATGAAGGCGAAGTTCCAGTAATCCAAAATAATCTTAGAATCAAGATCCCTAAGTGGGTGACCGGCCCTATGTTACAGAGGCTAATCCAATACTATCGGCTGACTAAGTATTCGAAGGTTAAAGCCGAAAAAACGGAAAGAAAATTTAGATGGCGGAAAAATTAGTTATCCTATACAAATTTAGAGGAAGGTTAACGAGGGTAACCACTCATGCTTTCTTAAATTTCAGCTATTTCCCCAGGGGAAAGTGAAATTATAAAAAATGTAATGACCAAACTTACATTTCTCCAAAGAGAAAACCTTACATTTAATGTGTGAACTGAGCCGGCTACCTAGCAGTTACATACTGAAGGGGACGTAGAAATCTTCCCTAGTTCCATATGCAGTAGTTCACTTAATGAAATAGACTGCTATACCTTGCGGTTATGATTTCATGATTCTAAAACCCCTTCTCTTTATCCCGAAAGAGTTTACCTCTCTCCTTATTTCGTAGTACACACACTAAAGCTGCCGCAAGATCAGACAAAATATCCTCCTCCTCCTCCTCCTCCTCCTCCTCCTCCTACTACTACTACTACTACTACTACTGTAGTGCTACTACTACTAAAATGCTTCCATTCCTCCCCTGAAGACCCCCTGTGGGTGGGGGACGCAGACGAAGAATACACCCACGGTATCCCCTGCCTGTCGTAAGAGGCGACTAAAAGGAGCGACCAAGGGATGATTGTCTTGCAACCATGAAACTACTTGTGATTAGTACCACCACGCGGAGAACATCATGGGTCGCTTTCACTTGCGCGTAGTACCACTGTATTAGGTACCAAATAGGTTTGTGATTAGTAGCACACATGAGCACCGTGCGGTCGGCTTTTGCAGTAACTGTGATTAGTACCACCATATGAGCAGGACCATGGGATGATAGCTACCATGGTTCTGCCTTGCCTATGATTACTACCCACTATATGAAGAACACCACGGGATAGGGAAAGGTCCCTGTGGTTAGTACTCTTATGTGCTGAACACCATAGGGTTGCGTTGCCTGTAAATGGCGCCGCAATGTGAGAAAAACCATGGGTCTGTAGTATATGTCGAATTTCATAACCTATGAGTAGTACCATAATGTGTGGAATACCGCGAGTCTCTGCTACTTTTGATTAGTAACGCAGCATGGCAAATACCATGGTTCTACATTCCTAGCGATAAGTACCGTTATGAGGGGCCGATAACTTGGATTTTGGACCCCCTTTAGACTGCAAGCATCATCGATTCAATGTTATGCTATAGCAGCAGTCCCTTGGTCAGTAATCATATTGTTTTACGTGAGAATCTGTGAAAGTAAGGCATTGCGGGCCGCATCCACTGATTGTTTTAAATTCATGTCCATCCATTCATTCTTCGTCCTCACGTTTCGAATTCTCGTCAGTGGAGAATTTTGGACTTTTAATTTTCCATTCCATTTCGTCTCATTTCGTACCATTAGGGGCCGATGACCTCGATGTTAGGCCCCTTTAAACAGCAAGCATCATCATCACTAACCTCCCCTGAAGGGGGAGGCGTGACTCCTAGACGGTTATGCCGTCTCTCAAACTGGGAGATTTGTTACATTGGAAGAGATATACGGAGAATGTGATAGGGTTGGTGGCTGTGGCCTATACTAGGACTGTCCTGACATTCCCCTTAGTGCAGGAGAATGGAAAACGACGGAAAACCATTCTCAGGACAGCCGACGGTGGGGACCACCCCCGCTCCGTCTCCCGAATGCTGAGGCGTATAGCCACTCCAGATCCTCAAAGCTCGCGTCTTATATAGGGCTTTCAGCGGAACCACCTAGACGTTTTAGTGAAAACTCTTTTGACTGGATTAAACGAAATTTATTTCAGATAATATGCTAGCTGAATTAACTTGAAATCACGCCTATAGAGGGGCAAATTAAATAAATAGCAGTTCAGGTAATTTCAGATAATTAAAATAAACAATGGAAGACCAACAGTACGAATAACAACAAAATACAAGCATTCTCCCTGACATCTGAACTCTAGATTAGGTAACATTTTGATGTCAGAGACATCTAGCCTTCAGGTGGAAAACCTACTATAATTTCATCAATTTCAAAGTTTTTTCTAGAGATGAACACACAGTCTTAGAATGCACAGTTCAAAATTCACTGGGACGCCTTACTCATGTCACTATTATTATTATTATTATTATTATTATTATTATTATTATTATTATTATTATTATTATTATTATTATTATTATTTGTCAAGGCCGAGTGTGCAGGGGAAGACGACAATGTTGACATAGCACGCGCGCGTATGTGGGTGTGTGTGTGTCCAGCAGCGAGAAAGACAACACTGCCGGCGAATTGCTGAGACTCGCGGTAAGGGAGCTTCTTAGAAGAAGCTGGAAGCTAAGAATTGAGCTGGTTCCCAGAATGAAGTTATGAGATTCATCTGTGGGCCTGTGTAAAGAGTGCGGCTGGTGAACGCTAGTCAGTCATGAGTGAGACGGTCGGCGAGACCATGCCGGGTCATTTCGACGAAGAGTGAGTACTTTACGTAAGACGGCTAAGCGATCTTCAGTGCGGGTTGTTATTTGTGCAGTCAACAGCTTTGTGAACGAACCTGTGGTGAGAGGGACCAATTGGAGCGCAGCTGTTCTTTTCTCTTTCTTGCTAGTGGCTTTACGTCGCACGGACACAAATAGGTCATGGCGACGATGGGATAGCTCTAGGAGTTGGAAGGAAGCGGCCGTGACCTTAATTAAAGTACAGTCCCAGCATTTACCTGATTTGAAAATGGGAAACCACGGAAAACCATCTTCAGGGCTGCCGACAGTGGGATTCGAACCCACTATCTCCCGGATGAAAGGTTACAGCTGCGCGCCCGTAACCTCACGGCCAACTCGCCCGGTGAGCAGCAGTTCGATGAGCCAGAATGCTGCCTTGAGTGAGTGAGTGAGTGCGCTTTCATTCCGCTCCCTGAAGGGGTACAATGGGTCTGATACAGGGTGATGGTCTTTCTCAGGCTAAGAGGTGTTTAGCGATGAACTGAGCTGAGGTGAAGATGTTTGGAGAGCAACCGTGGCCTATTAAAGGAACTGCCCTGGCAATTGTCTTGATGAGGAGAATGGAAAACCACGGAAAACCATTCTCATGGCAGTCGACGGTTCGCCCAACCCACCATCTCCTGAATTCAGAGCTCTCTTTCAAGCTGTAACTGCTCGTTGCAGTGTGATCGAAATTGTAGGAGTAAAAACTTAGAAAATTGGAAAATTCGAACGGCGTGAAACTGTAAATAATAGTTAAATAAATTCAGTGGAGAGTATTTTTAGTAGGATCCTGATAATCCGTCACATGATAATTATTAATATTATTATTATTATTGGGAAATATTGTTTAGATCATTAATTTTATTAATTCAGTGAACGTCAAAGCAGTATAATGCGGCCTCGCCGTGATCCCTCTCACAAGGTGAGTTTCGTTATTGGTCTCTCGTTCCCTCCATAAAGCCTCCCCATTATTATTCATACCTGACCTTATGCACCCTATTTGTTTTCGCCGAGGATTGATGAGATGGTTAGAATTTCAAGAGGGACTTCAGAATGACAGATGGTTAATGAGAGGGTAACATTCTGCTCGATAGAGTTTCAGATTGCAAAGGAATCGATCATATTTTCTACATCTATAGTATTGCACCTTTCGAAAATTGACTCTAACATTCCTTAGGGTCAGTATCATTTGTGGCAGTAGTACATGTGGCAGTAAGGAGTGTACGAACAAATTTGCAAAATTGAACTTTACTTGTTTTTACGACACTCTAAGAACATCTCCCTTATTCATCATGTACACACAAGATGGTAATTTATTCGATTTTTAGGGAATGATTGAAATTATTAATGAGAGACTTGACATTATGAACTTATGAACTTATACTGTGAGTTTCCACAATTCTACCTGGTGAATATTGTTTGCTGATAGCTCTTTACTCATTCTGTAGGCATGAAGTACTTTTTCATTAACTTCCATGATGTACAGTGCTGGCAAAAAGTTTAAGGACACCTGTCAAAAGCAGATAATCATCTACAGGCCTTAAACATGGTGCTAACATACATTTTTTGGCACTGGAGCTGAAAGTACAGCAGAAATGCCACCCATTAATGAAAACCAGAGGTCTCTAGCTCCACCCATTCCCAATTTAAGATAGTTTTGTAAGTTAAGGCATGCTTTAAAAAAACCCACATATTTATAACAAAATAAATAATAACTTGAAAACGGTTTGAGCCAGTTTTCTGAATTTTGTTATACAAGCAGGTGTACCAGGTAGAAATCAACCAGTTATTACTAAAAGTCATTTAAAAATGTGTATTAAAATTTTAGGGGTGTTGAATGTTTGCTGAATTTTATGAAAAAGAGATAAAATGCAGGAAGAAGAAAAATAATTTTGAATTTCCCTCCATATGATGGCCATGTAGTCAAAGACTTTATAGCACACTGCAGTGACCCAAGGAGAGATGTTAGGAAGATCGCTACATGGCCATCGTATTGAAAATAAAATAATTCAAAATTATTTTTCTTCTTCCTACATTTTATCTCTTTTTCATAAAAACCGGGCGAGTTGGCCGTGCGCGTAGAGGCGCGCGGCTGTGAGCTTGCATCCGGGAGATAGTAGGTTCGAATCCCACTATCGGCAGCCCTGAAGATGGTTTTCCGTGGTTTCCCATTTTCACACCAGGCAAATGCTGGGGCTGTACCTTAATTAAGGCCACGGCCGCTTCCTTCCAACTCCTAGGCCTTTCCCATCCCATCGTCGCCATAAGACCTATCTGTGTCGGTGCGACGTAAAGCCCCTAGCAAAAAAAAAAAAAAAAAAAATAAAAAAAAAATTCATAAAATTCAGCAAACATTCAACACCCCTAAAATTTTAATACATATTTTTAAATGACTTTTATGCTATGGGCTTTACGTCGCACCGACACAGATAGGTCTTATGGCGACGATGGGATGGGAAAGGCCTAGGAGTTGGAAGGAAGCGGCCGTGGCCTTAATTAACGTACAGCCCCAGCATTTGCCTGGTGTTAAAATGGGAAACCACGGAAAACCATTTTCAGGGCTGCCGATAGTGGGATTCGAACCTACTATCTCCCGGATGCAAGCTCACAGCCGCGCGCCTCTACGCGCACGGCCAACTCGCCCGGTAAATTACTTTTGGTAATAACTGATTGATTTCTATCTGGTACACCTGCTTGTATAACAAAATTCAGAAAACTGTCTCAAACCGTTTTCAAGTTATTATTTATTTTGTTATAAATATGTGACTTTTTTAAGCATACCTTAACTTACAAAAACTACCTTAAATTGGGAATGGGTGGAGCTATAGACCTCTGGTTTTCATTAATGGCTGGCATTTCTGCTGTGCTTTCAGTTCCAGTGCCAAAAAGTGTATGTTAGCACAATGTTTAAGGCCTGTAGATGATTATCTGCTTTTGACAGGTGTCCTTAAACTTTTTGCCAGCACTGTACATTAAGAATAAAGAACATCTTTCAGTAGCAATGATGGAGAAGTAAATGTAGAACGCTTTCAAAAATTCCGTTGTCGAGGATACCAAACATTGTTATTGAGAGACTTTCCGCAAGAAAATAAGAGCCCTGAGACATAGTAAGGGCAGTGAGTCGAATATTACACATCCTTCTAATATTACACCTTAATTTATCTGCGCTAAATAAATGACATATAGTTCTAAAATGCATGGATCTAGTAAACGTGCAGACAGAGAAACATTGGCGTTGTTATTGATCCAACAATAGGAGTAACAGTTCACAGGCCAAAGAATTTGATACTGTAAAGAAGAGACACTACGAACCCTGTTTTAAGTACTTTGAAGAAAAGTATCACATACCTGCCAGTTGCTGGGAAGTGATTGGGTTACTCTTCGGTGCGCGAGGATCTATCACAAAATTTTCAATGAATTTCTACCTTCGTTTTGCCATTCCCGTTTCGTATCTAAAATATACTTTTTTAGATGTTTTACGAGATTCTTTGGTAATTGTAAATCATCATTTGTACGGTATATGTAAGAAAAATAAAGTTTTCCTGATCGGGGATAGCTATAGGGCTACACCAGGGGAAATTTAACATTTTTTAAAAAATATATAAGCTCATTTTATCCTAAGATAAATAGTGCGAAAATAGATAATAATTTGATGCTGTTACCGAACGGTACCCCTTGTTCTAGGGCAGCTATCCCTTGTGGATTCTCTCTCTCTCTCTCTCTCTAATATTTATCTATGCACTTCTCTTTCAGCAAATACTGGCCCACTATCGAGAAATGTAACATTTTCTCTCTGTATGGTAACAGAAATAACAGTGCAATATTAGGAACACTGCTGTAATTGGAACAATATTGCACATTAAAAGTCTGCTTTGTGTCATGGCAGCTATTGATAACTATTTTTAAAATCTGACTTCACGCAATCAACGAGAATACTAGAACATTAGGAATTCCTGGTTATTTAAAAATTATATAATGCAGTATCTTCCTGAAATTATAAATAACTTGTCTAGAAAGTGGTGTGATGTGAGGTATAAATCCATTATTAAATAAATATAATAAGTGTATTACAATTAGATTTGAACAAGAATTTCTCTAGAAAAGGAAAGTTACATCGAGGAAATAAAATGTGTCGAACTAGAAATTGGAAATTCCAATGTGTCTTTGGGATTAACCTGGAAGTATGAAGCAACTATAGGGAGAAACTCAAAGGATTGGAAACCTACGTGGAATAAAACCTTGCTGATTAAGTTTTCAGGCCAAGAATTCACTGAGATAAAAATTATAACGGTAGTGAAATTACACTGAACTGTAGGGGTGCTAGGGTTGGCTTACCCGCACAGTATTTTGCTCCAGATTGTAATTCATACGTGTACCATGTTTTGTTGAGAGCTATGCTGGAACATACCCATACGTACATAATCTCGGTCAATTTGGACATTTCCTTTTGCACTCCTTCTCAGCCCCCATGCCGATGATGTCCGAGCGTGGGTTTAAATGTCATCCGGAGTGTCACTATTCATCTCAGCGACAACGAAAACTATGAATTCAACACTAATACGGATCGTTTTCGATTATTTTTACATATCACTCCCTTCCCACCCCACCCCTCAGGGTGCTAACTGTGCCTTATTCACACAGCATTCCTCTCCAGATAGTAGTAAGTCATATATTTACCAATTTGGTTGAAATTGCAGGCTCGCCTACAGAATAAAACAAAAATGAACCACATCGGTCCAGTAGAACGGACTGGATAAATCTGTTTTGAGGAAACGTTTCAATTACTACGATGTTATATGTAGGATATGTGCCTTGGTATTGTGTTTGTCTGCACGTTAGGCAGGAATGATTTTATATTCCTGGATTCACTTATTTATTTTCAAATTCTGACACAAGGATCGTTTTCTTTCAGGTTTACTCCATAATCAAGAACCTTAGGAGTTCTCTTCGCCTGTAACAGGTAAGGTGATGAATACATCAATCAATGCATTAGAAATTATATTGTACCTTGTCATGTTAATAATAAATCGTATAATACAATATTGCAGAAACTTAATATAATTCTATGTAGCAATAATTTTTTGCGGCAGTTGCTAGCCTGGTGGAGTTCTTATAAGGAAGACCCTCCAACGAGTGTGGGTGGCTTCTGCCTTATATAGTAAGCCGTGTGTTACAATGAAAGCCATTTTGTTTTGATTTCGCCTCATTTATCAGTAACTGTTAGGTTATTCAGTATGTCAAAACTAATTTATTATAAATTATTTCTCTTAGGGAATCTTTGAAAAAAAAAAAAAATTCACAACAGATTATACCTGAAAAACGAAACGATTTTCTTCCATCTTTTAGAACACCATTGTGGATTTTCTGCGATAATATCCGTACATCTTACCACTTCAAGAACACAAGCAAGTAATTTTCGAATGTAATTTATTTCTTTTTTGGGTATAATGTGATGTGGGAGGTATTCCTTTTCAGGTATTTTCAAAAATATTTTAACACACAGTAAATTAGTTTCGACTCAACAGTTATAGAGAGCGTGTTATTAGGCAAATAGGTAACGCATTTAATTTTGGTGATGTTAGGACTCAAGGCCTCTGTTACGCTTAATCACATTACAGTTTTTCAATTATAAACGGTAAAAATGACGGCAAACCATACAAAGATGCAATAATATAATAGTACCAGTAGCAAAATGGAGAGTAGTCATAGTATAAATAATGTTACAGAATTTACAGCATGACATTATGAATGGAGATAACAACAATGATAAAAATATTCGTTATAATAAATAAATCGCAAACATTTTTCCTTAAGAAAGCATAGTCATTCAATCTTCACTATCATACAAGTGAGCTAGTAACACTCAGAAAGTGATTTCTTCAGGTGGAGGTTAGTGTTTTACGTGGTATTTGTTGTGCAGGGTTACTGGGGCCAGCAAAGATACCCAGCCCCCGAGCCACGGGAATTAACCATTTAATATTGAAGTCCTCGACCCGGCCGGGAATGAAATCCAGGGCCGTCTGAACCGAAGACGGTTGACGATTCAGCCAATGAGCCATTCATTTAAAAACAGTGTTTTGGGGAAATGGTTTTTAGAGGTCCAGGCATTTTTGGAGGTCAGTTCATAACATATGATACTTTCAGACTGTACTGAGTTCTGGAATTTACATGGTGCTGCCACCTATATATTTGAATTGTCGAACTTAAGTCACAGAATATATCGTCGTTGCGCTCGAAATGCCGTTATGTGACAATGTTGAGGAGATAAATACTGACATGAAGCACATGTGTATCACTTAGAAATAAAATTCTTTGATTTCATGCAGTACTGAATTTTAGATGATAGAACCTTTCTGGTCAGAGTACTAAGCTGTCATATTATCACAAGCAGGTTTTCCGGGCGCAATGACGATGTCAAATATGATACTCGGTGTCGCTAGAGGCTACCTGGTGTCAGATTTCTTTTTTTCGAACGACAGTGTGAGCTTAATTTATTCGTGCTAAAGTATTTGACTTTTAGTTTTTGGTAAATCTTGAAGTTTTATGACCGCTAGTCACCGAAAAAAGCAGGCTTCGCAACATAACTGTGGTTTAAGACGTCGTGGAAGCTCATTTTGAGGTATTCTGACCGCAGACCTCGTATAAAACGACATAAATCAGTCACCAATGATCTGTATTTGGGGAAGTCGCCCAGGTGGCAGATTTCCTATCTGTTTCTACCTAGTCTTTTCCTAAATAACTGCAAAGAATTTGGAAATGTACTGAACATCTCTCTTGGTAAGTTATTCCAATCCCTAACTCCTCTTCCTATAAACGAATATTTGCCCCAATTTGTCCTCTTGAATTCCAATTTTATCTTCATATTGTGATCTTTCCTACTAGTAAAAACATCATTCAAACTTATTCGTCTACTAATATCATTCCACGCCATCTCGCCGCTGACATCTCTGAACATACCACTTAGTCGAGCAGCTCGTCGCTTTTCTCCCAAGTCTCCCTAGTCCAAACCATTGCAACATTCACATTATGTAACTTACCTCATTTGAATGTGGATAGAAACTGCAGGTTACAGAGTTCTTTCACATTATCATTTTTATCGTCCTGATACCTTCCATCTCGGATTGTTATTACTGGACCTGGACTAGAAACCCAGGAATAACGACCGAGAAGGATCGTGGCGCATCACCTCGTAATATGCATGATATCGAGCTGAGCAACGGTCGCTTGGTTGGCAAAGACCCATCAGATCTATAGCACCATGGAGTTTGGTCTGGCTTAGTTTGTTATTAATAATAATGGATCCCATTTTCCGCACACTCCGTACTTCTCAAATAAGGTACAAACAAGTGGCACTTATCTCCTGAACCTGAAAGTACTCGCTTCTTATTACATTCTTAAGTCTATATTTAAATCTATATTTATGTTATCTAAGACTACTCTCGGAAACCAAATTCTCCACTTTCCTGATGCTTGTGCCAATTTTACAAGGATGAGGAAACGAAACTGCATCACTTTTTAGTTCACTCATGCGCAGTCTTTCTCTGTAAAGTGATCATCTGGATGAGAACTATTTTTATGAAGCTTTTCTCCATATTTTAAATTATTTATATTGGATATATAAAATTTTATATGAAACTCAACAACAGTAAACTGTATAAAAATGTTAGCTGGCTAAGTAACTGTCAGCGTGAAAGTGATTTCCTCTTCCACTCTGCAGGTTCTTATGAATGTTTTACAAGAACGTGCGCCGCTCATTAAAAAACTGCCGCGAGGGACACTCAGAAGTTACCTTCTCATCCACGAGCAAATTCCTTTTTTATATCTTAGTTATTTAAATTTGTTCGCTTTAATATCTTCATTCTTCACTAACATTGCTGTTACATTGATGGCCAGTAGAATAATTGGTTTAATACTGGTGTAAAGAAATAATATTATAGAGTATATCCTCCTATATTCAACATTTCCTCTTATTGGTTATAGTCGACCCGATCTAGGAAGCCAAGAATAACGGCCGAGATGATCCATCGTGCTAACCACACGACGCCTCGTAATCTGTAAGCCTTCGGGATGAGCAGCGGTCGCTTGGTAGGCCATGGTCCTTCAGGGCTGTTTCGCCATGAGGTTTGGTTTGGTTTGGTTTGGTTTGGTTTGGTTTGGTTTGGTTTGGTTTGGTTTGGTTTGGTTATAATCGAACTCGCTTGCATAGTATGTACGCCATCCACCTGTTCTCAAGATAGTGATTTAGATTCTGATTGAAATCGGTGGTGTCTTAATTTGACAACTCCTTATCATTGGCTTTCAGCTCGTTAAGACTCCAACCATTCTGTGTCCCTTTAAATCCCCTCGAGTTATAACGGATATTTCGTTCGAAAGGCTGCCCTTACACCACAAGGCTGTCTCAAAACTTCGACTAATAATGTCATGTATTTAACGTCCTGACTATTGAATCCGGAACCTTGTGTTAAGAAGGCGGCTCCCTAATCCTACAGCATGGGCTGGTGTCATAAAATTATTATACTAAATAAAATTCAAGTTACGAAATATTTCGTCGTTTGGCTGCTCGCGAGTGATGCGAAACTTTTAATAGGCTAATATTTCGTTTGATTACTATTTTAAGGAAACTTTTAAATGTTGGTTTTACGTCCTACAAATTACGTTTGGGATTTCGGAGACACAGAGGTGTCAGGATTTCGTCCCACAAAGATCTTCCTAGCATAGTTGAACATCTTCAAATACCAGTGGCCTAACGGGTAAATTGGCCGTGCGGTTAGGGGCACGCAGCTGTGCGCTTGCATCCGGGAGACAGTGGGTTCGAACCCCATTGTCGGCAGCCCTGAGGATGGTTTTCATTGGTTTCCTATTTTTTTATTTTTTTTTTATTTTTGCTCTTTGTTTTACATTGCACCGACACGGATAGGTCTTATGGCGACGAAGGGATAGGAAAGGCTTAGGAATGGGAAGGAAAAGGCCGTGGCCTTAATTAAGGTACAGCCCCAGGATATGCCTGGGGTGAAAATAGGAAACCAATGCTTCCCACTCCTAGGCCTTTCCTATCCCATCATCGCCATAACACCTATCTGTGTCGGTATGACGTAAATCAAATTGTTAAAAAAAACTGTGTACCGGTACTAATTCGGGATCGACTATTTCAGATATCACCGGATTTGATGTTTCAGGATCATTAGACATGCAGAAAAATGATTTTCCTAGTTGATAATTTAGTTGTAAGAGACATATGTGAAATTTTATCTTAAAGTTCGCATTTCCGTGTCGGTAAAATTAAAATTCGCTTCCCAATTTCACTGTTATCGATAAACTTTACCGATGCTCAAAGACAAAGACCTAAAACGTAGAGTAACATTTATTAGTGTCCAAGCCAAATTTAAATTGTGTTTAATAATGTAAGGTGAAAGAGAAACGATGCTGTTTCGTGCACTCCCTACTAATCCCTAAATCATTTCCTAGAAATCAGTCGACAGAGAAGAGGTAATCCCTCGACTTCTTGATGCTTCATGAAGGCCTTCATGGACTTGTATTCAATTGTTGGCAGGCGTGTATTCCTTATGAAGTTCAACTCCTATACGTTTGTGAGGTAGAAAGTAGCGGGCGCACACTTCACAGCTTCAAAATTCCTGACGTAGTTTCCTTGTGTCATGAAGACTTTGTTTGATTAATAATCATTAGCTTTGTTGAAAGAACTTAGGCAAGTTGAAACTTCGTTCAATGGCTCCCGACTAGCATAAACATTCGCAACGACAGCTCTGATTAAAACATTGTTGGAGTGCTGCTTCCCACGATGCTTTGATGACACCTTTATGTTTTCTGTCAGAGTAAAACATGCAACTTGGGATGTTAGCACGCAACTGTAAAATTTCTTCCAAGAAACTTCGTATTGCTTTATCAGCATCATTGAGAAAACTAGAGGTTATTTATGTCAGTTGAGTGGTCCGAAATTGATGGATGAGTGCAGGACATATCACTGTATTCATAATAATTTATGATCAGGTTTAAGTGGAGAAGATGTAATCACATCCAATATTCGGTGTAGGTTTCTCATAACTGAATTCGTATCACAATTAATCGTATCCGTGAAGAAACGCCAAGGTAGTGAATCTGTTCACCTTGTTTAATAGAGTTGGTCATCATGTTTTTTCCGACTAACAGGGTCCTTTCAACAAGTCTTCCCTTTTCAAAACACACTCCAACACACGCCAAACTTAAGTGGAGGAATTTCCTGGTGGTATTTAGTAATGTAGTGTGATGTGCTGCGAATGTATAAAGAGGAGTATTTTGCAACAAACGCCAACACCCAGCCCCCGAATCATCAATATGCAGTTAAAATCCACGACGAGGCCGAGAATCGAGCCCGATATCGTCTGAAGCGAAGGCCTCGATATTTTCTATTCAACCAATTCGTAACATACCGGTTAGTCTAGCTGATAGACTCAAAGTTTGCTACATTTACGTAGCATCAATATCCATTTGACAGGTCTAAATATCCTCAGAATGCCATATTATTAGCAGAAACATTCAGTGGCTTTCTTCTTGCCATTTTAACAAGCGCAAGAAAGTTGTTTCACTGTCCTTTTCATAATTTCTTCAAATAAGACCGTCAGTATCCACAAGGCATAATTTATCAAACTGTACGATCATGTGCAGAAAGGATTAGATTTACAGCACCCACCATGTTAATTTCTGTCTCTTAAATTTTTGCTTCAGTGCAAGATACACGTATTTAGAAATTTATAAATACAAATTAACTCTTATCAAGCAAACATTTCTTCCGTCGTTTGGCAGATACTTCCTGTTAAGTTTCTGAGTGTCATTTGTATAGGAATACAGAATGATATTCTTTAGATCCCGAAAATTTCAGAGTACTCCAGCAAATAACGAAACAAACCTTCCTGGATATTCCTATAACGGCCATGGCTAGTCATGGGAAGTTAGAATCTAGGGAGTAGGTTGACAAAACACTATTTTTTTTTTCATTTTCATTATTCACTGCGTTTACATAAAGCTTTTGTTTCAACTGTCATCTCATATTCTTTGTACCCTACTTCTTCTCTCCCTACTTGCTTTCACTAACCGTCATTTCATTATTTTATTCATTGTCAAGACGTGCTTTAAAAAAGGATGCTTTGTTTGTTTTCGGTGCCGTTGGCCAGAGATCTGTATTATTAAGAGAGTCGTTAACGCATATTTAAAAGTCTCACGAGCACATACGACAACATTAAATATACATTTACGTCGAACAGTAGAACGCAACTTCTCGTTACACTTCTGGTTTCAGACATCATTCGTTATAGTCTAGTTTAAGGGAATCAGCTACATGTAGATGTAATTATGTGAAGAAGTAAGAAACATGCCTTTGACAATAAATGGGCATAAAAGTGTTTATATACGATGTACTCAACTCCCCACCAGTATATGCAGGATAGAATTTTATTCCTCGGAATTTGTTATTAACTGTAAATTGAAGTATAAGAAGAATGGCTATAGATACAACTAGGGCGATTACACCTAAATAGTTTCTTAGGGATTGATCGTAGAATGGCGTGAGCCTTTGGCTCAGCAATGTTATTCTTTTCCGGTATCATTATATTTACATTTTCAAATTACCCTTTCATTACAGGATCTAGAATCTTTCAGTCTCTTATTTGTTCAGCGTTGTTATTAAAATGGGAGCCTCCCCTTTTCATTTTTTATTTCCTGGAATAAAGAAGGTTTAAGATAAAAAAAATTGTTCTATTGTAATAACTTGACAAAACATTGTCCCATTGTTACTACTAGCCTATGTCATTGAAATAAATATTCTTATTAGAATAATTATTTTCACTTCAGTACTGATCAGATCATGAAGTAGGTTAAATCAAAGCCCCTTACGTAAACTAATAGCTTATTCTTCAATCAACCACGTTGGATGAATAATTTTAGCAGTAATCGTCGGTGAAAATATGTGAGAATTGTATATCGTCAATACAAGTTTATTCATCGTTCTTTTATTCAACACCCACCACATCCATCACATTAATCGAAACTTCCTGCCAGTGAATGGTGGCTCCCATATTTAAGGACCATGACAATGAACAACTAAGGACAGTAAAGTTTATTTACAAGTATTCTTCTCTTCACGAAATCCTCATGATCTCTTTCTGTCAATGAATGATTCTTTCTGAATCTCACGAACTTACTAATCTCAAAGGACATCGAAACTTTGCGAATGACGCCATTCTATTAACCTTTATTTAAAGATTTCTAAAACTGGAAATCTGCTGGCGAAAATCCGTAGCAGGCTCTATTTCTATTCATCATCACTGAGTAAAGATCAGATTTTTATTCTGAGAGTAGGATATATATGTTTTTTTACCATCAATTATATTTTGCACTAATAACGTGCATTCACAGACTGAAATACCCTTAGATTATTCTAACATTACCAAAGGCGTTGGCTTCATGTTACTGAAATCTTGTAGGTTTAAAATACGCCGTTGACAGACCTGAATGTGGTTTCCATGATTTCCCATTTTCACACTGGACAAATTCTGGTCTGGGTATAACCACTTCCTTCGAAGTCATAGACGTTTTCAATCTCATCGTCGCCGGAAATCTGAAAGTGTTAGTATGATGGTAAACACCAAACCAAAAAAGAAATGTTCTGAATTAAGGATGATTCTGAGAATTACTGAACTTTATTATCTTGCTGATCTTGAAAAAGGTTTAGAACATACACATAACTGTACTTTATTACCCTCTATTCAAATAAAAAAAAAAACACAAATATGCAGGCGAAAACACTTCAAACATTCCAATACAAACCCATGTGTGTAAGTCCTCAGCCATGAAGCGGGGTTGGATCCTCACCAACTCCGCCATCAGCTGTCATGAATGGCCTTGGCCTCACCGAAGAGGTAAACCAAGTAAATGAGGTGTGAGGTAGTATCCCGTTGCTTTCCTCACTAAGCCAGATGTTACAATTACATATGTATGCCAATCCCACTGAAATACATGCACCAACCGACCCTGTAAGCGTCATTTTCACACCATTCATAACAGGGACTGGCTGCGAAAGGAAGTGCATTATTAACGTGGCTAATACCACAATCAATTTCATATTGTCAGAGCCAAGGATAAGACTATAACAAGTCAATGAAAGTAACATTTCTATAGCCCATACTGGAAGATATGGTACAGTGCAAAGACTAGGTGGTGCCCAGCTGTGAGCTTGCATGCGGTAGATGCTAGTTTCGAACTCCGCTGTCGGAGTAGTTTCCCATTTATAGACCAGGCAAATACTGGGCCTGTGCCGTGATAAAGGCCATGGCCGCTTCGTTCCCTCTCCTAGTCCTTTTCTGTCCAACACTCTGTTTCCTCCTTCTTTCCTCCATCTGGACAGATATCCTTCTCCTTCACCTGGAACCTCTACACTCCTTAATCCTTCTTCTGAAAATGGCTCTATCTGATATCTATTTTCTTGTAATATCCATTCAGCCACATTCTGTTTAACTTCGATGAACCATAGGATATGTGTTTTGGGACTTTAATCGAAGTGGACAAATTGCCTCTTCGTTAACCTTTCTGGAATAATCCGCACCAAATGGCCATAAAATGCAATCCTCTTTTTTTTTCTGATACTGTTTGAAAAATTTCCTTTTCCAAATAAAGTTCTTTGTTATTCCTTCTCCTCCAGTACTTCTCATTTTTCTTTAAGCTAACAACTTTGCCTACTACTTTCCTTCTTTTCTAATTCATCAATTTCTCATTTTTTATTTAACACTTTCAGCCCCACGTGTATCAAAAGCACATTTCCTCCAGCTCAAGAGGTTCAGGCTCAGTCCTATATAGTTCGTCATATTGACGCGCATGACATAGCCTTGTTCTTCAAAGCGTGAGGCTTTTACACTCGTGTGTACATTGAATTAGCATGGTGTCTTTTTCTCTCTGGGGCTATGGTACCACAGGACAGTGGTAGATCGTATATTGGTCGAATGTTGGCAGTACTTCATAGTTTCTTCTACCTGTTCTTTTCTGCCAGTGTTCCCTTCAAATAGTATTTAGTTCTTCCAGTATTTGTTTTAAAACACGCGTAGGCGATCATAGAAACGATTTCATGTAATAGTAAGCCTTGGGTTGCGGGTGAATTTACCAACTTACGGGGGTTAATTTGATAAAGCTGGAACTGAAAGTATTAAGACCAAAAGTCTATCTGCATACACGAACTCTGGTCTTATGGCGGTGTAGTAATGATGACGTTTCACTTTTACTGGCGTTGCTCTTTCGTTCTAAATATCTTCATTTAATTGATAAGCTAGTTCAATTTTTGTGATCTTGTTCGTTTGCTTCTTTATCAAGACCGTTAAGCTGAACCAGTGCTTTAATTCTAAATAATGTTCAAGGGGTACTCTCAATTTTACTAGAAAAAACATCACGATCTTACAATTTTCGGCATGCACTCTCAGTTGTAACTAGAAAAAACATCACGATCTTACAATTTTCGGCATGTACTCTCAGTTGTAACTAGAAAAAAACATCACGATCTTACAATTTTCGGCATGTACTCTCAGTTGTAACTAGAAAAAAACATCACGATCTTACAATTTTCGGCATGTACTCTCAGTTGTAACTAGAAAAAACATCACGATCTTACATATTTCGGCATGTACTCTCAGTTGTAACTAGAAAAAAAACATCACGATCTTACAATTTTCGGCATGTACTCTCAGTTGTAACTAGAAAAAAACATCACGATCTTACAATTTTCGGCATGTACTCTCAGTTGTAACTAGAAAAAAACATCACGATCTTACAATTTTCGGCATGTACTCTCAGTTGTAACTAGAAAAAAAATCACGATCTTACAATTTTCGGCATGTACTCTCAGTTGTAACTAGAAAAAAAATCACGATCTTACAATTTTCGGCATGTACTCTCAGTTGTAACTAGAAAAAAACATCACGATCTTACAATTTTCGGCATGTACTCTCAGTTGTAACTAGAAAAAAACATCACGATCTTACAATTTTCGGCATGTACTCTCAGTTGTAACTAGAAAAATACATCACGATCTTACAATTTTCGACTATTATGCGCAGTACGGTTATCACATTTTGGGCTGACGTGTTCATAGAAAAATAGATTATGCTATTTTTTTGTGGTCTGCATCATATCAGAATGGTAACTGCACTCATTATTTCCAATCATTTTAATTTTTTACTCATTTTGCTTAATACCGAGTGTCCAACTAAGAGGAAGTAATTCGATGGGTCGATTTAAATCAAATATTACTTTAAATCTTCTCCAGTTGTTGTGAACAGCGCGTTAGCGCAAGCTCATCGATGAACTTTCAAGTCGGAATTTATATTTGCCGGAATAGATAGAAATTTACCAATATTTTTTCTTATATACTCTTCAAATGTTTAAGGGGAAAGCGTTCCTCCTGAAAAAAGTATCTGGGCTGAACTACACTGACTGAGCAAATGTCATGGGATAGCGGAGCACTGATCGGCAGGTGTGTTGTCTGCGCACCACACGCCCGCTGTGCCAGCGGCAGTTGTATAGGAGACCTTGTGAGCAGTGGCTGTACATGTGACAGGTGTAACATGGAACGTCGTCGTGAGCAGACACGGTTCGAACGGGGTATGGTGGTCGGCGCCCGACGGATGGGAAGTGCGATTTCGGAAGTGGTGCGGGAATTCGGCTGCACACGATCAACCGTGTCCAGGGTGTATTGTGAACGGTTGAATGCGGGTGTCACCGTCCACAACAGACGAACGACCAGCCGTCCAGCCACCCTCGATGACCGTGACCGGCGACATCTAAAACGGATTGTCAATAGTGACAGACGGGCAACCGTGCAACAATTCACGGCTCAATTCAACACAGGCCGTGCTAGACACGTCTCCCAGTGGACAATCCGTAGGAAGATGGGTTCTATGGGGTATGGGAGCCGGCGCCGCACATGAGTGCCACTGTTAACCCAACGTCATCGGGCACAACGACGCGCATTTGTCGCCAGTCACCAGGTATGGACACTGGAACAATGGCGTAACGTGATATGATCGGACGAATTACGATTTCAACTGCACCATGCCGATGGGAGGCACCGTGTATGGCGCAGACCACATGAAGCGATTGATCCCTACTGCCTCGAAGGTGTCTCTGTTATGGTCTGGGGTGCATTTTCCTGGTATGGAATGGGCCCCCTAGTTGTTCTGGAAGAGACTTTGAATGGTACGCGGTATGTTGAGCTGCTCGGAGACCATCTCCACCCATTTTTTGCCTTCCAGCGCCCAGACAGTCCTGCGGTGTTTCAAGATGGTAACGCGCCGCCACATCGCTCCCACATCGCCCGGGAATGGTTCCAGGAAAATGCAGCGGAAGTCCAACGACTGACATGGCCACCCAGGAGCCTCGATATGAACCCTATCGAGCATATCTGGGATGTCCTGGAACGCAGACTCTGTGCCATGGATCCTGCAATCACGAACAGACAAGCATTGGCTGCCGCTCTGCAAACGATTTGGTGTCAGCTGTATACAGAGGACTACTAGGGACTTGTCTACTCACTTCCAGGGCGTCTCACTGCAGTTCGCAGGGCCAGAGGAGGCCCCACACGCTATTAGGTGACTATCCCATGACATTTGCTAAGTCAGTATATTCTTCCGGGGTACTTAAATTTGTTTAATTTGTTTGTTTTCCCATATTTCGTGTTAAGATATTTATTTATTTATTTATTTATTTATTTATTTATTTATTTATTTATTTATTTATTTATTTATTTATTTATTTATTTATTTATTTATTTATTTATTTATTCGCTTGTTTGTTTAAATCGATACAGCTAGCTGTTGACTACGGTTTACAAACTACCTGGTTTTTCAACGTCATGCTCCTTTTCAGGCTTTCTTCCGCTGAGATGTTCCGTGGTTTAACAAGTTCTTTCTGTGGATCATCCCTCAACCCCGCAACTTTCTTCCTAAAGATGGTCCTCTCCATTATGTCCTCCGGTTCTATAACATTTACTAACATGTCTTTGTGCGCCTCCTTTAGCCAGCGAGGATGAGGTTCCCAATTTTCCTGTAAAGTGAGCAATTTGTGCACTAATCTCTCCGGGTGAACATAAAAGGTTAATCATAGCTTCATCACAACTGCAGTGATCTTTTCGACTCTAAAATACAGTCTTTGTTTGACCTCTGTTAGAAGACAAAACCATCGGACACATTTTAGGGTCCTAAATCTTTCTGAGGAACTTCCTTTCCTTTTCCTCAATCGATATATCTTCCATTTTGCTAGTGTTTCTGCAGCGAAAAAGGCATGCCGGTCTGAGTACTACACAGTAGTATCTCATTATAGCCTGGTAGGAGATGGATTTGGACCTGTAAGTCTCATGGATCATTTTAAATGCCAATTCCATCTTCCTTGGTCTCTCCCGCAGTGCTTCATTTCCATTATTATTCGGAATAATAATCTCGCCAAAGCATTTAAATTTCATGGTCCTCCTGATTATCCCATAAGATGTCTCAATGCTGTGAATGGAGTCTCTCTATTATTATTATTATTATTATTATTATTAGCGTTGTACATAGTACTTTTATAATGGAAAATCTATGCAGAGTAGGAATGAGTAATATTAAGAATAAACGAAATTTTCCAGTCTCATTTTCTGGCTACCCTTCTGTGAGTGAGTGCTTTATAGTGTCTACGAGTAATTCTCTGAGCTAGAGATAAGCGTGGTCTTAAGGAGTGAAAGGCGTTTTCTTTGAAGACGAGTTTGCTAATAGTCTTCGTCCCCAGATAATGCGAGTGCGAAGTCTGTACCGTTTGACTGTGACTCTAGGCTGAAGATAGCCATCACGGTCTGGAGATGGCAGCTGTCTGTGGAGTCCACTAAGAGTTGATATCACTTGAAAACAGTGTATAGATTAGGAGGCCTGTCTTCTGTGTCTCTTGGAGCGTAAGGCAGACAGTCATGTAACTTGTGTGGTGGTTATCGCTCTCTCTATACGCTTAAGTTGACGTAGCCTTAAAGGACTGGCTGAACATCATGTAGAGAATCCTTCCCTTACTCTGCACCAAACAGCGAGTACCCAGACCATGAAAGGAGATTTGTGAGATGTCATGGAAGAGCACTGGTAGTTAGTTTTTGTGTGTATGCTCTTTATCCCTTCAAAAACTCTCGGTTTCTGGATAGAATGGACTGGCAGAATTTATTTGCGAAAGAGGTTCTTTGACGAAGCAGCAAATATAATAACGCTGGTCCATCGCATTATGAGCTCCCTCAGTGAATCGTTGGTATAGTGCAGACTTTGGGTCCCAAGGTTGCAGGTACTCGGGTTTTAGAAGGGCAGTTCGGCAGTCCATATCGTTTTATGTTAACTATGATTGTGTCACCCGACAAATTTAGTTACACATCATAAATAGGTCACAAAATCGTATGTCTGTTCATTTTCTATCTGTCCAAATGAAATAGAACGTCGAAATTAATAAGCAGGCTACCTAAATGGCCTCAGATCAAAAGGAATACCTGCGCATAGTAGGTACAAACCATACGATTATTTAAATACTGTTTTGTTCAATATTATTAGTTTTATGTCCCACTAACGTCTTTTACGGTTTTTGGAGTCACAGAAGTGCCGGAATGTTGTCCCACAAGAGTTCCTTAACGTGCCAGTAAATTTATCGAGTCGAGGCTGACGAATTTGAGCACCTTCAATACCACTTCACCAAGCCGGGATCGAACCCACTAACTTGAGCTCAGAAGTCCAGCTCTTCAACTGTTTGAGCCACACAGTGCGGCTAAAGACTTTTTAATCTCAAAAGGTACGTGGGTTCGTTTCATAATATTCGTTGCAGAAGACGCAGAATGAAATGACTATGCTATCCAGCTGGTCAATCACGAGAGGTAAGCCATTTAGCAATAAACACGTATTACACAATATAGGGTTCACTTGTAAGTCGGTAGACATGATATTCGTGTTAATAAAATTAGATAGAACTGGATACCCTACAATCCAGTACTGTTCCACAGCCTTACAAATTTTATTGAGTCTATTGAGTACTATTGAGTCCTGAAGACCCTATGTGATGTTACAAATTATCCAATATTTTCTGTTTAAAACTGTATTGTATTAGTTAAAATAAACTCGTTCCTCGTACCGAGGTGATGCACCTCTTTTCAGGCACACTCCGAATCGAGGTGAGCTGCATGTACCACTTCAACCACATACCAGCCCTCCTGCCAGTCTTACATTCCTGGCAGTTACCCTACGGAGGTGGACATAGTTGATGTATTGATGACCATTTAACAGACGGGTAGTCAGTCCATTATTCATACCTTCACTCTATGTGAAAAGGAACAGATGAACAGAAATAAGGCTTCCATATTTAAACACATTACATCTAATGACCGTACCATGAACTATGTAATACTTACACCTTAACAGAGCTGTATTAGTGTTTGTATAAAATCTATTAGGCAAGGGTACCTCAGAATCTGTTTAAATTAAATAATTAAATAGTAAATAAATTATAATATCATTATCAAATTAATAACATTTAAGTAAGTTATTCTGGTTTAAATTTTACTCATGAAGATATTATATTCAAACGAGAATTGATACTTCAGTACCACTGAGTAAAATAATGTGACATTTCTCAATATAAAAGTAAACCCTTCTCAGAAAAACAATATTCATTTCTGCTCAAAACCGAAAACCTTTTCAAGTTTCTACATGACAATCACGAGAAAATTTCCTTTATAAAGATTTTGCAATTAATCTCCTTTTATACAGAAAACGGGCACTGTCAACGTGCTTCTAAACATTTCACATATAGCAGGCACTTCATTTGGCAGCCTACTATCTGATTATGGGGGTAAGAACAATATCCTTTAAAACTTGAGCTAGGGTACACCAAATACATGACCTTGCTTGTGAGACGACTAAAACGAACCTCAAGTTCACAATGTGAACGAAAGGTAACGATGAATAACACACAGCACTCCCGGTGCATGGATCAGGAAATTGGTATTTGGTGGTCTATAGGATTTCATATCTCAGTTTGCTCATATGCTAAAATTTCTGTGGACGTTGTAATGACGTCTTACATATATTAGAGTAAAATTTGCGCTTACATTTAGAGAACCATACTGATGACTGAATATGAAAAAATGAAATGGGATATAGCTTTTAGTGCCGGGAGTGTCCGAAGATATGTTCGGCTCGCCACGTGAAGGTCTTTTGAATTGACGCCCGTAGGCAACCTGCGCGTCATGATAAGGATGAAATAATGATGAAGACGACACATTCACCCAGCCCCATGCCATTGGAATTAACCAATGATGGTTAAAATTCCCAATCCTGACTGAAATCGAACCCGGAACTCCTGCGACCAAAGGCCAACACGCTATTTAGCCATGAAGCCGGACGATGGAAGATGAAAGTATGGAGCAATCAAGCTTATAGTTTTACGTGATTGTTATTATTGTGCTCTCAGCACGGAGTTACCAGGTTTACGTGAAAGACGAACCTTATATGGTGGTGGTGATTATTGTTTTAAAGGGAAGTATAACAATGCAATCAATCCCTCTTAATACTAATTAGAAAAGAGACGGGAAGAGTGCTGACCTTGAGAAAATGAGAGAGTATTAGCTCAAGAGGAAGAAAGGCGAAAAAAGGGCGTGAAATTGAAAGGCTTCATAAATCCACTACATTTGAGGTCGAAAAAGAACAGGGGACGATCAACGGAGGTTGGATAGGAAGGATGAAGACGACGAGGCTGACAGAAGTCGAAGCAATGCCAGACTCGGCTAGAGTACGTGTGGTCGCCAGCACAAGCTCCCAAATTTGATTCTCTTGGGGTTACCTATGTTAGTCGTCTCTGTCGACAGCCAGGGATACTATGGGCGTATTCTGCTTCCCCGACCACCTGAAGGTCAGGGATGGGACACTTTAGGACAGTAAATCTAAATGTATCGAAAGGGATTTGACCAGCGCCAACCTCGGAGAGAAATCAGTAACGATGTTATTAAGCCGTCACATTCCGTGGAAGACAGAGTTTCGACTCATCAAGGGAAAATGATGCCTGGTAATGAATTGGGAACAGTTGGAATATAGAACAACTCCCTTGGTCTTGAACACCTAACACTGTTAGGGATGCTAAAGAACAAGGCTTGACCGAGGGGAAATGGGTAAGGAATATGAACCTTGAGTTAAATAATTAAAAGTCTGTAAGTCTCCAGATGTGCCTTAAAGCTTTCTACGCTTGAGGTTGAGGATTCGATTCTCAGCTCGATTCGCAGTTAGAAGTAGTGGGAGAAACCAGTTTCAGCAGATTGACTTGCACGTTAAGTTCGCCCCTCCCCTCCCCCAACGAAACTATACAGGCCAAGAAGGTCCTCGGAGGACTGGGAGGTAAAGGCATCCACGCTCCGTGATCACGACACTAAACGGGATAGAGAGCTTAGCTGTATGTTTGCCCTCAGAAATTAACCTGGTAAAGTACTAATTTCCGGTGTATGATACGTGAAACCCAAGACAAGACCATCCATGAAGAGATCCATGGTTTGCCAGATAATGAAAGCACTCTATTGATCCATATGACTGCCTGTAAAGACAACATTGTACGATATGTAATTGATCCAACCGTCCACTTCGAATTCTCTTGAGTCAACCGGACGATGTTGATTGTGATAAGAAGGGAATATAACCCACGGTTGAATTCTATAAGCAAGCATGCAACCTAAAATAGATCGAATCCATAGCCTTGCTGGTCGGGAATAGGGGCAGAATATCTCGGAAATTCGTTTGTGTTCTGCAAGACATTCCACCTACCAAAAATCCTCGATTAGTGGTATTGCGCTTTCTACCTTAAAATCGTCAATAGGTCTAAGTAATCCTAAGAAACCATCTTTCATTTTCTTTCAAATTCATTAGATTATTTTATTTATCATTACATACTTTTATCAGGTAAAAAAAAGTATACTTCACCGAGCTCAATAGCTGCAGTCGCTTAAGTACGGCCAGTATCCAGTATTCGGGAGAGAGTGGGTTCGAACCCTACTGTCGGCAGCCCTGAAGATGGTTTTCCGCGGTTTCCCATTTCTACACCAGGCAAATGTTGGTGCTGTACCTTAACTAAGACCACGGCCGATTCCTTCCCACTCCTAGCCCTTTCCTGTTCCATCATCGCCATAGGACCTGTCTGTGCGGGTGCGACGTAAAGCAACTTGTAAAAAGAAAAGTATACGTCATATTTAGGGAGTCTCTAAATTAAAGAAATGTTACAATGTAATAAATAAATAAATAAATAAATAAATAAATAAATAAATAAATAAATAAATAAATAAATAAATAAATAAATAAATAAATAAATAAATAGTTTCTAACCTCTTAGAACCTACCTCCTGCCGAATTAGACACACTAGCCTTTACCGCCTTAACTAACTAGGGCCCTAAATAACCTCTCGAAACTACGGTCCTTATCGTCAAATACCGGTCTTCCCCAGTTTGTTGGAATGTATTTTTCTCTACTTATTCTGTTGAAAATTAAAAGTTAATATTTGTCCGTGAAGACCTCTCTTCTTCTGTACGATATTAACAGATATTCCTAACTGGAATACAGTTAAGTTTCCGCTCCGCTGCGAGCTCATTTAGGAGCGCGATAAGCTGACTATAAAGCAAGACTGCAATTCCCCCTTATCTACCTTAAACTAGGTGTGCGTGCATTTCAAATGCAAAACATTAACTTTCTGCATCCAATTTCCATGGCAAGCATGCAAAGCTACTCTTTCTCAACGTTGTTAAAATTGTAGTCATAAATAAGTAGGAAATACTATTTTACTGGGTATCTGAATAGAAATATCTTATCGAAGTTAACATTTAAGTATAACATACAACACGTGGTACGTTAGAAAATAATTATTTATATGTTTGAAGAACGAAGGAGGTAATTATTTGTAAATTGGAAATTTTTTTTCAACTAGCCTAATGGTTTAACGTCGCACAAACACTAACACAACAAAACCGGGCGAGTTGCCCGTGTGGTTAGGGGCGCGCGGCTGTGTGCTTGCATCCGGGAGATAGTGGGATCGAATCCCACTGTCGGCAGTTTTGAAGACGGTTTTCCGTAGTTCCCCATTTTCACACCAGGCAAATGTACCTTTAAGGCCACGGCCGCTTCCTTCCAACTCCTAGGCCATTCCTATTCCATCGTTGCCATAAGACCTAGCTGTGTCGGTGTGACGTAAAGCCACTAGCAAAAAAAAACGCAACGCAAGGACGGGAAAATACTGTACTAAGATTGGGCCTCTTAGCTGGGTCCTGGCATTGCTTCCATTTACTTGTGCCGGGCTCCTCATTTTCGTATATCCTGTCCGACCTTCCTTGGTCAACTCTTGTTCTATCCCGACCCAGGTGGTATTAGAGCTTTCCAGGCCTAGGGAGTCCTTCATTTTCACTACCTTCAATGTCCTTGCCTTTTTTCGTCCTTTAGGCCTACTTCATTTTTCGAAGTGACGGATCCCTTCTTTTTTCTCTCTCTCGCTGCCCCCTGTGGGTGGGGAAGGCAGACGAAGAATTCACCCACGGCATCCCCAGACTGTCATGAGAGACGACTAAAACGGGTGACCATGGAATGATTGAATTAGAACCATGAAACTACTTGTGATTAGTACCATCACGCGGAAAATATCATGGGTCGCCTTTACTTGCGAGTAGTACCACTATGTTAGGTACACACAATAGTTTGTGATTAGTAGCAACAGAGTGTGGTTCACTATAGTTTTACAGTACCTGTGATTAGTACCATTATGAGAGAAACACCATGGGTCTGGACGTTGCCTGTAATTAGTCTTTAATAATAAAAGGAAGTATTTGTTTGTGTGTGTGCGTGTGTGTGTGCGATGCACTTCGAAGCCGGATTTTTCATTTTCGCTTTCATTGATGAGTTATGAACGAAACACCATCGGAAAACGTGTGTTGGGATATGACAAACCAACATGCTATCACCAAGATTGAATGCATAGATTTACAGTTGCTAGGCAACGTGCGTAAGATAAATAATACAAGTCAAGGAGCCATTTTAAGTCCATTATGTAGGGAGCCATTTTGTGTTCCAGACTCGAAGAGCCATATTCAGTCATTCCGTGATATCCGAAAGTCTTGTATGTGTACGATGTGCGGGCAAATCCACGGAACGGAGAGATCTAAAGATGTGTTTTCACGACGACATGAAAAATATAGGTAAACAAACTCTTATTTTCTGTGAATCTACCGTAGACAGGTTATGTAGAAGTTGCTTTGTTCTGGAATATGGTCTTTGAGAAAGCGTAGACAGAGAAAATGCATAAATAACGCTATGGTAAATAATAAATAAAGAAAAGCGATTCGTGATGCGTCGCTTTAAAAGGACTGTTATGGGATTACAATAGAAGAGAAAGACCAAGATATGAGCAATGCAAAATAGATCAAATAATAATAATAATAATAATAATAATAATAATAATAATAATAATAATAATAATAATAATAATAATAATAATAATAATACCGTTGATTTGCGCATTTTATGACTGAGTAACCAGCGTAACGGCCTTCACCTGTGTGTCGAGCTGATTAGCCCAAACAGTAAATTATAGTTCAATGTGCTCAGTTACGAAGCCTCAAGGCGGTGGATTTACTGGCACCTAAAACAACTGTTGCGGGACAAAATTACGCTACCTCGGCGTCTCCTAAAACTTTAAAAGTACCGAGCTCGATAACTGCAGTCGCTTAGGTGCGGCCAGTATCGAGTATTCGGGAGATAGTAGGTTCGAACCCCACTGTCGGCAGCCCTGAAAATGGTTTTCCGTGGTTTCCCATTTTCACACCAGGCAAATGCTGGGACTGTACCTTAATTAAGGCCACGGCCGCTCCCTTCCCACTCCTAGCCCTTTCCTGTCCCATCGTCGCCGTAAGACCTATCTGTGTCGGTGCGACGTAAAAAAAACAACTAACAAAAACATTGAAAGTAGTTATTCGGACATAAAGTCAATAATAGTATTTAGTTCATGGGTCTCTGTTTCAGATTGAATATGCTTATTGCAGCCGAACTGGCCATTCAGTGTGTGAAGTACATGAATTTACAAATCGTATTTGCAGGTCTTATTCACTACAGAATTTCACTAGCGACTCTGTTCTCATCTTACAGTTTAACACGTGGTTTCTCTCACACTGGTCACTGCACCATGCGCATATACAGTTCGTGCCGATCTCGTGAAAACTGTGGATGATGCACAGCTTGTAGTGAAATCCGTGCACTGAGAGTCTTGTCATTGTGTAGCGGAGTTCGTGTCTTCCCTGCGTCCATTCAGATTTTCAAATTACACACACAACACAACACACTGCCAATCACTGCAGAAACACGTAATTATTAAATACATCCTTCTACACAGGGTTGGTGTCATGAAGGGCATTCTGCCGTCAAACCGGCCCAAGTCCACTCCCTAAGTCTCACAAACCTAACAACGTTTGGATCGGATCAGAATAAGAAATGGGCATATATACTGTGTTTGGGGAGCCATGAAAATCAAAACTTTGGTTAGGTCTCCCAGGCTAAATACTGTCCCGACCGGAAGACTACAAGGGTTGACTAAGTGAGGTCTGATAGAATGATAAATGTGGTTAATCTGGTAGAAGTACATGGAATCAATGTCAGACATGGTTAGGAGCCCCGCGGTCTCAAGTTTAGAACCTGAGGTTACCCCGTTTAGTGGCCTTTTACAACAGGCAGGTAATACTGAAGACATATCCAACGCCGCAACCAGCGGGCACAGGTTGTTGCACAGGTACTCTCAGAAGTTAACATAAATTACAGCCATAAGTAACGAAAATTGAAACATCTAAGAAACTACAGCAAGAAGACAGTTCACAAATTATAGCACGATTTGAAAGGCTGTGGTATCTTTCTCTACACGTGTGTGAATTTCTCATAGAACTGCTCTACTTGTTATCAAATACAGTAGAGACAATACGCGACACTTACGGATTTAGCCTTGTTAAAATGGGAGACAATTCGACGGTGGCGCTCCTAGTGACTTGACCTGAAAAGTCGCGGTAAATTCAAATATCAATGGAAATGCATATACGAAAATGGATAAATAAATTACGTCTAGAAGTAAAGTATTATTGCAATATTAACTTCAAAGTTGCTAAAGCAATTCTGGATAAATGAATGAAGAATTATTTAAAAGGTTATTATTTAAAGACTGAAATTAGACATATAAACAGGATGTGAAATGGACTGCTGTGAAACGGCTTGAACTTCATTTATGCATTATTATTATTATTATTATTATTATTATTATTATTATTATTATTATTATTATTATTATTATTATTATTATTATTATTTGCTTTAGCATTCCTGCCTGAACTTTTACGGTTAGATTTGTCTTTTTTTCTCATTTAAAAACCATTGTATCATCACATTAAGACAATTGTCAATAAAAATATCGGCACATTCCTTACACACATGATGCAATGAATTAACTTTTTTTTTTTTTTTTTTGCTAGAGGCTTTACGTCACGCCGACACAGATAGGTCTTATGGCGACGATGGGATAGGAAAGGACTAGGAGTTGGAAGGAAGCGGCCGTGGCCTTAATTAAGGTACAGCCCCAGCATTTGCCTGGTGTGAAAATGAGAAACCACGGAAAACCATTTTCAGGGCTGCCGATAGTGGGATTCGAACCTACTATCTCCCGGATGCAAGCTCACAGCCGCGCGCCTCTACGCCCACGGCCAACTCGCCCGGTAAATTAACATTTAAAACCTGGACAATTTTCCTCTTAACATGAAGCCTACTAACAGAAAGAAAATCTATAAAATCCCGGCTTTAATCTGAGAAGAGGGATAAAAGAAAGAAAAGTATGAAAATATTGTCGATAGTGATGCTTTGAGGAATATGTACGTACAATTAGAGTAAAAATATAACGTACCCTAGACCGTATAGTCGAGGATTTCTAAAGTCGCTGCCTGGAAATGATCTGAACAGATCTTATAATTCTTACATAAGCGTAACGTCCCTTCTTTCTTGTACACCTTATCCAAATCACTTCTGTGGCATTTCAAAACCCGAAGATCACACCTACAACAACACATCGGTATTGAAGGTTAACTGCTGCACTATACAATAAAATATGCGTATTATGTTTTAAGCCAGTTAAGATATGGGTCGAGCAGGTCAGAAGATTATGAAGTACTATAAAAATCTCTTTGTCACTGGAAGAATATAATATATGCAAACACAATATTACTTGCATTTTCTTGTCACGAGAGAAGCGAAAGAAAGATCGCGCATTCTTCTCTACTTCATAGTTACTGCAGCCAAACACAGCACATACCTTTCCCCTCATGTTGAGAGGAGATATCAAGGAATGACACACGCTACTATGTATTTATCAACTCACTGAAAACGCATAAATAACACCAAAAACTTCACACAAATACACGTGCTCTTATGACAGAATCAGTAGTTCGGAGAGGTCTACCCGCTAGAGAGAGCTCTAATAGGTGTCCCTCGATATCTCGCTGAGTGTCGCGTATTGTCTCTGCTGTATTTGTTGTTATTACTATACCACAACAATGAGCTACTTGGAGACAGGCAAATTGGAGGGTAATTGCTCTCTCAGAAACTGGAAGTGGGAATGAAATGAAACATATCTTCCTGTAGTGGATGCAATGAGCTAGAATAACATAGAGAGGCGGAAGCGCTGCCTAGCTGAACGGAACTGTACGAACGTCCGCCATGTTTTCAGTGGTCAAGTAAGCTACGGCACGTGGTTTTCGAATGACGAAAAATATTGATAATAAACATTATAATATCACAGGTGGCAAATTAAAAACCGTTAACTGAGTGCTTGGAGCATTAATAATAATAGATTGCGAATACCGCCACTTAATCCTTGTTGCGGCGTGAGGCCAACATCACGATCAGCTGATTGTAGGGTAGTTCGAAAGGTATGTAACGACAATTTTTATACAGTGACATATGAACTGACCGCAAAATCGAATCAAGAGCGTTAGTCTGCTCGGCTGTTGTGGTTAACTGTAAAATATAATTAAAAATCCCGTCGACATAAATGAGTATTTAGGACGGAAATCCTTAAAACTAAAGGAACATACGATAGGTACAACCTCATTCCTCCACCAAGCAAGTTGGCCGTGTGGCTAGAGTCGCACTAACTGTGAGCTTGCATTCGAGAGATAGTGGGTTCGAATCCCACGTACGGCAGCTCTGAAGATGGTTTCCCGTAGTTTTCCATTTTCACACCTGGCAAATGCTGAGGCTGTAACTTAATTAAGACCTCGACCGCTACCTTCCCAATCCTAGACCATTCCAATTCCTCCCTTGCCGAAATCTTGGAAGTGTTAATGCGATATTACAAAAAATAAAAATAAAAAATAAACCACACCTCATTCTGATCGTGTCTTTAAACGTATTGCATTCCCATTAGTACCACTATAATTGTTTAACGTTATGATTTATTATAATGTAGGGGACGTATCTTTTTGTCCAATTTTGTCCATTTACCTTAACATATTGGGATTACTGGCTGAAATATAACCTTGAAAGTTGACCATTTAAATATAATGTGGCATCTACAATAAACACTTCATAATTTTCACAAACAGCTGTAAAATACTGTATTTTGCATACTTGGTGGGCGTTTGACTTGTAATAGGCCTACGTCAAACCAATGCACAAGCACAAGGCACTTTGATTAGTGCAGTCATGCGCTGAGCATACGCCTGATATTCCTGAAGGTGAGAATCTAGCTTTTCACTTCTTAAAATTTATGACGTTCGATCACCACGTACAATCTCCCTGTCACCTGATCATATATTCTCACGCCAACTCGCTTTTTTTGACAACTGGATACATGGCTGCCCTTTGTAAACTTGCCGATGTCAGATATACAGCCCCCTTTGTGTGTGCGGATTTTTTATTTCAGAAAATGCGTGTTGGATCAACAACACCTAGATAATAAGGCCTAACAACAGCGTGGTGACGTCACGCTAAGGAGGCGATGGCAATGCAGAGAAACGCGGAACATAGTTAAACACAGACATGATTTTAATATTTTTTGCCAATGGAATAATTTATTTACTAACAAATAGCGTTTAAATTTTAAAGGGTATTGAATAATATTGTCGTTATTACCGTATTTTAGTGACTCCGCCATTAAAGATTAACAGCAAACAGTTGTAAAATACGACAGCATGTTGCAATGTTAACTTACTTAGTCCGAATTGCTAACAGCACAACGGGATGTTACAAACACATTTCAATTTAAATAGGGATTACATGATCTTGAAAGAAAACTAGCATGCATAATATTAGCATAGGCCTAACATCTAAGCTGATGTAGCATCACTGGCAGTATTTGCAGTGTTTCCTCCCTTGAAGTTCATGTATGGTTTAATGAGAATTTCACCTACCATCGATGTTACCAATTTGTCATTCTGTTCGAAACCTTGAACTTTGTTTTATGTATTCCAACAAGTATGTAAGTTTCTGTCTTAATATTGGACTACCATTCAGACTGGAGCCTACTCTTTAAAAAGTATTGACATGTGGCAACGTTAAATTGCTACTATGTCTCATAAATTTGTAAAACTCGCATGGCGCAACAGACCTGAAGGGCTTGGCCTTGGCTCTGCTCAGCCCGAAGGCCTGCAGATTACGAGGTGTCTTGTGTTCGGCAGGACGAAACCTATCGGCCGTTATTCTTGGCTTTCTAGACCGGGGCCGCTGTCTCACCGTCAGATAGCTCGCAAATGTAATCACGTAGGCTGAGTGGACCTCGAACCAGCCCTCAGATCTAGGTAAAAATTCCTGACTTGGCCGGGAATCGAACCCGGGCCTCCGGGTAAGAGGCAGGCATTATTTCCCTTCACCACGGGGTCGGCTATAAATTTGTAAACAAGAGGAGATATCAGACATAAGGTTGAACAAATAACAAGAAAGTAATACACATACTCCTTTATGAACTAAGAAATGTTTTAACTATGACTATTAAATTAACTGTGGGGACATCATCCTCGGTGTTCAATTCACCAACTAGGACTAGAATTAACTTATTTCTTGAATCTTTCTACACATTGTTAAACTCATTCCTTGTAATGCAGCTATGATGGTTTTTAACTAAACAATATACCGCATTTGTATTAGTAATTTTGTCCACAAATACATTTTTTTTTGCTAGGGGCTTTACGTCGCACCGACACAGATAGGTCTTATGGCGACGATGGGATAGGAAAGGCTTGGGAGTTGGAAGGAAGCGGCCGTGGCCTTAATTAAGGTACAGCCCCAGCATTTGCCTGGTGTGAAAATGGGAAACCACGGAAAACCATTTTCAGGGCTGCCGATAGTGGGATTCGAACCTACTATCTCCCGGATGCAAGCTCACAGCCGAGCGCCTCTACGCGCACGGCCAACTCGCCCGGTACAAATACATTAGAAATATTTTATACATTAATAAAACCCGTTTAGAATAAAGGCCATGTCCTGTTATATGATTACATATGATTACATATGCTATGCAGTATGCAGTATCGACGTACACAGAAATTACTTACGTTCACTTCATCACAGTACAACCACCATCAGGTAACAACATGTATACTGTACTTTTCAGCTGTGTAAGATTATGGATTGAAATTCTGTGTATGAGATATGTACTATCTTCGATGCCTCTATTTATTGCTCCTCTTTCTATTCACTTTTTTGCCTGGTTCTTCTCTTCACCTGCCAGAATGTGACGATAAATATGATGGGCAGTTTGGGAAAGATATAAGGCACTGCAATCTCTGACAGTCATGGTCTTGGAAGAGGAGTAGTTAAAAGTTTTGCTGAGGATCAGTACCAGTTACTTCCCATAAAATATCACCGACTTTAAATATCTGTGGCATACCTGTAAAATAATGTATCGCCGTGAGCGAAATTCGTGCATTTCCAGGGTGAATCGGCCTACACCAGCAGCTCTTTTAGGTCAATCAATCAATCAATACTGATCTGCATTTAGGGCAGTCGCCCAGGTGGCAATAATGAGTATAATAATAATAATAATAATAATAATAATAATAATAATAATAATAATAATAATAATAATAATAACGTTGAAATAATGTATCCCATGATTGTGAGCTAACATAACCTTATATCATTGAAGAGTAAATATGCCTACATATCACCAGCTGTTGCGTGTAGTTAAATACGCCATAGGCCTATGCTCATTATGATTATATGAGAATGTATTAATAATAGTTATTCACCATTGCGTTATTGGTAAATCTGTAGTCTTGTCTTGGAATTGCATGTAAACATATCTGCCGCATAACCTCGTCTTTCGGAAACTTAATGCATGCACTTCGTTATCACTGTCGCAATTCTCCATACAGTTGAGTACGCAACACATCAGTAAAATTACGTACAACGGTATTAGCAAATGGCACCATTAAACGAATTCAAACTCTTCTAATTTCAGCGTCACATGGCCAAACTCATTGTTGTGTTATTACTGAAAAGGTTCAAGCTTGCCTCCCAATGCTGACGTCACAGTATATTCCCAGAACGGTTGTGAGGCATTAAATCTAGGAGGTGTTGGTTGGATTATGGCATTCCAACGTTGTGCCACCAGCATAGATTCACCATCGCTAGGCAACATACATAGAATAGGAATGCAATTCAAGAAGTCATTTTATGTCCATGGCGTAGGAAGCCATTTTCGTTCGAGGCAAATTCAGTCCGTATTATCCGGAATTATTTTTGTGTATTTGTGCCATGTCCAACCAAATCTACGGCATGGATAGATCTGAAAGTTTTGTCAGAGATCGGTACATCATTTCACCGATCACGCATGGCTGTGTTTAAGATAAATTCTTGCTCCAAGAAATGAAGTTGTCAACGTCATCAACAAGCGACTTTTACAAAATTTACCTGGTGTTCTGCAAATTTCCAAGTTTATCGACATAACATGTAATACAAATGAGGCTGTCAACTACACTACTGAGCTTCTGAACAACTTGAAGTCACCTGGAGTACCATGAACATCTTGGAGTGGACAGTTGTGGCACCTATTATCCTTCTCAGGAATATGAATCCTCCTTCCCTCTGCAAAGGAATACGACTCTCAGTCAAGAAACTGATGCGGAATATATTGAAGCCACCATCATGCCGCGGGTGTAGTATTTATTCCTCGGAATCAAACTTTCCCTTTGTATATACCGTTTCAATTTAGAAATCTGCAGTTCCCCCATTTGTTTGAGTTTCGATATGCACATCAACAAGGCCCAAGGGCAATCACTTAAAGCTGTAGGACTCGATCATCGGAAACTTTGCTTCTCTTAGGGTCAACTGTATGTGAGTTGTTCAAGAGTTCGAATGGCAAACACACTATACACCTTAGCACCAAATGGAAGGACATTTAATATAGTTCATCCGGAAGCTCTGTTATATTGTTTCTAATGCCATTTGTACCATCCATCAACCCGGTACGTCTTAAGCATTCGAGTTAAATATTTTTAAAAATAAAATAAGTAATGCAATGTATGTAAAAGCTGTGTGTGTTAATAAATTCTTTAATCTGCTTTCAAATAAATGGTTTTAAAAACATCTAGCTGTTGAATGAATAAACGCGGGTGAAGCCGCGGGTAAAGATAGTACTACTATATTGAGCGACACCGTGGTGATTAGTACCCACTATGTGAAGAACACCACGCTATACTGTAGTTCGTGTCCCTGTGATTAGTACACCTAGGTGAGAAACACCATGGGTTTGCGTTGCCTGTGAACGGCGCCATTATGTGAGAAACACCATAGAACTGCGTTACCTGTGTGACGTACAATACTTGTGAGTAGTACCATAACGTGTTGAAAACCGTGCTTGTACGCTACTTTTAATTAGTACCGCTACATGAGAAGTACCATGGTTCTACTTCACTAGCGATAAGTACCATTATGAGGACCGCTGACATGGATTTTGGACCCCTTTATACAACAAGCATCATAGATTCAAGATTTTGCTTTGGAAGCAGTCCCTTGCTCAGTAATTCTATTATTTTAAGGTATTTTCTGTGTGTCGGATCCGCTGATTGTTATAAGTTCACAATCATTGTTCGTCGTCATATTTTTGAATTCTAGTCAGTGGATCGAATTTTGAATCATTTTTAGTCTTTAGTTTTGTGAGTTGGATCCACTGATTATTTTAAATTAATATTCATCCATTCATTCTTCATCATCACGTTATGAAATCTGGTCAGTGGATGAAATTTGGACTCTTAAATAGTCATTACATTTCGTCTCATTTCGTACCATTAGGGCCCGATGACCTAGATGTTAGGCCCCTTTAAACAACAAGCATCATCATCAAACATTTAAGAGAACGAACGTTAATTAATCTCACTGAAGGCAAATAGACGTGGAAGCTAGAGGTGATCTTATAAAATACGGAAACTTTCATATTGTAATGATATATCACGTGCATCGGGCGATTTGGCCGTGCGATTAGGAACGCGCAGCTGTGAACTTGCATCGAGAGCCCCACTGTTAGCAGCCCTGAAGATGGTTTTCCGTGGTTTCCCACTTTCACACCAGGAAAATGCTGGGGCTGTACCTTAATTAAGGCCACGGCCGCTTCCTCCCCACTCCTAAGCTTTTCCTATCCCATCGTCGCCATAAGACCTATCTGTGCCGGTGCGACGTAAAACAAATTGCATATCACGTACATGACAGTGCCTTCAGTTATAATAAATGTAAATAAATGTGATGTAAATAAACGTGTCACATTCCTCATTATGGCAATTTCATATACCTATTTGTGTCAGTTAAATAATACTTTCTTTGAATAATAATGGAATCTTATGCTGAATCGAATGGATTGACCAAGTACTGTACCTTAGGCTGTTCATCATGACGCCTCAAAGAGACCTGTTATACGCAGCCACAATAACGGTATGTACTAAAGGACTACATTGGTGCAAATGAACATTTGATAACTCCAATCATAAACAACTATTCGAAAGTTAGGTCTTGTCACAGAATGCCAAATGAAAGTGTTAAGAATCCTATGTGTTAATAACTTTTTGTTCATTTTTAAGTATCCAGACAAATGTTGAACATTGTAAACATTTTCGTTCAGTGAAAGACGTAGTATACCGTAAATATTTGCCATATACACTTCTTATCATGACAATCACTGGTAAATTATGACTGTACTTCAGAGTTATGGTGTGAAACTGCTCAATTCTAATATTTATATTAAATTAGTTTGTTTCCAATATCCTTGTGAGTAGTAATCAACTTTTGTAAGACTGCAGATTTTTCACTGATATTAATGTCTGCGCGGAACAAGCACTGCATATGTGAAAGCTGTGATGATGTACAAATTACACTCACAAGGTTAAAGCCATCTACAAAAATTCTTAAAAGACTTATCACTAAAAATTTTAAATTTATTTCTCCCGTAGGGCGTCTAGCAGGTCACTAGTTAACAGATAAAATAGGTAGATGCCTCAACAGCTTCCGTACTGTACTGTCATAGCCATAAATGAGACGGAGACTTCGCGAAAGCGACGATGAAAGCTTTACCAGGGAAGAGATGGAGAAAATATAATATCAAATGTGGCTTATTTTGTCACAAAAACTTCCACCGTTAGTGATGTTATGAGCTTATTTTTGAAGTCGGCTATCAGAGAACAAATAAGCAAATAGAGGCTCACGTATATTTTAAATTTATTCTTTTAATTGTTTTTTAACGCAAAAGGAGGAGGATCTCCCTTTTATCAGCGCTTCCCCTTTTGCCATTACGTCATCACAGTTTCCCTCCCTTCCATGTTTGACGTTCAATACAGCAGAGGGTAGTAATTTGCATTCTAGTCTGACATTCACTAATCGGGTTGATGTTCAACTTATATACTGAGTAATGTATTTCACTAATTAATCTCTCTAGACTGCATCTATTCCAGTGTTCTCTATGTTGTGATACTGTACGAGGTAAATTAAGATGTCTCTACACTAGTTTAGCCCCTGAAACACCGATTATCATAGCTTAGCTTAACTGAATAAGGTCCAAAAGGAATATTGGTCAATTACCATATTTTTCTTTTTGTCAATTGAACGGTTATATAGCGCTCTTGGTAAGGCACATAGCCGCTGTACTGAAAGTACATTAGTAAGCTGTCAGTACGTCCATGTTTCTAAGATGTTATAAAACATAATATTATAAATTAAGTTGGAGGGGATACGCTGTCTGTAATGTGATTTATTTCAGCTTATTTTGATATATTTATCCGTTTTGGGTCAACTCAATATTGTATAAGTAGCCTTTAGCTTTCGTGTCTGTCTGCTTGTTTGGTTATTCAACCATCACAGGTAAACGGCTTAGTTGATTTCGACCAAACTTCATATCTAGAGCCTACTCATCCAGTAGCAGATTTCTATTCGCACATCATTTAAGAATCACTGAATAGCTTAGGGGTTTATAGGAAGACCACAAGGTTTTTTCAGTTTTCTCTAACACTATTTATTATATCTCGGCCAGATCTCATGTTTATAGTCCACTCATACAGGAATAGGTTTCTATATGCATATCACTTAAAAATCACTCAGTAGAATGGGGGTTTGTAGGAAGACCAGAAGAGTTCTCATTTTTCTCTTACACTATTGATTATATGTAAAATGTGTAGACTGTAGGGTAATTCCGGGAGAGTTGCCGCACTTTTTATGTCATTTGTTATATCTCGGTATATTTACTTTAAAATTATTGCAAATTCATCGAGCATAATTTGAAAACATGTACATTTGATCAGGGATGAACAAAATATTGGCAATTGAAAGTAAATGGGAGAAAGGAGTGAACAAAGGAATTGTTGCATCTGCGGCGTCTCTCCCTGGATCCCGGTATAGATGCCGACTTTGCTCGGGAGAGATGCCGCAAGTAAAATAATCAATGACAAAATCAAATTTAAGCCAATTTCTTCAACTTTAATATAACCGAACACTAGAACGTACTACAAGACAATTATATCCACATAATATAATCATTCAATGGAAAAAATCTATCTGATAATTTACAACATTAAAATCATACTTTAATTTCGATTTACTATAAATGTGCATGTGCAATGGATTCTTCACTGTGTTATATAAAACCCCACGGCACTTAACACCCTTGAAATGGCTCTGGCCTGCACAGCGACCGCTGCTCAGCCCGAAGGCCAACTATCAGGGAGAGACGCCGCACCCTCCTGTTTTCATACCTCAAGGTTATCATGGCCCAAAATTAGCTTACTCTCAACTACAGTTATGTTTCTGACGTCTACTGTACTAAAAACGTCTGATTTAAGCATTTGAAGCCAACTTAATATACAAGAAATTAACACACGCAAAAATTTTGTCAGGAGGAAACATGTACTCGCCTCATGTTATCGGCTATAATTGGCGTAATATACGAGCAAATTTCGTCACACTCGCAGACAGTAGTTCTTCCTTAGAAACTGAAAAACCACACATATTGCCATCTAGCTGTAACGATGGGAACCTTTAGCTACAGTGTATGCGGCATCTCTACCGGGGCGGCTTCTGTCCCGGATTTACCTTATGTGAAACGCCCCTTCATTTTAAATAACTTTTGTCATGTGCATAATTTCACTTACTCTTCAAATGACTGAGAAAAATACTATTTTATACGGACTTCATGCTTTGCGGTCAGTGACGGACACTCTCGCAGACATACAGTTATTTGAAGGATTCATAAGAGGAGAAAATCAGAGGATGCATAGTATTTCGCTCGGCTTGAAATTTAACCCCACCTATTGTAACTGAACACCGAGGTAACATAAGGTGGAACTTTTCTCTTTGGTGTATGTCTGTCTGGTCATCTGATTGTGTATTCTTGAAAGTGGTAAACTGTTGGACTTATTTCAACCAAACTATGTATTTGGAATCTACTCACTCATGATTGTGTTATCAGGTGCATATGATGTCATGGTAATCATATGTTGATATTTATAGGAAGATTATTCTCAAACATCTTTTTTAATATTAGGTTTATCAACTGAATGTGTATAACAAACGTTTAAGAATATGTTCCTTTATACTATTTGCGTATTTATCGTACGACGGATAATAACGCAGATGATTACGAAAAATTGGATGTTTAGTCCACGTCGCATGTGACATGACATGCATGTAATGGGAAAAACTATGGAGCCGTTTTACTTTCGATAGGGCAGATATTAAGGGAGGTATTATCAACTTCAGAGTGCCACGCCAGTATTCAGAGATACAATATGCAACCTGAGAACCATGGAGAATTTCACACAACTTCGGACCAGGACCTCTACCGTACAATAAATTCAGAAATCGTCCTCAGTCTCCCTCTCAACTTCGTTCAGCTTCATCATATTTCGCGTTACAGCAACGCACTTTCGTAGGACAATTTAATTTGAACATGTCGCATTAAAGGTGTGAATCGAGTCATGTTACTTCGCATAAATTCCTGAAGGAAACATGTAATCAACTGAAAATTCCCGTGCGAAGAACGGGTGCAAACGCTAGCTCTCAATAAATCCATTAAGAGAGACTCTAAAGTCTAAATAAAAACAATGTTTGCGTCTGTAAAATTGAACATACCACATTTTCTTTCTTAGATGTCGATATGCAGCATAGCAACCTTTAACGAGTTGCTTTGCATTCTATTACTAAATGATTATTGGAATTTATGGACTTCGTATTCTTACATTGCACTGCATTCATGTGCAATTCCGTATAATGAAGGCGTTAATCAGTAGTTGACCACCTTCTATGCAACCACTAGCTTGTAAACTTCTGAATTAACCTTCAGTAACCATTAACTCCTCCTATTTTTATATAGAAAGGATACTCATTTATTGTGTCCTTGAGGCAATCTGTGTTAATCAGCATATTCGACAATTGACAGGATCGTTGTGAACAATGCTTGAAACTTGAGGGTGCACATTTTTAACACATGCTATATCGAGACGAATACGTGTTGCTGTCGTCACCCTACGTGTTGTAAAGTGACGTATCTTGATGTTCAGAGCAAGTTTGTAATTTCAGTAGATTACTGTTTGCTTTACCGCTTATCACCGAAGAATATGAACAATGTGCGATCATAACACTATAACTTATTCTAATCCTCCAAACAAGTAGTATTATTAGACCTCGTAAAACTACTCCTATGTGAGAAACAGACGGATAAGCAATCAAATCCTTTAAATCTGTTTGATACAAACAAACTAATCTCACTAATGTACCACCTAGACATCTGATACAGATCGAAACATAAATATACATCAACCCCAAAAAACACCATTATTGAATATACAGTACGTGCAACAACACACTACCGCTAATTTCAGTAATACTTCCAGCTAAAACTACCAAATCAGATATTGATGCTTTAGCATAAGCATTGAGTAATCATAAATGAACTAAAAATGTAGGAAAATGAAAATCCACAGCCTGTTTTCAGTCATTTGACCGGGTCAGGGATTGTGTGAAAGAAGCCCCTTTCTAGCGGCTGACGAATCCTGTCGCACTGCTCTGGGGCAATGATAAATGACTGACAGATGAAATGATATTAGAGAGTGTTTCTGGAATGAAGGATGGGAGGGAAAACCGGAGTACCCCGAGAAAAACCTGTCCCGCCTCCTCTTTGACCATCAAAAAATCTCACATGGAGTGACCGGGATTTGAACCACGGAACGCAGCGATGAGAGGCCGGAGAGTTGCCTCCTAAGCCAAGGAGGCTTGAAAAAAGTATAGGAATCTTTACTTTAAAAATGAAACCAAATAAAACATTACATTAATAACATTTATTAGTAATCAAAATTAACGTAGGACTATACAGTATAAGCGTGAAATAACTCCACTAGTAGCAGTAATGAAGCCAACAAGGTATAAAACAGACATACCCCCACTTACAACCAGGTCAGCCTGATGCTCTCAACCTAAAATAAAAAAACAGTTTTGTAATTGCTCTACTTCTAAAAAACAAATACAACATATTCTTGTACTTCTAAAAGTACAAAACAACATAAACAACAACAAAACCTAAAATAATCGATTATAACATTTAACACGATACACTCGATTCAGTAGCAGTAATAATTAGTGAACAAATTCAGAAACTCAACGAAATAAGCCCATAACATACAGAACCACAACCAAAAAAAAATCATAATTAACCGTAGTTTCCAGTTAAAACACACAGAAGGAAGAATACAAAATCCATAAAACGTGCATTTCCTACGTACACTTCCACGTTTATAATACATCTTTCTCCTTCACTCTGGAGGTCCTGGAATGAACTATATTTCTAACAAGGTCTCTCTATCTTGAGTCTCGTTACTATGGACAGTTTCATATACATTGTTATTGCTCTCAAGACGATCCTCGTCGCAGGATCAAAACACGGCAACTGATTTTTAAACATTACGCGACCTAATATCCCCAAAGGTACCGGCTGTGAGCTTGCATCCGGAAGATAGTGGGTTCGAACTCCACTGTCGGCATCCTTAAAAATGGTTTTCCGTGGTTTCCCATTTTCACAGCAGGCAAATGCTGGGACTGTACATAAATTAGGCCACGGCCGCTTCCTTCCCACTCGTAGGCCTTTCCTATAACAGCCCCAGCATTTTCCTCGCATGAAAAATGGGAAACCACACGGAAAACCACCTTCAGGGCTGCCGACAGTGGGGCTCGAACCCACTATCTCCAGGATGCAAGCTCACAGCTGCACGCCCCTAACCGCACGGCCAACTAGCCCGTTACACCACTAGTAAGTTTGGATGTTATGAAAGGGGTTACTCATAGGGTGAGTGGTATCGTAACAATACTTTCTGGCTCAGTGATGAAAGTAATGACAAACCACCTCACTCTTCATCATACCTTATACGCCTTATTACGATACCACCATCGGTTTTTGTGGTTTCCCTATAACCGAACAACCACTGAGGGCGTTATCTGAGGATCCGACCAACTTCCGGGCTGTAAAAACAAGAAAAACATTACCTGAATTACTAAGCAAATTACGCACACAATACGTTTTTGATACATTCCTACTAATTGCGCATAAGCCGGTTTATTCAATCTCGGTTAAGGATACTAACGCACTATTTGTTTACGTAGCGTTAAACAATTTAACAGCATGTTAAGAATCTTGCGTTTATACAAACATTTTCTGAGAACTGTTAGCTAACACAGTATTAACTCTCCCAATAGTCACGATCAGTGGGATTCTATAAGGCAGTGGCAGACCTATGCAGTTTTGAGCGCACTCCGACGCGCTTTTGTAAACCAAGTCAACATTTATTAGAATATTTCGTTTGACCGTGAATTTTCTGTTGCTCTATAGACCAATATAAAAAAATCCGAGAAAAGTCGGAAATTATTTCTAAGTATATATATCTATTACAGAAAGTAAGGAATATAATGGATGCGTGCTCAAAGCTAAAAGTGACACTTGACAGAAAATTGGTAGTGAATTCAATGTGCATACTGACGTTAGCCAACATACATCAACCAACTGAAACAACTGTATGAAAATGATATATTCTGTTCTAACTCTTTCTGGAAAAGGCCTATCATATTCCAAATATTCAAGATTAATATTAGTATTATAATTATAATAGGGAATTTAGCTTTTTGAACCTGGGCAAATAAGTTAACTGAGAGTTTAATAGGTTGTTCGTTCTAACCAATGCTGATTAAATGCTAATTTGGTTAAGTTCACTGTTAAATTATTTAAACATGCAGTTAAATGTTAACTGAAGTTGAATAAACCGGGCCATAGAATAATGAGGAAATTACCATAGTTGCAGTTTTTATTAAGAATTAGGGGGCTGGTATATTAGCGTTGATTCGTTTGGATTATTTAACGTTCTCTTTACTAGTCAGTAAGGCACAATGAACGTGGTTTACTGGACTGAATTGTAGACGATAGTCTTGATGATGATGATGATGATGATGATGATGATGATGATGATGATGATGATGATGATGATGATGATTGTTGTTTAAAGGGGCTTAACGTCTAAGGTCATCGGCCCAACGACGACAGTCTTTAGTCTACATCTATCCCCTTTCTGTTTCCTCTCAGCTGCATTGTGTGGCTCAGAGAGTTGAAGAGCTGGACTTCTTAATCCAAGATGTCAGGTTCGATAGCGGGTCACTCCGAATGTACTTGAAGGTGCTCAGATACGATTGTCTCGTATCGGTTGATTTGCCGGCACGCAATCGAAGTTCTGCTGGACTAAATTCCATTACCTCGGTGTCCAAAAATCTTTAAAAGTAGAAGGTAAGGTAAGGGTTATACTGCCCGAAGGCAGGTCCGAACCTCCGCAGAGGTGTTCCTGAGCCGGAGTTTACCTGCGGTAGGGTGGCCAGTTCCTTTCCGCTCCTCCATTCCCTTACACCCCCCCTCCCACCAACAGCGCGTGGCAACCCATCCAACTCCTGACCACGCCCAATGTTGCTTAACTTCGGAGATCTCACGAGATCCGGTGTTTCAACACGGCTACGGTCGTTGGTTAAAAGTAGAAAGTGAGACATAAAACCAATAACATAATAATTATAATACTAATAATAATCGTCCATTTCCTCTTATTCTACAGTAATTGTACCATAAAGTAATATGCATTACAGTTTATCTCAAAATACCCAAAGTTTAACTAAATATTACCATAGAGCAGTCAAGTCTCGCCCTGTGTATTTTTAACTAATTTTCTCGTAGCCACTTAATATTTAACTTTAGTTTCTCCTGGAGATATCTGAAGACCTTGAGGAAGACCTAAAAATACACGAGAATTGCCAAGATTGGCGTAATCTAGTTTGCCCAGCTTGAACTCTTAGGTCAAGAAAGGAAGCCAAACATACAGGGAGGAATCGAGGATGCCTGTTGCTCACTTCGAAAACGAGGCCAATTGAACTGCTGAGGAGTACTTCTGGCTGGAAAACAACCAAGGATGTTCAATGTTGAATGTATTTTAGAAAAATTCGCTACCTGGCATGGTTATCATAAGTTCAAAGTCGGTACACTATATTATAAGTGAAATGCACTACAAGTACTTAAACTGATGTTTCCATACCTACCAGCTGCCGTCAATTACAGTCGCGTCGTTCATAGTATTAACCTGTAACATCAGAGGCAAGCCGGCATAAGTGCCTCTCCAGCGATTAGAACGACCTTTATTGTCCGTAAAGTGGTATTCGACCTTAAATTACTTTAACCTACAAAGCAGAAATATTGCCTCTTTCTGTCACTTGGCGGTGGGTCAAGTTTTGCCTTCTGCATATGCCTAAGTCAAGAGCGCCGTTGTGACATTTAACACACTGAAGCCTACACCCAACTCAAACTCGGACCGCGGAAAACATTAACTTTTCACTAGCTTGCACATTAGTTGCCATTTTATAGAAACTCTATTAAGAACATAGCAAAGAATAATAGATCAAAGATTACATAAAGTAGCAAGTAAGACCGTTCAATAATATACTATTTGTTTAGTTCACCAGCGACTCACCAGGGGACCACTCCACCACACGAGTAAAAAGATATCGCGCCATCTTGATAGAAGTTGAAGTAACCGTTTTACGTATGGTTTCGTTTCATTCAACTGTATGTATTCATAAATATACCTCTGGTTTCAAGACGGTAGTGTGGCCAGTTCCTTTCCACTCCTCCATTCCCTTACCTCCCACCAACAGCGCGTGGCTACCCATCCAAATCATGACAACGCCCAATGTTGCTTAACTTCGGAGATCTTATGGGATCCGGTGTTTCAACACGGCTACGGCCAATGTGACAGAAGAAACGAACAATAATTCAGATTACATTGATGTGCTTTTACGAATACAACGGTTGGTTTCGACAAACTTTGTCATCAAGAATTTTTATGAACAATTCGCATCAATTTTATCGACTATATAACTTGAAACTTTAAAAAAGTTTGCTAATAATTTATGTTAAATGTCCTTGTGTATAAAAGTTTTTTTTTTTAAATTTGTCTTACCATTCTAGTAATGATTTTTGTATCTCACATATTTTTCATTTATTCTTTTTTTTACAATTTGCTTTACGTCGCACTGACACAGATAGGTCTTATGGCGACGATTTGATTTATTCTAGCTGATGATGTCTCTTAAGGGAAGAAATGTGTACTAGTTTTAATAAAGTAGATATGTATTAAATAAGCAGACCGCTTAAATATAATATTTAAGTTGTTCTTAAATATTCGCTACGTGATTTGCACAATTACATGCAGTGGACAACTAAACAGCAAAATAGTACTCCTCACAAAATGATTATTAACACAGTTCCCATTACACTCACGAGAGCTGCTTCCTTCTATGACTCACGACGATCCTCAGTCGGCAGAAGCATATACACATACACACACACACACACACATACACACACACACACAGTACTCTAAAGCAGTACACAATACTTTGTACCGTACGCCGTCTTCAGTCCAGCTACTAACTCGACACTCCGACACAACTACAACTCCTCGTTCAAACCTCGGCGGGACACTAGCGACACCCAACAGTTCTGTCTCCCTCAGCCCAGTCATCGAACACAAACACACTGAGCCTTACACTGACTACTAACACTAACACCGACTCCGAGTCCAACAATGACCGACTGTCCGCGGCTAGCCTCCCTTTTTATAGCTCGGGCGATGTGCACCAGAATATTCGCTATGTGGCTTGAGACGGAACATTTTCGTTGAATCTCCCAGAAACTCACACGTAAGCCAGCCGACGAGAACAATAAACGGAAATGCCGGCCCCACCCTCCAGACCGGCTGGGTGATCCCCGATTGTCTGCCTCACTAGCCTCTTCCAGGAAGTATTGAAAGGTGATACCACAGAGCTGGCACGTAACAATACTTTCTGGCATAGAGAGGACAGCAATGGCAAACTACTTCACCCTTCATCTTGCCTTCTACGCTTCACTGTGGCATAGCCATCGATTTTGCGATTAACACGACACAGTAGGATTCATTCTCGTATGAGGCTACTAATCTTCCCTTTGGGCCGATGACCTTCGCTGTTAGGCCCCTTAAAACAACAAGCATCATCATCATCAATCTTCCCTTAACTGTCAATCACTCTGCTGACGGGCCAGGTCCGGGTGTGACAGACACAGGTGACCAGCATCGTGAACGGTCGGTAAAGATCGGCTTCTCGCTAATTTCAATGTTCATGGGAAAATCAGCATTTATATTCTCAAAAATCGTGCATATTTCGATGGTACTATTAGGGGATTCAGCCAGCCTACGGCCAAAGACTTACTAGACATACATCGTATAACTTACGAAGGGCGTACCATACTTTTTACACTTCATTTTTTCTACCCAAACGAAGTACATTATACATCAGATGTTACGTCCAACTTCTCAACGTAATCTCCTTGTAACTGTATGCACTTCTGCAATCGGTGTGTCAGTATCTCCAGACCTTCCTGACTGGGCGAGTTGGCCGTGCGGTTAGGGGCACGCAGCTGTGAGCTTGCATCCGGAGGACAGTGGGCTCGAATCCTGCTTTCGGCACCCTTAAAGATGGTTTTCCGTGGTTTCCCATTTTCACACCAGGCAAATGCTGGGGGCTGTACCTTAAGGCCACGGCCGCTTCCTTCCCATTCCTAGGCCTTCCCTATCCCATCGTTGCCATAAAACCTATCTGTGTTGGTGCGACGTAAAGAAAGTAGCAAAAAAAAAAGTTCCTGAAACCATTCTTTCGGGGTGTTGCTTACCCATGCCTTACACAGCTGTATCCAGTTCTTCGAAATTCACCTTGTGTCCAAGAACATTGTCGCCATTCGCTAGCCAACTAATGGCACTGTTCGACATTTCTTTGGCGGTGGACTGCCTCTATGCTTCCACTGCATCAATTGTTGTTTCGTTTGTGGCGCATGGTAATGGAGCCATATCTCTCACCAGTCACAAGCCTAGCCAAGAAGTTGGCTGGATCTTGATCATGGCGTTGCAAAAGTTCTCTGCACACGTCCACACCCCTCTGCTTTTCGTCTGCGGACAAGAATCTAGGCACCCACGTGGTTGACACCTTCCCCAACTGCAAGTGGCCGTGCACGATCCACTGCAGGGTGTTTCGGCTAATTCCCGTGGCTGCGTCCATTTCCGTAAATGTGATGCAATTGTTTCCTTGGATGGCCTGTTCGACCCGGGCAATGTTATCTGGTGTTGACACCGTCACATTCCTTCCAGAACCGGTTCCCTTGTCCACCGAAGTGCGCCCTGATTTCCGAACTTCCACCCAGTTGTAAACTGCTTTCCGTGACGGCGCATGTTCTCCACAGACTGCCATCAATCGCCCCTGAATTTCTGCAGTGGTCACGTCTTATTTCCATAGGTCGTATAGCGCTGTCCCTGACGGTTGCTTTCCATGTTGTCTGCTCGTACGCTGACAGTATTGTTATGAAGTGGCTATGACGAGTGCATTCGTTGGCCCCTGTGCGTGTGCTGCCACCAAACGGTGTAACTAGACACTAGTTACACGTCACCACCTTCAAAAGTGAAATGTGAACCATACCCGGACGTACAAAAAATAAAGTGTAAAACAATAAAGTACGCCCCTCGTATATACCACCACAGGTAATCGTCCATATGAAGCCATCCGCTTGAGTGCAGAAGGTTATGAGCGTTCACGAGGGAAGTTAGGGATTTATGTTTTAACGCTCGGAATTGCACGATAGTTTGCAGGAAAACTGAAATAGTGTCCCTAAAGCAGAAGCGATATGTTAACGGGAAATGGCATATTGTCGGTGAAGGAACAGTACCTCGTATGTAGAAATTCACTTTCTATCCATCAAGACTTGTCATGCCTACCAGCCACATATGGATTCCAGTCCACCAGAACAATGTTCGTTGTGTTCATTTTCTTATGCGAGTGTCCAAAGGAAAATGAACCTTAAATGCATTATACTGAAGCAGTGCGTAAGTACGCCACGCAAACATACATTCCTAGAGTACGGTAAGGTCTATTTTCTTATACACATTAGCATCGGAAAATGAACACGACGAAAATTGTTCTGATGGACTGCATAGCTATATGTGGCTGAGAGGCGTGACCAGTTTTAAGAAAAACAATGGTTAGGAAGTGGATTTTGACATACGACGTTTAGTTTCTTCAAGGACGATATGCATACATTCAGAAGTACTGCAGTACCATGTACACTGACTAACAGAGCAAATGCAATACCAAGAAGGAGTGGTCAGAACTTTATGCCAATTGCAGGGTAGACTGACGTCACTGAGGTATGCTCATGATGTGAAATGCACCGCTGTGCTGCGCACGTAGCGAACGATAAATGGGACACGGCGTTGGCGAATGGCCTACTTCGTACCGTGATTTCTCAGCCGACAGTCATTGTAGAACGTGTTGTCGTGTGCCACAGGACACGTGTATAGCTAAGAATGCCAGGCCGCCGTCAACGGAGGCATTTCCAGCAGACAGACGACTTTACGAGGGGTATGGTGATCGGGCTGAGAAGGGCAGGTTGGTCGCTTCGTCAAATCGCAGCCGATACCCATAGGGATGTGTCCACGGTGCAGCGCCTGTGGCGAAGATGGTTGGCGCAGGGACATGTGGCACGTGCGAGGGGTCCAGGCACAGCCCGAGTGACGTCAGCACGCGAGGATCGGCGCATCCGCCGCCAAGCGGTGGCAGCCCCGCACGCCACGTCAACCGCCATTCTTCAGCATGTGCAAGACACCCTGGCTGTTCCAATTTCTACCAGAACAATTTCCCGTCGATTGGTTGAAGGAGGCCTGCACTCCCGGCGTCCGCTCAGAAGACTACCATTGACTCCACAGCATAGATGTGCATGCCTGGCATGGTGCCGAGCTAGAGCGACTTGGATGAGGGAATGGCGGAACGTCGTGTTCTCCGTTGAGTCACGCTTCTGTTCTGTCAGTGATAGTCACCGCAGACGAGTGTGGCGTCGGCGTGGAGAAAGGTCAAATCCTTCAGTAACTGTGGAGCGCCCTACCGCTAGACAACGCGGCATCATGGTTTGAGGCGCTATTGCGTATGATTCCACGTCACCTCTAGTGCGTATTCAAGGCACGTTAAATGCCCACCGCTACGTGCAGCATGTGCTGAGGCCGGTGCCACTCCCGTACCTTCAGGGGCTGCCCAATGCTCTGTTTCAGCAGGATAATGCCCGCCCACACACTGCTCGCATCTCCCAACAGGCTCTACGAGGTGTACAGATGCTTCCGTGGCCAGCGTACTCTCCGGATCTCTCACCAACCGAACACGTGTGGGATCTCATTGGACGCCGTTTGCAAACTCTGCCCCAGCCTCGTACGGACGACCAACTGTGGCAAATGGTTGACAGAGACTGGAGAACCATCCCTCAGAACACCATCCGCACTCTTATTGACTCTGTACCTCGACGTGTTTCTGCGTGCATCGCCGCTCGCGGTGGTCCTACATCCTACTGAGTCGATGCCGTGCGCATTGTGTAACCTGCATATCGGTTTGAAATAAACATCAATTATTCGTCCGTGCCGTCTCTGTTTTTTCCCCAACTTTCATCCCTTTCGAACCACTCCTTCTTGGTGTTGCATTTGCTCTGTCAGTCAGTGTTTATGAAAGAAAAGCATAGATTGGGGGTTGTAGTATACGGAATAGACTAGTTAGATTTTCTCTAAGCGAAAAGCAGTTGGACCGAAACTGGAATAACATATTTTGTTACCTTTGATTGAACCTCTAGTCACGAGCCGCCACTGTAAATAACACTTTTCATAACACCCAGACGGCTTAGTCGTGCTCCGAATCTTATTACCCAAAACCACCCGTTCGTCTCCCTCAGTGGGTGGAGGTGCTAGAATAACACACACGGTATTCCTTGCCTGTCGTAAGAGGCGATTAAAAGTGGCCCCAGAGGCCACGTGGGTTGGCAACCACGTGGCCCTTAGCTGAGTCCTGGCATTGCTTCCACTTACTTCTGCCAGGTCCCTCACTTTCATCTATCCTATCCGGCTTCCCTTGGTCAGCTCGTGTTCTTTCTCCGACCCCGAGGGTATTAGATCATTCGAGGGCTAGGGAGCCTTTCATTTTCATGCCCGCCGGGCTGAGTGGCTCAAATGTTGGAGGCGCTGGCCTTCTGACCCCAGCTTGGCTGGTTCGACCCTGGCTCAGTCCGGTGGTATTTGGAGATGCTCAAATACGTCAGCCTCGTATCGGTAAATTTACTGGCACGTAAAAGAACTCCTTCGAGACAAAATTCCGACACCTTGGCGTCTCCGAAAACCGTCAAAAAGTAGTTAGCTGTACGTAATACCAATACCAATATTATTATTATTATTATTATTATTATTATTATTATTATTATTATTATTATTATTATTATTAGGCTATTATTATTATTATTATTATTATTATTATTATTATTATTATTATTATTATTATTATTATTATTATTATTATTATTATTATTATTATTAGACTATTATTATTAGACTATTATTATTATTAATATTATTATTATTATTATTATTATTATTCTACCGCTTTTCCCACACCTGTGGAGTCCCGAGTGCGAACTGTGTCGCAAATGTGGATTTGGCCATGTTTCATGGCCGGATGCCCTTTCTGATACCAACCCCATACGGAGGGATGTAATCACTATTGTGTGTTTCTGTGGTAGTTGGTAGTGTAGCGTATTGTCTTAATATGAAGAGGAGTATGTTGTGACAGATACCTACTCCCAGTCCCGGAGCCAGAAGAATTAATCAGAAGCGATTGAAATCCCTGAACCCGCCGGGAATCGAACCCGAGACCCTCTGAACCAAAGGGCAGTACGCTGACCATTCAGCCAGCAAGTCGGAAACTTATTATTATTATTATTATTATTATTATTATTATGATTATTATTATTATTATTATTATTATTATTATTATTATTATTATTATTATTATTATTATTATTTCTGGCTCAATGACTAAATGGTTAGCGTGCTGGCCTTTGGTCACAGTGGTCCCGGATTCGATTCCCGGCAGGGTCGGGAATTTTAACCTTAATTGGTTAATTTCTCTGACACTAGGGCTGCGCGTATGTGTCCTCTTCATCATCATTTCATCCCCATCACGACACGCAGGTCGCCTACGGGAGTCAAATCAAAAGACCTGAACCTGGTGAGCTGAACTTGTCCTCGGACACTCCCGGCACTAAGAGCTATACGCCATTTGATTTCATTATTATTATTATTATTATTATTATTATTATTATTATTATTATTATTATTATTATTATTATTATTATTATTATTATTATTCCCTTCGATTCCTTTGTCTTAATTTAGCCGATATATTTCACTTCTCGAAGTGTTGGATACCTTCCATTTCTTCCCTCTGATTACTCTTAATAGAGGAAGCTTGCACGGTTGCATTATTCCTCTTAAAACTATGATCACTCCCATCACCACCACTACCACTGTCATCCCGGTGCATAGCCGCTTGCAAGGCTTTCAAGGAGAAAATTGGAAAAGAGAATGAGTCCATTGACACCTGCAGGTAACCAATGAACAAAAATGTTGATGGGTGGTCATGCGAGAATTTATTTCGAAAAAGGTAGTCTTGCAAACGTCCATGTGGATGGCCAGTCATACAAACGCTCTTTCTTAGGGAGCTACTTCGCATACCCTTCAAATTAGTTTATTATTGTAGCCATTTCTTAAAACATTAAGGACGGGCCGCGTAGAGAATGTAATGCCCACACCATTGTTGTCACATGAGGCAAGTTAAGGCATGAAACCTATTGGTCAGGGGTTTCTACGTTATATTAAAGCTCCCGCAAACTTTGCGTCTGATACAGGAGTAATAACTGATATGGCGAGCATTACACCTCGACTAGCATTCAGCTCCGGTCTTCAGGAGGTAATTCCCTGTGACATTCCCATTATTACCGCTGGATGTTTGACAAGCAACTACCGAATGACACAGGCAAGATCTGTAGTTTTATACATTACCAGAATGTAACGATTAAAATTCTATTTCAAGAAGTAAAAAAGATGAAATGGCGTGTGGTTTTAGCGCCGGGAGTGTCCGAGGACATCGTAGGCTCGCCAGGTGCAGGTCTTTCGATTTGACTGCCGTAGGCGACCTGTGCGTCGTGAGGAGAATGCATTTACACTCAACATCACACACCCACATTCCCTGTCTATGCTCTGAACAGGCAACAACTGCAGAGGTCCCAGTCACCGAGCGTGCACCCCGTAGCCGTCAGGTCGCTCACATCTCCAGTCAACCTGCCTGTTCTGCGGTACCCTAGTACCGCCACCTGCCACCTGTAGCGCTTCACCGGACCGCCTGCCAGCGCGAGCCCCGGTTCGCCCGCCGCCAGCTCCACTGTGTGTCGCCCGGTAACGGCGGCCATCTTGGGATTTCCTTGTCGGTCCGACTTTTCTGATATACTCTGAGAGGCCACCTTTCTGCGGTCTCTCATTTCCACACCAGCTGCTCGACCGTCCACAAGCACCAGCACAGTTGACCGGCCTTTTCTAGGCCAATTTTAAGCAAATTTGTCTGCGCTCAGTGTGTACCTGTTCGTGCCTTGTCCCGGCGCGATCCGTTACAACTACACCTGGCACGACTGGTACCCCCTGAGTGCACCCAGGTCCTCTTCGGAGTTTGACCCTAGTGCTAGTTCCTGATCCAGACTACCCCCCCCCCCCTTCAGCTTACTTTTTCCTCTTTCTTTTCCTTTTCTCTCTTTTCATGTCTTTTCTGTCTACTGATATGGACACCCCCGGTGGACCGAGTAGCTGGGGCCCATATCAGGATTTCAACCTTCCTCTCATTATCGACTTCTCTGAAGCCCCCACCCGCCCATATGATAACTATCTGGTTATCCCCCCCCCCTGAAGATCTTTCTCCTGCCAAGCAAATTCTTCATAGAAGGCGTATTGCCTCTACTCTTCTTCCCCTCACCAAATTCATTCATCGAATAGATGAAAATGAACATTCTCATGTCATTTTCATCCTCCCTATAGTCCCTAAAGCAATCACCCCCCTCTCTGAAAAACTTTCCGGCTGCAATATCCCTTTCTGCCTCGCCGACGAACTCCCTGGGTACGATTTCGACGTTGAAGAAGATATGATGGAAGACGACACTGGCGAAGAGGATGATGAAGAAGATGTGGTTGATGTCTTCGTCGAGTCTGAAGAATCCCCCTTCGAGCATCCCTTCCGCTATACCAGCAAGAACTCACCATTCCCTGTAGCGCCTAAAAACAACTTCCTCATCATCCCTCTTACCAACCCCGGCCCCATCCCCCTCACCCGCAAAGCAGTAATAGAAGCAATAGAACCAGTCCTCAGCAAACACATAGCCATCATAGAGGAAACTCACAACAACCACCTCATCCTCACCCCTCTCTACAATAAGTCTATTCCCGTCATCCTCCGTAAACTCCAACATGCAGGCATCCCCACCCCCATGCTCATCAATCCAGTCAATAACACCTGCCAACCTGCCTCTCTTGACCGCTCCACTCAAGCCCCCTTCACAAAACCCAAAATAATCCAGACGGATACTATCCCAAGCCAACCTCAAACCATTCAGACCGATACTGTCCCATCTCGAACCCAGGAAGCTCAAACCGAGGAACCAACTCCTACTTCTGAAACTACCCTGTCTTCGACCCCAGATTCAAGCCAAAACCCCGAACCAAACCTCACCTCCAGCGCCACCCAAACCAGAAGAAGAAGAAGAAAACGCCGGTCATCAGCGCCTCAGACTTCTTCAAGCACCAAACCAGCACCTTCGTCTCAACCCTCCCCCACCCCCCACCCTTCCCTGGTTGTTCAATGTTACAACTGCTTACAGTTGCATCACACAGCTGCTACGTGCACCAACTCCACCCGGTGCAACAGGTGTGGTGGTGACCATCACCACACAGTCTGCGAGGTACCTCGTACCCAGCCAAAGTGTGCCAACTGTGAGGGGAAACATGCAGCCTCTTTCCCAGGGTGCCCCTTCATCAAGAAGGCTATAAGGAACCATTACAAGAACGCCAGGCACCTCCGTGAACCAAGATCTCCACCACCACATTTCAACAGCCTCACTCCTCATCTCTCTCAACCAAACACTAACAACCCTGCTCTATTCTATCTTCTCCTCAATCTCCTTTCTTCTCAACTAACTCATCTCCCAGCCATGCCCCCTCGTCAACTCATTGTTCCCTAGACCCCCCCCCCCCACCAAGAAAAATCGCCTTGCCCTTACTACTTGCCTTCTTCTTCTTGAAATTTTTATTATTCCATCAATAACAAACATCTCCTACCTTGCCAACTAGCACTAGCTAAATTATTTGAAAACTAAAAGTTGCAGCGAAGGGAGGTTTCAGTTCTGACATGGCGGACTTGCTCCGCCATTGACAGAGTGTTTTTTCCTCCAATAGTGTATGTTCGTGCTGGTGCTGATGTGAATTTTCACAATCATCGCAGAAACCGACGAGTAGAGTGGCCTAGTGTTCGCCACGGGACTCTCGTGTACTAGACCACAACAAAAAAAAAAAAAAAAAAAAAGTGAGGAGAATGAAATGACGATGAAGACGACACATACACCCAGCCCCCGTGCCAGCGATATTAACCAATGATGGTTAAAAATCACGACCCTGTCGGAAATCGAACCTGGGACCCCTGTGACCAAAGGCCAGCACGCTAACCATATAGCCATGGAGCCGGACTGTCAAGAAGTAAATTACGAGTAAAAAATCGCATTTGTGGAAAGTATTAGGCCTACAACACAGTAGGCCCTAACGCTACCGACTAAGTGGAGGAATCTAATTCGGATACAGTCCCGCAGATAAGATCACGGGGTGGAGTGCGTATTATTATTATTATTATTATTATTATTATTATTATTATTATTATTATTATTATTATTATTATTATTATTGCGGTCCGCCTTTGGGGTGTAGTGGTTAGTGTGAATAGCTGCCACCCCTGGAGACCCGGATTCGATTCCCGACTCTGCCACGAAATTTGAAAAGTGCAACGAGGGCTGGAACGGGGTCCAGTCAGCCGCGGGAGGTCAACTTAGTAGAGGGATTTCCACCTCAGCCATCCTCGAACTGGTTTTCCATTTTTCCTCCAGGCAAATGCCTGGATGGTACCTAATTTTAAGGCCACGGCCGCTTCCTTTCCTCTTCCTCGTCTGTCCCTTCCGATCGTCCCATCTCCCCCCCCCCCCAAAAAAAAATCCCTGTCCAGTATAGCAGGGGAGGCCGCATGGGTGAGGTACTGGACCTCCTACACAGTTTCATCCACCGACCCAAAATTTCACACTCCAGGATACTGCCCTTTTGGTGGTAGAGGTGGTAACTTATCTCTCGCTGAGTTCGAGAGAAAAGCCAGCCCTGGATGGTAAACATAAGAAAGAAAGAAAGAAAAAAGAAAGAAAGAAAGAAAGAAAGATTATTACTGCAGTTTTTCTCTTTTTTATAAACGGTGTAACATTGCCCTAACTGGCATAGATTTTCCGGGACGTTGGGATAAGGAAGAACTAGCACTGGGAAGAATTTAGAATTTGTTTTCATGTCGTACCGACACAGATAAGTCTTACGTCGACGATAGGGGTGGGAAGGAAGCGACCGTGGCCTTAATTAAGATACAGCCCTGGCATTTGCCTGGTGTGAAAATGGGAAACCACGTAAAACCATCTTCAGGGCTGCCTACAGTGCGGTTCGAACCCACTATCTCCCAGATGCAAGCTCACAGCTGTGTGCCTCTAACCGCATGGCCAACTCGCCTGGTAGCACGGGGAAGGAAACAGCTGTGGTCTGAGTTAAGGTGCAGTCTCAGCATTAGCCTGCGATGCAAACGAGGAACCAGAGCAAACTTTTAGCCGGACTGAATGGCTCAGACGGTTAAGGCACCGCCCTTGTGACCCTAACTTGGCAGGTTCGATCCTGACCCAGTCCCGTGGTATTTGAAGGTGCTCAAATTCGTCAGTCTCGTATCGATAGATTTACTGGCACATAAAATTATTCCTGCGGGACCTCGGCGTTTCCGAAAACCGTAAATGAAGTTAGTGAGACGTAAAGCCATTATTATTATTATTATTATTATTATTATTATTATTATTATTAAAAACCTTTAGGGCTGCCGATTGTGGGGTTCGAATGCTGAGCTTACAGCGACACGCCCCATACGATGCAGTCAAGTTGCTCAGAATGTTGCAGTCCTCTCTTGAAATGGCTTTGAATGCAGAATATTCCGGAAAGCGAGGGGAAAGTGTAATACATTGATGTTATATGGCTTTATAATGAAACGGACCTCACATCCGTACTTCCTTTCATTAACCTATTGAGCGAGGAGGTTTTAGTTTCAGTCAACTGCACTGCACCTGTGTAGATCTACAGTACAAAGTAGGGCAGGTTGTTAGTTGTGTAACATGATGCCGCATTATGAGGAATTAGGCAGCCTGATACTCGCAACTTGATCTAGCTCCTGCATCCATCCATCCATCCATCTGAGTTACGGGATGAGCGATACAATTCAGTCATCTCATCTCTTTGTCGGCCGGGGCACGTGGACATTCCCCCTTGTAGTGGACCCTGATTCATCCTCCCCTCCCCGTCCCCAGCTGACTCTAGCTAGACATGCTAAGGGGAGAGCGATGATTCCCTCCCCACTTGGCCCCTCCCCCAACTATGTGCACGCTACAATGCCGCTGCCTCTGACACTTCCATGCACACGAGCAGGGCTTATGCACTACGCACATACGCAATAGGGAAGGGGATGGGGGAGGGGTAGGATATGTATGGCAACGTCGCAAAATGTTCCTGTCCACACTAGGTGCAGTTTACATTACATCTACTCGTTGAGGCACATCGCTTTGAAGTAGCCTACCATAAAACAACCATTCCGGGTAACGATACGGGTTTTAAAGCACGTGGTTAAGTGCGCGTAAAGCGTGGTCTCTGTTTATGAACGGTTCGATTACTTCTCGAGATTTATCCCTTTAGTGCATCCTTTCTTCAGTGTCTACCAATTTATTTCCAAGGAATATTACAATTCGTTAAACATATCCTTCAAAATAGATGTATCTTCATGTTTATTCAATGTGCGCTTGTATACGAAATGTTTGACATCTGTGATATTTTATTTAATGAGTGTTTCTAAGTTAAAGTGTGAACAAAATTGTTTCCTGTAAACTGTGATAATCTAATAGCGCCTGGATATCTTCAATGAGGTAAGACATGATTCGAATATTGTGGAAAGACACATTTCATCAACTATGTTTAGTTGAACTGGGCAAAGAACAATTGGCCAAATGAAAAAAAAGTACAGTAGAGTAGTTTTTGTCATTTTTATCATATTCTTTGTTTATAAAACGTGTATGTCTGGTAACCTGTGTTAGTGAAAACTTCGTGATTACACGGGTATTTATTTGGTACACATACTAAAAGGAGACAACCACGGTATACCACTAAAACAATTGCAACCACCACTTGATCCTAGAACGGCATCCACAGTGTCAAAGCTAGGATTAGGCATTTTCCATTATTATCGTAATCTGTCACCTGCGTGCCTTAAAATGCGTGATGGCTCAAAAAAAAAAGCAGGAATAAGCGGATGATATTGTATGTCCCTCGTATTAACGTATTTAATATTTTATCAGATACACCTCTGTGGTGTAGTGGTTAGTGTGATTAGCTGTCATCCCCGGAGGCCCGGGTTCGATTCCCGGCTCTGTCACGAAATTTGAAAAGTGGTACGAGGGCTGGAACTGGGTGCATTCAGCCTCAGGAGATCAACTGAGTAGAGGGGCGTTCGATTGCCTCCTCAGCCATCCTCGAAGTGGTTTTCCGTGACTTACTACTTCTCCTCAAGGCAAATGCCGGGACGGTGCCTAACATCCTTCCTTTTCCTTGTCTATCCCTTCCAATCTTCCCATCCCCCTCAAGGCTCCTGTTCAGCACAGCAGGTGAGGCTTCCTGGGCGAGGTGTTGGTCCTCTTCCCCAGTTGAATCCCGCCAACCCAAAGTCTCACGCTCCAGGCCACTGCCCTTGAGGCGGTAGAGGTGGTATCCCTCACTGAGTCCGAGGGAAAAACCAATCCTGGACGGTAAACGGATTAGTAATAATAATCATAAAAAGGATAATATTTGATCGGGCATTGTTAATTTGGCTATGTGCGAGGAGCTCATACAGTGGAATTCGCTCATTCTTTTTTTTTTTACTTTTTTAAAAAGTGACTGTACAGGTATACAGGGTTATTCAGTTAAGCTGTCCACCTCAAATATCTACTGATCCGTTAAAAATACAGACATTCTGTTTTAAAATTCTTTAATTGTATTGAGGGACTCATAAAACACTGTGCAATTCGTCTCCATCACGAACGTAATTACCAAGAAACCGATAGCAACTTTGTTCTTTTAAAAGGGACTATACCAATTTCCCCGAATAGAATAATTAAGAATCCAGCGACAAGTTCAGTGGTGTGCTTGGTTTGCAAATATGACGAGTACTTTTGGAGATAATAAAGGATTTGCTTATGTGTAGGCATTGGACAGTAAGCGATGAGCCACTCGCCGTGATGGTGCGTCGCTCATGCCTTGTTGATAAACACGTAGGCCTATACCTCGCCCTTACCCTAGAACGGGCCCGGGAAACAACAGGATGATGTACAACATTTCTGAGTTACGAAACTTTTCTTTCATTGTCGTTGAATTGGAAAAAGACGAGATAACACAGTGTAATTGTAACACCTCTTCTTCTCCTCTTCTTCTCCTTAGGATGCTGTCTCTCTAGAGCGGCTCGAAACATTTCGATGGAAGCTCGTCCGTACCAACGGCGCAAGTTTTTAAGCCACGAATTTCTCCATCTCTTCACAGATCGTTTGCCTTCAATTTTCCCTTCGATGATGAGTTGGAGAAGTTGATATCTTTCACCTATCATGATGTGCCCGATATACATGACTTCCGTTCTTTGACGAATATTAGTAGCTCCTTTTTTTTTAAATTGTTATATTCAACAAGTTGAGGACTTCTTCACTGGTCTTCTTTTCTACCCAGGATATTCGAAGCATTCTTCTGTACAAGTCCAGTGTAACATTGTAAGTGCTTTATTGTCCTCCTCGTGAGTACACAGTATCGTGTATGAAATTAATCAACAACTTAAAACTCCAATGAATGGCCTGATAGTTGGAAAAAATGGTTGAAAAAGTTAAATTGTTGGGCTCTTTTCTTTTCCTCCTTAAGGGCATCATGTAAGATCGATGTACTTTAGGACAGACAATTTCGAGTTGTGGACGTACATCGCTGCTGTGCTAACAAACATCGCTATTTAGAAAATATGGTTTAGGTTATCTTATTTTTGGGGGGCATTGTTGCATTCTCCTCGTGGTAATTTACGGTATATTTTCTGGACTGAGGTCAGTTGAATACAATGAGGCAGAAATGGATCACTGCTTTTGCCTTGTTTGGAGCTTTCATACATACTGTATTCGAAACTACTGCTTGAACAACCACAGTCAGCAGGCATCACGCCAGAACGTTGACGGAATAATATAGGAAAATAAGTACTTTTAAATTAATTTCTGCGGAGCAGAATGTCTCAGACGGGTGAGGGGCTGGCCTTCTGACCAGATCTTGGCAAGTTCGATCCTGGCTCAGTCCGATGGTATTTGAAGGTTCTGAAATATGTAAGCCTCGTGTCGGTAGATTTACTAGCACGTAAAAGAACTCCTGTGGGACAAAATTCCGGAACCTTGGTGTCTCCAAAAACCACTAAGAAGTAGTTAGTGGGACGTAAGGAAAATAACATTATTATTATTATTATTATTATTATTATTATTATTATTATTATTATTATTATTATTAAGTTATTATATTAATTTCTTATCATTTTAGTACATACAGGTGTAAGCTTTTCATACGAAGTGATCGCTATGAAATTATAAACTATCTATCACTGTTGAGTAATTATTCGCCTCCAAATCTCATCGCCTTTTTTACACAGCCTATATTTATGGGCGGTGATTTCTACCGTTTTGAAATTAAAAATTAAACGTTTTGGTTTGTACATTTATCAGTATTTAGATTTTATACATCGGAAATTTTGGGTTTATAGCATGCTGAAGAAACATTTTAGCTGATATTTATAAATAATGGCTGCGGGTGTTAAAACGTTACTGCTATGGAGCCAAGGTGTCCATTCGGGAGGAAAGTTAGTTCGAATCCCACCGTCGGGTGCCCTGATAATGGTTTTCTTTTTTTTTTTTTGCTAGTTGTTTTACGTCGCACCGACACAGATAGGTCTTACGGCGACGATGGGACAGGAAAGGGCTAGGAGTGGGAAGGAAGCGGCCGTGGCCTTAATTAAGGTACAGCCCCAGCATTTGCCTTGTGTGAAAATGGGAAACCACGGAAAACCAATTTCAGGGCTGCCGACAGTGGGGTTCGAATCTACTATCTCCCGAATACTGGATGGTTTTCTGAGGTCTCATTTCCACTTCCAGGGAAATGTTGGTACTATCCTGTCAGCCGATTCATTCCACCTCCTCACACAATCTCATTCACTATCATTCATGTAATCTTCGCTAATTCCTCAGCTGAGGTTGGTGTGAAATCATGTCATAGTGTTATACATATTCATGTCATATAAATTCACCTCGTCTCTGACCCCGTGTCAAGAAACGGGACTACGGCGTAGACATTGATAAAGAGTCAATCGCTTTTCATAATTTGAATGAAAGTTTATAATATTGTTTTCATAGAGCTAATACTAAAATTTTAGAAAGTATTCCGGCTTTGTGGCGGAATTATCACCGTACTGGTATTGGTTCAGAGAGCCCCGGATTCGATTCACAGCTGGACCGAAAATTTTAATTGCGTATGGTTTATTCCCCTGGTTCGAGGACTGGGTGTTTGTGTTCGTCTCAATACTCTTCATACCATATACACACAGGACACAACACTACTAATCGGCACACACAAGACGCAATAATGAATACATCCCTCCACTTATGATTGGCGTAAGGAAGGGCATCCTGCCGTAAAAATGGACCAAATCTATATCAAGTGCAAACTCCAATAAATTGGGAAAGGGGCCAGTAACAAGAAGAACGGTAAATTAAAAATGCATAGAGTGTAATAACATTTGACGTTTATTGAAGTTTTAATTATTCTTGAAGTTTTAAAAACTTAAGCTAGAAGAGAAGTTGAAAGGAACTTGAAAAATTAGCGGTAGGCTGTCACTATTGTAATGCTCGAAGAATTTTGAGGGTTTCATAGATTTAGTTATCCGAAATAAAAGGCAAATATCATGTGGATAATAAATGTTATTCAATAGAACTTGGAATGTGGGTACTAACTCTGTGTAGTAGAGTTCGGGAGTAATATTACTTGTAAAGGAAAAAATTCTTCTCCTTCTTCTTCTTCTTCTTCTTCCTAATCTGTTTTCCCTCCAGGGTTGGTTTTTCCCTCGGACTCAGCGAGGGATCCCACCTCTACCGCCTCAAGGCCAATGTCCTGGAGCTTCAGACTCTGGGTCGGGGGATACAACTGGGGAGGATGACCAGTATCTCGCTCAGGCGGCCTCACCTGCTATGCTGAACAGGGGCCTTGTGGAGGTATAGGATGATTGGATGGGACAGACAAGGAAGAGGAAAGGAAGCGGCCGTGGCCTGAAGTTAGGCACCATTTGCCTGGAGGAGGAGTGGGAAACCACGGAAACCACTTCTAGGATGGCTGAGGTGGGAATCGAACCCACCTCTACTCAGTTGACCTCCCGAGGCTGAGTGGACCCCGTTCCAGCCCTCGTACCACTTTTCAAATTTCGTGGCAGAGCCGGGAATCGAACCCGGACCCGGACCTCCGGGGGTGGCAGCTAATCACTCTAACCACTACACCACAGAGGCGGACTAACACAAATTCCATTATTAAATGTGTTATTCTATACAACTGAACACCATGTATTCACAACGGCAGTTAAGCTCCAGCTGAGCGCGCGAGTCAACACAGCGCCATCTTATAACAGAGTATGCGTGTGACGTCACATATTTAGCACACATTTTTCCTTACTTCGAAGTGCTATTTCATGAAAACTATGTTTCAGATTTGTATTTATTTATTTGTTTATTTATTTATTTATGTAACAGGTTGCCTCTTCTTTTATCTGTCAATTGAGACATTAAACATAATCGTAAGTTAAATATTCTTGGCGATATATGCGTTTTACGTAAATACTAAAGACGTATTTAATTTTTTCTTTCCTTGTACCCTTTGTCGAGGAACGTAAGTTAAAACTGCTCTAGCAGCGGCAGCCGAGACCGCGCTGTCAGTGTCAAAAGTAAACTAGAGAAATCGCGCTCGTTTCTGTCTCAGTGTGGTGATGCCGCTCAGTTATGATGCGGTGATCTTCGAACTAATAATATGTATAACACTGTGCAATACTTCTGCCAGGTGTTGCCGACATTCGCCCTACTCGCGGATCGGGCACAGTGCGGTAGTGTGTGTCCGACATTACCGGTGCATCAGGTGCAGTTTCGAAATCATCTGAGAAGTTTCGCCGCGACTACCCACTACCTACGAGCCTCAGGGATAACAAAGGCACTACCGTTCTCAAGAAATCATCCGATTGTTCAGTCATAAGTGACACATCACCAATTTCCTTACACGTATATATATTTACAAGTTGCTTTACGTCGCAGATAGGTTTCTTGGCGACGATGGTATAGGAAAGGTGTAGGAGAGGTACAGCCCAGAATTTGTCTGCTGTGAAAATGGAAAGCCGCGGAAAACCATATTCAGGGCAGCCGACAGTGGGGTTCGAAAACACTACCTCCCGAATGGAAGCTAACGACTGCGCGCACCTAACCTCACGGCCAACTCGCTTGGTGATATTAAAAAAGAAAGTTAATGTACTTATCCTTATTTTTACAATTATCTCCACTTCGAGAGGCAGTAGCGGTGTCGTGTACCGACCTCCCACGGACTCGAACCGGCGGACTGCCAGGTGGAAGGCAGCCGGGATTCGCAGCCGAGTCTAGAGCTCAAGGTGTCAGAGGAGATTAATTAGTGTTAGAATAATGATAGTCATCGACATGAGACACCTTGTAGTACTTGAGTAACTGTATAGTAAGTATAATAATTATAGTTAGATTTAATCATTGGAAAGCAGAAGGAAGCTTTCAGCGGAGAGCGGTTTGTGAAACGCGCTAGCTTACGAAAGACTTGTTGATCACAACAAGATATTTACTGTGTATCAACAAACAGAGCTAATATGCCAGCGAGCCAGGCGGCCCGCTGGACGACCGACAAAGAGACAAAGCTGAGTACACGGCCAGTCAAGGCCATTACAGATGCGCTTTAGGAAAACAAGGAAAGATGAGGATAAAGTAAGACAGAAGACAGTAGTGCCTAGGTAGCAGCACTTACTGTGACAACTATTGAGAATAGCCACTTGAGGGCGCTAGTGACTGGATGATCAGTTTAGCAATGCCTGTAGGACCCAACCCCTTGATAGGAGGTAGGGATAGAACTTTGAGTTCAGGAGCGGAGATGTAACCCCTGGCCAAGATGGCGCGGAGCCTTCTTCCAGCCAGTAGTTCGTACTTGTCAGGACGAGATTCTGTTCGGGCATAGCCCAAGTGCCGTAGGGCAAGATTCAGATAGACGCGTAGTAGAACAGTAGGCGCGTGGAACAAGCTCGCTCTCTCTACAGATCATTACATTCAGACTTGTAAATATACTGTACATAGTAGTTGTAGTTGTCCTCAGTAATAAAGGACAGGTAAATAATTTCATCTTTTATTTCGGGAGTTGCGGGACGAGTCATACCTACAATTTACCTCCCTACATTCCGCTCGGCAGGTCAGGTAATACTTCAACATCCAAGTGCCTGGTGACCAACCTACGAGATCGTCTCACAGGACAGGTAGGTCACGACAGCAGTATAATAATACAAAGGGCACTAGGAAAGTTTTGCAATACGCAATGGTGAGGGATGAAAAGAAGGATGAAAACTGGTCTAGAAGACAGCAAGGATCGACCTTTACACCAGTTGTTACCAAGCAGTGGGATTGAAAGCAAGTTACGATGTCAGTGTGGTCTAAAGGTAAATATCGCGCAATTATCCGCTACAATTTTGTTCGTGGATTAATGTTGACCAGTGCCTGGAGGAAATGACTCCTTTGCTGGTGAAGACTGTCCACATTGGACAACAATTTTCCGTTGGTAGAACGAGTTCCAGTGGGGAAATTTTGGGGCTGAAGACGATCCTCTTTCTGGGCGACTATCTAAATCAGTGACTGAGGAAAACATTGAAGCTGTGGAAAAATGTTGCAGCAAGAGAGGCAGTTGACATATTGGCGAGTAGAAGAGACCCTCCACATCCCTGCACCAGCTATTCATTCAGTTCTACATGACCATCTCCATGTTAGAAAGGTTTGTTCCCTTTTGGTGCCTCATTCACTTTCAGAGGAACAAAGGGCACATCGTGTGAAATGGTGCCGAGAAATGCTAATACAGTTTGAAAATGGGACTTCGCATAACGTCAATAGCATCGTTACAGGTGACGAAACTTGGCTTTATTATTACGATGTCCTAACAAAATCCCAGAACAAGGTGTGGCTGTTTGAAAGTGAGGGTACTCCTGTGACTGTGCGAAAGTCTCTCAAGCAGGTCCGCCCAAGGTCACGACTCAGCACTTGGCTCTTGCATCACGACAATGCTCCAACACATCGTGCTAATGTAACAATGGATTTTCTTGCCAGATCAGGGTTGACTGTGCTTGATCACCCTCCATAGAGTCCTGATATTGCCCCATGTAACTTCGCACTCTTCCCAGAAGTGAAGATGAAGCTGAAAGGCTGGCATTTTTCATCCGACGAGGAGCTTCTAACAGCATGGGATCAAGAGTGTGAAAATGTAACCGAAGAAAAGTGGCAGAGTTGGTTCAGTGACTGGCTTTGACGTGTGGGGAAGTGTGTTGAGTGTGGTGGACATAATTTTGAAAAAGTCTAAAGCGTTCGCTTACATTGCAAAACTTTCCTAGTGCCCTTTGTATTAGTATTAATAATACTAGCTCAACATCATCCCATCAACTATCGGTCTCACGGGAGATCGCACTTTGGGGCCAAACACCCGTTTTGCGGGGTAAAATCTGGACAATACCGTAATGTTTTTAGAAGCAGCACACTGTAACGCGTTGCCTGGTATTTCTTGAAGCAGAATCGAATTAAATAACGTGCGGAATGCTACGACTACTTCACTCAAAATAACACGATATATACAGGCTGTAACAATATGTTAGGACAGACTTTCAGGACACATGTGGAAGTAGAAGACATGGGTCCGGAAATACTATATTTCCATGTTAGAACTAATGAACCAAGGGAAATTTTCGATCAGTTTCCAAGTTCCTTGACATTCTTTAGAAAAAGGGCTTTAACAAGATTGCATTATGCCTTTGCTGGCGGGACCTAGTGTTTACAGTGCACTATGTCTTCTGGTATGGGCTAGAGCAATTTTGTTACTTTAATTGATCTGTCTCTGTTTTATCCTTGGCTTAGACAAAATGAAAGTGACTGAGGTATGAGCAATGCTAGTAATGCCATTCCTTGTGCAGCCAGTCCCTGCTATGAATGGTGTGAAAATGTTGCTCATAGGGTCGGTTGGTGCATGCATTTCAGTGGGCTTGGCAGACTGATATGTAATAGCAACTTCTCGCTCGGTGAGGAAAGCAACGGGAAACTACCTCACTCCTCATTTCCCTAGTACGCCTCTTCAGTGATGCCTAGGCCATCTATGACAGCTGATGGCAGAGCTGTTGAGGATCCAACCAGCCTTAGGGCTGAAGACTGAACATACACATACAGTATTGATACATGCACCAACCCGCCATCAGCGCGTTGTATGAAGATAAAGTTAGAATTGGGGAGGAAACATTTGGGCAAATATTCGTTTATAGGAAGAGGGATTAGGGATTGGAATAATGTACCAAGAGAAATTTTCTATAAATTTCCCAGTATTTGCAATTCTTTAGAAAAGGACTCGATAAATAATTGATAGGGAATCTGCCACCTGAGCGACAGAACCAAATTCAGATCAATGATGATTGATTGATTGATTGATTGATTGATTGATTGATTGATTGATTGATTGATTGATTGATTGATTGATTGATTGATTGATTGATTGATTGATTGATTGATTGATTGATTGATTGATTGATTCATTGATTCATTCATTCATTCATTCATTCATTCATTCATTCATTCATTCATTCCAGACAGGTAGCCTATATAAAATTTGACAAAGGGTAAAAGTAAAAAGTTGTTGATAAACACTTCATTGTCAGAGTGTTGATTTAGTCCACGTCTAAATTGTATGTGGATATTCTGTCTACAATGACCGGGCGAGTTGGCCGTGTGGTTAGGGACGCGCAGCTGTGGGTTCGAGCTCCACTGTCGGCAGCCCTAAAAATTGTTTACCGTGGTTTCCGGTTTTTGCACCAGGCAAATTCTGGGACTGTACCTTAAATAAGGCCACGGCCGATTCCTTCCCACACCTAGGCCTTTCCTATCCATCGTCGCCATAAGACCTATCTGTGTTGGAGCGACGTAAAGCAAGTTGTAAAACAAAATCTATAATGATCTCCGATTTAATGGTTGGAATAAATAAATATTAAAATTTAAGCAACAAATTAACAGAATTATTATCCAAAATGTGCCTTAAAATAGATTAGTTGTGAGATCAGTATAAGCTACATTATGAGTAAGCCTAGTCCGCCTCTGTGGTGTAGTAGTTAGTGTGATTAGCTGCCACCCCCGTAGACACGGTTTCGATTCCAGGCTCTTCCACGAAAATTTGAAAAGTGGTACGAGGGCTGGAACAGGGTCCACTCACCCTCGGAAGGTCAACTGAGTAGACGGGGTGTTAGATTCCCACCTCAGCCATCCTCGAAGTGCATTTCTGTGGTTTCCCAATTTTCCTCCAGCCAAGTGCGGGGATGGTACCTAACTTAAGGCCACGGCCGCTTCCTTCTCTATTCCATGTCTATCCTTTCCATTTTTCCTATCCCCCACAAGGCCCCTGTTGAGCATAGCAGGTAAGGCCGTATGGGAGATGTACTGGTCCTCCTCCCTACCCAAAGTCTCATGCTTCAGGACACTGCCCTTGAGGCGGTAGATGTGGGATCCCTTTCTGACTCCGAGGTAAAACGAACCCTGGAGGGTAAATTCATTAAGAAAGAAAGAAAGAAAGAAAGAAAGAAAGAAAGAAAGAGTAGGCCTATGTGGTTTCCTTAATTCTAAGTGAAATATTTGGTATATCTTTAGATGCAGGTGAATCTATGGTCAGATAAAACGGCAGGCTTGATGGCTTGAGTTTGAGTCCTCCCAAGTAAATGAATACCGGTACATATCTGTCTATCTTCACATCGACAGAAGATTTGATAAGATGGAAGCTTTTTATATAATATATATTAGGTTTATAAAGTATTGAGACTAAGACATATGCATTATTATCGCTAAGGTTCGGAAGCCAAAGAAAATTCATATATCTTTTCTGAGCTCATTTTTTCCGAATTATGAAAAATAAGTGTGAATGACGGGGCCCTGACCCCGTTTAAAGCAATTTGATGTTGCATATAAATCCATATTTTGTCCATTTTTAGTGTTTTTGTGATATTTTGCTCAGCTTAGTTATATAAGGTCATATTTGATTATAATTTTAGTATTTTTATTTAAATTGAGACTTCGCTCGCTAACAAGGTGGGCCCTACGTGTTATGTGCGTCGATTTTTCAACACAGGATTTTCACATAATGTGGTAGATATATTTTTCTTTCTTTTTCCGGAACAGACAAATAGCAGGTTTAGAAGACCTGATTCCAAGAGAGAGCTGCTGTACGGACATTTTTTTTTTTGCTACGGGCTTTACGTCGCACCGACACAGATAGGTCTTATGGCGACGATGGGATAGGAAAGGCCTAGGAGTTGGAAGGAAGCGGCCGTGGCCTTAATTAAGGTACAGCCCCAGCATTTGCCTGGTGTGAAAATGGGAAACCACGGAAAACCATCTTCAGGGCTGCCGATGGTGGGATTCGAACCTACTATCTCCCGGATGCAAGCTCACAGCCGCGCGCCTCTTCGCGCACGGCCAACTCGCCAACATCTTTTAACAGCACATCTTTCTAGGCAGGTTAGATTGCGACACTATATGCGTGAGCTCACGGAATGTGACGATTGTGTGTTCCGCCTTCAAAAAGGATGTCACTCCAGTAGATGTATTTAAGCTGTGTATTATCACTGATCGCGTTTTGGTACTTACGGCGTGTAATGTCATTAATACTCTAATACTTGCTGCCCATCCCCTTTAGGTTATATTTTATAATTTTTAGGTCATAATTGCTTGGATATTTTGTACTTCTTTAAGTCATAAAATTCTGAACCTTAATTATCACATATTTGGTCCCTTTTTATGCTCAGTATTGTTTGTAGGAAATACAGTAGTAAATCTCTACAGTCAGAGCCTCAGGTATGTGAATGGATAAGGTGCTTCGTTAGTTCTTGTCAAATGGAGCTGAGTTTCTGCCAACGACGGGGGATACGGTTATTTGACTGAATGGTCAGCATAGTTTACTATAGTCCAGATAGCCCTGGGTTCGATTCCCGGTCGGGTCTAGGATTGTAACTATGGATGGTCAGTATAGGATTTACTTTCATAACATGCTAGGGAATACTTGTAAATCTGTGAGAATGTCACATAGAGGTTTCCTTCGGCATTTAAATTATATTTAATTTTCTATGTAAATACAATTACTACTACTTTTACAACTTTTCCGACGCCGAGGTGCCGGAATTTAGTTCCACGTGAGTTATTTTATGTGCTGGTAAATCTACCGACACGAGGATAACGTATTTGAGCACCTTCAAATACGACCAGACTGAGCCAGGATCGAACCTGCCAAGTTGGGGTCAGAAGGTAGCACCTCAACCGTCTGAGCCACTCAGGTCGACTCTGTGCATGTAAATTTCCCTCCAAACGTGAAATAAATGTGATAACTTGCTGAGAGCGACCTCGCCGAACTCAGGCTGTGGCTGTTCAAAGCATTCTCACTCCCCAGCTCCGTGCCACCCCACTATATATCAAGGGGTGGAAACTCTACGCTAGAAAGAGTAAATTACATTACGAGAAGGCTTCTGCTTGTATGAGATCATAATATACCATCATTAGTACAGAAAAGAGCAGTCTAAAATACTTCTTGTGATTAAAATTCGTCGTCTTGAATTGAAGAACGTGAATCATTTCGTTTTCTTGTACCGAGCCAATGCAGTAATCTAATAATGAACAACTAGATGCCAAATTTTAATAGTAATAATAATAATAATAATAATAATAATAATAATAATAATAATAATAATAATAATAACAGCCTACGTATTGCAGTTGCACCGAGAACATTAGATGGACCTTTGACTAGCCGACCAGTTTCTTCAAGCTTTCCCTGTTTTAGGATGAATTACTGTATGTCTATTCACACTTCCCGTTCCTTTCGTTATTGCTGTTGGAGTATCCGGTTTTAGTGATGGTAGCTGTCCTGCCATAAGTTTTCCTGGTAGTGTGTCTACTTGAGGAGTCCCTACCAAGCTGTCCGTCCAGGTGCGGCCCAGGCGAGAAATTGATCGGATAAACATGTCCTAATGTTGCCCGGGATATTTTATTACATGGTCCACGTGTGGGCAGAACTAGATGTTAGCAATTAACTCAACTCATTGCGTAAAATGTAAAGAATATAACTGTGTGTGGTTCACTATTTTGCCATAAATAGTCATTTTAAATCAAAAGGGTACCTGTTTTGAGCTACTTGCTTGTTTACATTATTACCGTCATGTGCGAGATTTGTAAGGAACCTTATGGATACATAAACGTTACGTATTGCAGTCTCTCAGAACACATCTGGGCTGAGTTTAACGCTTCAAAATGCCGGACAAAGAATGTCCGCGAATCATTTCTTTATAGTTTTATACGAGTCATCCTAATATTTGTAATTCCATAGATATTCTCAAGACCATCCAAGCCGAAACGTGTGTAAAGCTCAGAAGCCAACACGCAAATAAAAATAAAGCAACCAAGGAAAAAGAAAAGCATACAAATGATGGCGTTGCAGAAGGACTTCATCACCAGGCTACAGTTCGAAAACCACGAACCTACTACGCTGGCGTAGCAGGGGGAGAGGTGACACTCCCACGTGGCGCGTCCCAGGTGGCGGATAGGGGGGTCCTAACCGGCTTGCCGGCGGACTTGAGGGAAATAAAATACCTCTCGCGGACCAAACACACTACCTCCTGTGGGTGGGGGACGCAGATGAAGAATACACCCACGGTATCCCCTGCCTGTCGTAAGAGGCGACTATAAGGGGCGACCAAGGGATTATTGAATTAGAACCATGAAACTACTTTTGATTCGTACCATCACGCGGGGAACACCATGGGTTGCCTGAACTTGCTAGTAGTACCACAATCGTAGGTACGAAATAGGTTTGTGATTAGTAGCAGCAGAGAGTGGTTCCCCTGTGGGTTTCCAGTGCCCGTGTGTCGTACCCATGTGAGCAACACCGCGGGTCTGGGCGTTGCCTGTGAGTTGTACCGCTATATGAGCGACACCGTGGGTCTGCGTTGCCTGTGATTAGTATCCACTATGTGAGGAACACCACGGCGTCCGTGGGACCGGCACCCGTGCCTAGTACACCTAGGTGAGGAAACTCATCGGTTTGCGTTGGGTCTGAGTGGCGCCATTGTGTGAGTAACACCATAGGTCTGCGTTACCTGTACGAAGTACAATAATTGTGAGTAGTACCGTCTTGTGTGGAACACCGTGAGTTTCGCTACTTTTGATTAGTACCCCGACATGACAAATACCATGGTTCTACTTTACACGCGACATGTACCATTCTGTGGGGCCTTAGACGTGGATTTTCCACCCTTTTAGACATCAAGCATCATTGTGCTTTATGAGCGGTCCCTTGGTCAGTACTACTATTATTCGGACCTTTTTGAGTCTGATCCACTGTATTTTGTTTGTTTGTTCGTTTTTTTTGTTGCGTTCATGTCCATCCATTCATTCTTCATGACATTTTTTAAATTTTATTTTGGTCTGTGGATGAATTTGAAATTTTTGTTATTTCATTTCATACCATTAGAGGCCGATGACCTCGATGTTAGGCCCCTTTAAACAACAAGCATCATTATCATCATCATCATCATCATCATCACAGTTCGAAAACACGGTTGCATTTTTAAGATCGTACCACTGTAAAGGGCAAGGACATTTCTTTCGCCACATCAGACTTGAAGACTCAACATCAAAAGATGGAGGCTATATGTTTTAAAAGAAATGTAACTGACTGTTTCCGCTACACAGAGAAACATACTCGATGTGTGCATACAGTAAGTCTTTTACGGTTTCACTTAGAAATGGCGCCAGCGAACATAAGGCAGCGTATGAATTTGACACATACGTCATTTTGTTCGTCTGACATTAACCTACCAACACACACAAGTTGAGTCCGCCAAACACTAGCGTCTGTGTTGTATCGTTCAGTGATCTTGTCGACGTTTTTGCCTGAAAAAGAATATTCGTGGCACGCATTGATTTTCTTATTGAATCAAAAGGAAACTGCTGTGGAAAGTCATCGTTTGCTGGCAGAAACATACGGTTAACACGCTCCATCGAATAGAACATGTGGGACATGGTTTCGACAATTTAAAAGTGGTGATTTCAATGTGAAAGACCATGCTTTGTCTCTGGTGGGACCAGAGCGGTATTGTGCATTATGAACTCTTGAAGCGCAGCGAAATCCTTAATGCACAACGCTATCGCCAACAAATGATTAATTTAAATGACCCATTGATCGAAAGACAACCGGAATAGGCCAGAAGACGTGGCAAAGTTGTTTTGTTACAGGACAATGCGCCGTCTTCCACAGCAAAACCAGTTAAAGACACCATGAAATCGCTTGGATGGAACATCCTTCCGCACCAATCGTACTACCCGACCTGACGCCATCTGACTATCATCTCTTCGCATCACTGGTGTACGCGCTCTCAGAGGAGCACTTCAGCTATTTCGAGGAAGTCGGACAAGGGTTCGACGATTGGTTTGCCGCAAGTGACAAGCAGTTTTTCTCGCATGGTTTTCATAACTTACCTGAAAGATGGGCGAAGTGTGTAGAAGCCGATGGCCAATATTTTGAATACACAAAAAATGAATTTCCCTTCTAAATTACGTGTTTTCTTTACCACAGAAATCGGCAAAAACTTATGCTTGGCCTACACCTGATAGCATAGGATTATGCTTACCTTTCTGATCTAGTATACATAGATAACATACTGTGGTTGCTATGGTTACCATGGTGTCTTGACAATTGAGGTACGCCGCGGAACAACACCGTATGGCACATTTTTTATTTTTACAGTAGAGACAAAAAACGTAAAATAACTAAAATAAATTATAATTTAGTCCTTATATCAAGGAAACAGGCACGTTATTCATCACAATACACATAAACTCTTAATCAGTTTTCCATAACCGAATGTTTCAAAATCAAAGTAGTTTTAAAGGGAATATCAGTCGTACAGGTGGCTTTACGTCGCACCGACACAGAAAGGTCTTGTGGCGACGATGGGAGAGGAAAGGGCTAGGATTAGGAAGTAAGTGGCCGTGGCTTTAATTAAGGCACAGCTACAGCATTCGCCTGGTTTGAAAATGGGAAACCACAGAAAACCATCTACAGGGTTGCCGACAGTTGGGTTCGAGCCTACTATCCCCTGCACTTAAGCGACTGTAGCTATTGAGCTCTGGTGAGTATCATTCGAACAATGATGTATGTTACTTACTGGGACAATGCTGTTTGCTATTTGTTGGTGAACTTATTAATAAAACATGGATTTATAATCTTGTAAACATTAAAACCAAAGAAAAGGCTCCAAAATAACATAATAGATGTAACACATTAAGGTTATGTAGAATGTAAGTGCCATAATTACTCGTGGTAGCACACGCTCCTTAGTCAAAACCATATTCTACAAGCATATAATGCAACAGTTTTAACAAATTTCAAAATGTACACAGTACATTTTTTCCAGTGTCACAAACTGGTATATCAGTTGGCAGGTAAGGACAGAGCAGTACTGAACAGCCGTGATCGCGTCTTGGTCAAGGTTTCCCCTGTGCATTTTAAATGGAAGTGTTCTTGCTAGACGTTCCGTGTCGTGAAAATCAAGGTCTGTTAACCGCCGCGCCGCCTTCAGCCCCTGAATATTAACATTTTTGCATTGTTTATGGTTAATGACCTCTACACATACACACTAAAATCTATATATATAAAATAAGAGTTTTGTCTGTACATTGCTCAGAATTTGAAAAGAATGGTATTTCTGTATCGGTCATGTCCACAGTAACAAGAAAATGCATTTTTTACTTTTCCGTAATTTCTGTCTGTCTGTCTGTCTGTCTGTCTGTCTGTCTGATGGTACACGCATCAATAGAAAACGGCTGAAGAGAATTTAATGAAAATCGGTATGTAATGTCAGGTGATGAACCACTACAAGCTCGGCTATAAAATATTTTATTCACGCTGAGTGAAATGGTAGTTTAGGGGAAGGCCTGAAATGTAATTCTCAAATAAGTTATTTATGTTATTAGTGGTCGTATCGATAAATACTACATAACTAACATAACTTTAGTTATGTCGTAAGTTAGTAGTAGTTACAGTATGTAAGAATTTATTAAATCCGATCACTTATGTCTTATACATTGTTACCGTACCGCATATAATCGGAGATATTCATGAATTTGGGTTTTTGTTACTAAGTCCATATCAGCGCCGAGTCACGAGAAAATGGGTAAACAGAATTTAGTGAAAATCGGTATGTAAAGTCTGAAAATAAGGAACTACAGTCTACGATATAAATAATTTTGTAAGACACCCTAATATCACAGAGTCGAAAGAAAACTAATGTGAAGGCCTGCAATATAGAAAGCTCATAAACTTTATCAACAACAACATTACATTGACCATTGTTTGTTGTGATGCGTTTTTTGTCTTCTGTTTCCTCTCATCCCCGATAGATAGGATTACTGCAGCGTACCGAGGTTTTTTAAATTTGCTTGACGTCGCACCGACACAGGTAGGTCTTATGGCGACGATGGGATAGGAAATGAATAGTGGTGTGAAGGAAGCGGCCTTGGCTTTAAGCTACAGCCTGGTGTGACTGGTGTGAAAATGGGAAACCACGGAATACCATCTTTATTGTTTTGCTTAACGTCGCACCGACACAGATATGTCTTATGGCGACGATGGGATAGGAAAGGTCTAGGAAGTGAAAGGAAGCGGCCGTGGCTCTAATTAAGGTACAGTCCCGGCATTTGCCTGGTGTGAAAATGGGAAACCACGGAAAACCATCGTCAGGGCTGCCGACAGTGGGGCTCGAACCCACTATCTCCCGAATACTATCTTCAGAGTTGCCGGCAGTGGGGTCCGAATCCACTATCTCCCGGATGCAAGCTCACAGCTGCACGCCCCTAACCACACGGCCAACTCGCCTGGTCGTACCGACATTTTCTGATATAGCTGGTACGTAACACACTGGTTCATCATAGTATTCGAGATCTACAATCCCTACTCTGAGCCACTGATTGGAATGAGTAGAGTGCATATTTAACGGAATAATGACAGAGGAGTGTTCACGGCAGTCTGCGACCTGGTTATTCCAGCTCTGGAACTTTGGACTCTTAGATCGGCACCGTAGTACTGTTCGCTGAAAGTGAGAAAGTGTGCGGTTTTTCATTTGATCGAGTATTTTATATGATAACATTCCTTTCAGTCACTACATTCCTACTGACGTTTTTGTAATGACCTATGTTGAATTCAGTTAGGAAAACCACCAAGTCAGTCTTGCTGAGAATCCCGTAGCGAGCACGGGTACATCAGCTAATAGGAAATAAGGAGAAAGCTTGTTTCATTCAAAATGGTACTTAAGGAGGGCGGGAGGGGTGGGGGGTGGGGGGAGCGAGGGGTCGTCAAAGATAGCGTGGCGGCAAACGTGTTAAAATTATAATCCACCTTCCACAATGGTGCCTACATTAAATATTTAATATTTGAAAATAACATATAAATAGCAGAGACAGAAAATTTTGTGTACTGCTGTAATAAAAGCACATGAGGTAAAGCGTTGTTCAACTCACCTTATATCGAGGTGTCTTTCAAGCCACTTCTTTGCCCCTTCGACTTTTGTATTGCATTCCGGAGTCCCTTAAGGTCTTCCGTTTCACATCATTCCACTGAGGCATGTTAATCTTTCGTTTCCTTTACGTATTTAGCAGTTTTGTAGTACTTTGTGAAATATGTATACTTCCAGCGTCCACTGAAATGCTTCAGAATATCTGCCTGTTACTGCAATTATTGTTGACGTAAAACAGTCCACGCTAATTTTATTGTAGACTAGCTGATGTATTAACCAGAGGAATGGCATGCTGAAGAAGAAAGTTATCCAACTCCCCAGCTATTCCCCGCCAATATCCAGGCAGGCTGTTATACTCGGTACGCAGCAGAAATCCCATTTATGGAAGATGAGTGACAGCATAAAAGACAAAGAATACCATAACAAACAATGCTTAATGTAATGTTATTGTTGATGAATTTTTTGAGCTTTCCATATTGTAGGCCTTCACATTTAGTATTCTTCCGACTCTGAAATTCCACTCCAGTCATAGTCGGTACGATTAAACTGAATAAAACATAAATGATCGGAAGTTGTATTCTGTATAACATTTTTTATGTAGTACTTTCCAAAGGACCAATGATATAGGAATTTAAAAATTAAATTTTATGCCCCTTCCCCTAAACTACCAAGTCATCATAACATTGTATATAGCTTAGACTGTAGTTTCTTATTCCCCGACTCTATGTGCCGACTTTCATTAAATTCTGTTTACCCATTTTCTTGTGGCTCGGCGTTGATATGAACTTATGAACTAAAATACATATTCATATCATGGCCGGTACGGTAAAAACGTATAAGACATAAATGATCGGAAATTGAATTCTATATAACTAATATAACCACTAATAATATAAGTATCTGAGAATTAAATTATAGGCCTTCCCCTAAACTACCTTTCATCCAGCGTGAATAAAATGATTTATAGCCTAGATTGTTGTGAATCATTCCCAGAATTCACATACCGATTTTCATTAAATTCACTTTAGCCGTTTTCTCGTGTGCGTGTACATGCATACAGACAGAAATTACGAAAAAGTAATAAGTGCATTTCCTTCTTACTGTGGTTTTCTAACTGAAGTCAACATAGGTCATTACAAAAACGTCAGTAGGAATGTAGCGATTAAAAGCAATGTCGTCATATGAAATACTCGATCAAATGAAAAACCACACATTTTCTCATTTTTAACGAACAGCACTGCGGTGCCGAACTGACAGTCCAAAGTCTCAGAGCTGGAATAACCAGGCCGCAGATAGCCGTGAACACTCCCCAGCCATTATTTATGTAAGTGTGCACACTGCTCATTCCAATCAGTGCCACAGAGTAGGGATATAATAGCTCGAATGCTACGATGAACCAGTGTGTTAGGTACCAGTAGTATCAGAAATGTATGAGCCAAAGGAATGGCATGCTAAAGAAGAAAGTTATCTAACTCTCCAGCTACTTCCCGGCAATATTCAGACAGGCTGTTATACACGGTACGACCGGGAGAGTTGGCCGTGCGGTTAGGGGCGCGCAGCTGTGAGCTTGTATCCGGGAGATAGTGGGTTCGAACCCCACTGTAGACAGTCCTAAACATGGATTTCCGTGGTTTCCCATTTTCACACCAGGATAATGCAGGGCTGTACGTTAATTAAGCCCATGACCGTTTCCTTCCCACTTCTAGCCTTTTCCTATCCCATCGTCCCCATAAGACGTGCAACGTAAAGCAAATTTTAAAAAAACATACTCGGTAGCAACAGTAATCCCATCTATCGGAGATGAGTGGCAACAGACGACACAAATCACTTCACAACGAACAATGGTCAATGTAATGTTGTTGTTGGTCCATTTTATGAGCTTTCTAATACTGTAGGCTTTCACATTTAATTTTCTTTCGGCTGTGTGATATTAGGGCATTATAGCGTAGACTGTAGTTTCTTATTCCCCACCTTCGCATACTGATTTTCATTCAATTCTGTTCGCCCATTTTCTCGTGACTCGGCGCTGATATGGACTTAAGCAACAAAAATCCAAATTCATGAATATCTCAGTTATCATAGCCGGTATGGTAAAATGTATAAGACACAAATGAACGAAAATTTAATAATACATGATTTTAGTTACGTAGTATTTATCGACAGGACCACTAATAACATAAATATTTAAGAATTACGTTCTAGGCCTTCTCCTAAGCTACCATTTCACTCTACGTGAATACAATTATTTATAGCGTAGACTGTAGCGACTTATTCTCCAACTTTGCATACCGATTTTCATTAAATTCTCTTTAGCCGTTTTCTAGTGATGCGTGTACAGACAGACAGACAGACAGACAGACAGACAGACAGACAGACAGACAGACAGACAGACAGACAGACAGACAGACAGACAGACAGACAGACAGACAGACAGACAGACAGACAGACAGACAGACAGACAGACAGACAGACAGACAGACAGACAGACAGACAGACATTACGGAAAATTAAAAAGTACATTTCCTTGCTACTGTGGACACATCGATATAGAAATACCATCCTTTTTAAATTCCGAGCAATGTACAGGCAAAACTCTTATTTTATAATATATGCAGATTGACCCCCCCCTCATCCCAAAATCATATCCATGTTAATATTTTAACCATACCAGTAGTAAATTTTTCGCAGTATAGAGTGGAAAGCTACTTTATAATGCATTGGTAGACGTTGTTACAGGCAGTCCTAAGTCTGTAAAATGGGAAAGAAGATATTATTTGTATTCATATCGTTACTCCCGGGGCACACTTGGACCACGAAGTGTGTGGAAATGAAAGAGACCCTAGGCCTCACAAACCTAACATCGCCAGGGTCGAAAAAGAACAAATGTTGACCAAGGGAGATCGGATAGGAAGAATAAAATCGAGGAGACTAACACAAGTAATTGGAAACAATTCCAGACTCACCTAGGAGTGCTGGGGACGCCAATACGTGTATTATACCACCCCAACCCACAGAGGGACATTATTGCAAGGTACAAAAAGGTAGGGAGGCATTAAGTTTGCACAGATTGTGTAATCACCTTGCTGCTATCGTGGTGGGAACATCAACTGTGTGTGATCAGTCTCCTACCAGAGTCAGCTGGCTGCACACAGCTAATTAACGGTGATTTAGATTGTAATTATGTAAGAGATGACCCTGTGCGATACCTGCTTCCGACAGGGAGTTACGTGACGTCCTCCATATTGTAGCGAACGTACAACAAAGAACTCTTAACAGATCTAGAAGTGTTTTTAAAGTGAACAATTAAGGCTGTATATAACTGTAAATTTTCTGAAGACGTCCACTGAAGTTCTTATCGAAAAAAATCCTGTCTCTTAGAACCCAGATTGCGTACTCACAATCTATGTTTAAGTTTCAGAATAACCTATCTTCTACGAATACAAGATCATGGTAGATTATGGGAGATTGAGGAAAATGAGGGTTATTGGACTAGACGGTGCGGTCCCATGGCTAAATGGTTAGCGGGCTGGCCTTTGATCACCGGGGACAAGGCTTCAATTCCCGGCAGGGTCAAGAATTTTAACCATCATTAGTTAATTTCGCTGGCAAGGAGGCTGTGTGTGTGTGTCGTCTCGATCATCATTTCATCCTCATCACGACGCGCAGGTCGCCTACGAACGTCAAATCAAAAGACCTGCACCTTGGCGAGCCGAACATGTCTTCGGGCACTTCCAGCATACGCCATTTCATTTCATTATTCCTGTATGTGTTGTAAATATTATCACCGGATTCATGGGATACATGTGAAGTCAACCCCTGTGGGTGGGGGACGCAGACGAATACACCCACGGAATCCCCTGCCTGTCGAAAGAGGCGACTAAAAGGTGCCCAAGGGGCTCTCAACTTGGGAGTGTGGGTTGGCGACCACGGGGCCCTTAGCTGAGTCCTGGCATTGCTTCCACTTACTTGTGCCAGGCTCCTCACTTTCGTCTATCCTGTCCGACCTCCCTTGGACAACTCTTGTTCTTATCCGACCCCGATGGTATTAGAGCATTCGAGGCGTAGGGAGTCTTTCATTTTCACGCCCTTCGTGGCCCTTGCCTTTCTTCGTCCGTTGCTTAATTTTTCGAAGTGACGGATCTCTTCTTTTCTTTTTCTCTCTGTCTACCCTCTGTGGGTGGAGGATGCAAACTAAAAATACACCTACGGTATCCCCTGCCTGTCGTGAGAGGCGACTAAAAGGGGCGACCAAGGGATGATTGTATTTGAGAAATGAAACTACCTTCGATTAGTACCATTTCGTCGGGAACACCAAGGGTAGCCTTTACTTGCGGGTAGTACCGCTATATTAGGTACATTAGAGGTTTGTGGTTAGTAGTAGCAGAGAGTGGTTCAGTGTGGGTTTCCAGTACCCGTGATTAGTATCATTATGAGAAACACCTCGGGGCTAGGCGTTGCCTGTGATTAATACCCACTATATGAGGAACACCACGGTAATACCGGCGACCGTGATTAGTACACGTAGGTGAGGATCACCATCGATTTGCGTTGCCTATGAGTGGCGCCATTACGTATGTGAGAAACACCATAGATCCCCTGCGTTACCTGTGCCACGTAAAATACTTGTGAGTTGTACCATCATGTGTGGAATACCGTGAGTCTACGCTACTTTTGATTAGTGCCCCAACATGACAAATACCATGGTTCTACTTTACTAGCGATAAGTAATATTATGAGGGGCCGTTGACCTGGATTTTGGACCCATTTAGCCAACAAGCCTCCTCGATTCAGGATTGTGCATTAGAAGTGGTGCCTTGGTCAGTAATACTATTTTTATGTTAGTTTTTGGGTCGGATCCACTGATTGTTTTAAATTCATATCCCTCCATCTGTCCTTAATGACATTTTTATTTTAGTTAGTGCATGATTTTGAACTTTTAATTTGTCATTATATTTCGCACCATTAGGGGCCTATTACCTAGATGTTAGGCCCCATTAAACAACATACATCATCATCAAATATGAAGTCCTATCACATAACGGATGGCACAATTTCTGTTCAATTTGGAGTGATCTACAACCTTGGTCTTATGACTTTTAGTGTATCCGTATCTCTTTTAGTCTGATGTTTCTCTATTTCTCGATGTTAAGTAAATTTGTACTTTCCACATGCATAATTCTTACCTTCAATCACCTATAGCAAAGATAGGATCATCAATTTCTACACGAAAATTGGCCCACCCAGTAGCCATATGTGAGCCAAATGCTTATGTATGTAGCAGTCACATAATTATCCGAAAAGTAATACAATGTGAGATAATCTTACACAAATTTTACCATATTCAACGTTTCTAACTCAATCTCACCCATGAATAGATGAGATATCATAGGACCAGCCATTTAGGCCTCTAAATCCGGCGTCTAATGGTGCAATCCTTTGTAGATATGACGTATCATTTATCAGCAGTTAATCTGTAAATGAAGGTCTGCAATATTGTAAACATGCATATACTTTCGTGTGCCGATCTATATATATTCATTGATGTCGATTTGTAGCGATCGGAAAAGGGTGTGTCTGCTATTGTAATCAGTACTCCCCACACCGACTGACTGGTAGTAGGAATGGGGTCTTTCTCCAACTCCTGTGTAACTGGCATTAGTAAGGAGGGCCTACCATTGTAATGAATAAGTCACTATTAGACTTGCAGAAGACAAGGAACATGCAATTTTGTTCAAAACTCCCCTACCCGATTGTGTTTGGCTGTAGACCAGGATGCCTGCGTATACACAAACAAATGTACCCATCTAAAATGAGACTAGCATTGGGCATGGTGGCCTGCTATTTTAATGGAAACTCAGCAACTCTGTATGACTGGCAGTAACCTTGCTGGCAGGAGGAAAAAGGGCCTGTCATTATAATGATAACTGTACAACTCAATTTTGACTGGTAGTAGGGAAGTTGCCTGCCATTATAATAAAAACTCCTCAACTGTAATCTGTCTGGAAGTAGGAAAGGGGGCCTGTCATTGTAACGAAAACTCCCCAAATCGATTGTGACCACGCAGTAGGCAATGGGGCCTGCAATTATAATGTAAACTTCCCAACTCGATTTGAATGGCAGTAGGCAAGTGAGCCTGCCGTTATCATGAGAACTCCGTAACCCACACGGGTACATTTGCTAGTTATTATTAAAATTACTATGTATATTTGTTGATTTATCATTCTCATTGCTAATTAGATCCCCAACGGTTCAATTATTAACAGTCATAGAAAGTCCAGGTATAGTAATAATACAGTACAAATAGTACTAGACAAATAAGGAGCGGGAGAGATAGTTGTCATTTCCCTTCGTTTTCCTCACTGAGTCAGAAAGTACTATTACATTCCATCCCTCTGTTAAGCTTATTGAAATGTACTTACGAAATTGTCCTACCGGCCATTATTTCACAGTACGGTAATTGAGGAGTGTCTATTCAAAAGGTGTTATATACACCGTAAGAAAGTTGTGGAAAAAGCGCAAGAAACTTAAAGTAAAAGGCACAGGGAACGTCCCCATGATCGGGTTTGGCACAAATTTTAAGGAATTACATCTTTCTGATCTGGATTCCTCATGGCAATCGACAATAACCTTCAACTACTGTAACGCATGTGAGCGAAATATTGATTTATTTTTGGAAGTGGAAATACCGTCTTTTGAACAGATAAGCCTTAATGATAAGGATTGGGTGCTTAATGGAGTTACTTGCATCGTCCATAATCCTGTCGCTTTCAAAGTTAGAGATCATACTAAGACAGGTGAATAGAATTAATAAACGACTTCCTTTAAGCCAAACCAGAAGACATATCGTTCTGTAAACGCCTTATCTCGGCAATTATTATTGTTGTTATTATTGTCATTGTATGTTTACGTCCAACTAATTATATGTTTACGGTTTTCGGAGACTACAATTATTATTATTATTATTATTATTATTATTATTATTATTATTATTATTATTATTATTATTATTATTATTATTATTATTACCCACACTTATAATGGAATTGTGCGAATTTACTGACGATCTCTCATATTGACTAACATGTTTCTTTAAAGCAGCACTATTCAATTATGATTCCCCTCCCTTATTGTATGACTGGAAGCCCTTTTAAAATGGAAGTTCCTTTCCCCCCTATCGCAGTCCCCTAACAACGCTGCTATACATGTGAATATTCAAGATCTGTCAGCAGTTCCTAATAAAGTGCCGAGATTTTGTAATAAGTTATCTAAATGTAATTCCGCTGTATGACTGCGTAACAAATCAGAAGAATGAATCAGTGCCACAGGATTACCAAAATGGCAAGAAGAATATTCCACTTCAGAATAATGCAGGAACAAATTGCATAGGATGCCTCATGTGATGATTACAATGCCTCCCTCCTGCTTCCTCACCCACGATATGAGCTGTTAAGTAGGCTGTTGAAACCAGTAAGAAAAAAGCACAAGGGCTAAATTGAGCGTTGGATGTACTGCACTTCAAGAGGGATAAGAAAAATACTTCACCCTGTGATAGCGGTGGAGAGAATTTAAGTTATCGCTGCGGGGCCTGGGACATTGTGTTCATTCAACAACCTCACCGCCATAGTGAATATGACGCAATGTATTGTTGTAGTACTATTGTATATATTTCTAATTTGAAATCAAAGTGGCTAGAAATCGATTACGCTGAATTGTGAGTTTGTCTCATATTTTCGTAAAGCTCAGGTTGCCGTATTTAACTATATAATGATGCGTACTTGTGTTATGACCAATTGAAAATGTGATAATTCGGGGACTGTCACCAGGTTTGCTTGATTCGAGAATTGGAAAAGATCCAAAGAAAAGCAGCTCGATTTATTCTGGGCGATTACCGACAAAAGAGTAGCGTTACGAAAATGTTGCCATGTTTGGGCTGGGAAGACTGGGGAGAAAGGAGATGAGCTGCTCGACTATTCTGAGCTCTCAGTGGAGAGCGAGCGTAGACTAACTTTAGTAGAGGAATAAGTTCGAGTCGAATTTTTAAAAGTAGGAAAGGAAAGATGACAATATGAAGATAAAGTTGGAATTGAAGGGAACAAATTGAGGCAAATACTCGTATTCTCTTATAGGAAGAGGAGTTAGGATTGGAATAACTTACCAAGGGAGATATGCAATAAATTTCCACATTCTTTGCAATTATTTAAGAAAACACTCGGTAAACAACAGATAGAAAGTCTGTCACCTGTGTGACTGCCCTAAATGCAGTTCAGTGCAATTCATTGACAAGGATACAGTTATAATCAGTAGTTGCGGTCATGAGTCCTGAATTAGGTAGCCTACAGCTAAGAAAATTGCTTCCAACAAATCCAAATATACGATTTCCTTCGAATTTATAGGCCATTCCTATCCCATCGTCGCCGTAAGACATATCTGTGTCGGTGCGACGTAAAGCAAAAAATAATAATAATAATAATAATAATAATAATAATAATAATAATAATAATAATAATAATTTAAGAAGATCTAGATAAACAGTTGATAAGGAATCTGCGACCTGGGGCGAGAGCCCTAAATGCAGATGAGTGGTGATTGATTAATTAATTAATTAATTAATTCATTCATTCATTCATTCATTCATTCATTAGTTGATTGATTGATTGATTGATTGATTGATTGATTGATTGATTGATTGATTGATTGATTGATTGATTGATTGATTGATTGATTGATTGATTGATTGATTGATTGATTGATTGATTGATTGATTGATTGATTGATTGATTGATTGATTGATTGATTGATTGATTGATTGATTGATTGATTGATCATAGATAACAAAAGTGTGAGAGGTGAAAGTAGTAAACATCTGAGTTCTTATTTTTGGCAGTCGACACCACTTGATCTTCTCTAGACCAGTCAGGTTGACATACGAACATAGATTGATGTGGGGACGCAGGCCAGGGATCAGTAGTTGATGCTTTGAGGCAATAACTTCTGATAGAATTACCTTGGTATCCATGATGAATCTAAAGTCACTTCTTCGAAGTAGCCAGTATTCTATCCGGGTTGATCACCCACGGCTGGTATAAATGGCAGGATAAGATGAGCTCTTCTTAAAAAAAATGTCATAGGAACAAATAGGTCATAGCCTCAGTAATCCGAGGATTCAGTAGTCATCCTCTTTAGGATGTCCAAAGCCCTGAAAACCATGGCACCAGTCATATCCGTCCCGTTTGATGGCAATAAGGCCATTGAAATCTCCTGCAAGAAGCAGGTACACTTCAGGGCCAGTTGATTGCATATAGGCATCCAACCTCATCCAAAAGTCGTCCTCATCTTCCTCAGCTCACTAATCCTTGGCCGAATAACATGAAACCAATCGCAACATCACTGACTCTACGCTAATTCCTATTGACATGAAACACTCAGAAATACGGCTGACATTAGTGACGTTTCCTCGCATATTCTGGCTTTGGCTGCCATTTAGTTTTGAATGTTCGTCCTATTGTTATTTTACAACTTGCACCCCGTACCGATGTCTTTGGCCTTTGGATCCTTCCATTTTGTTTTCTGAGCGCATGCCATGTCAACCTGTCGGTTTTCAACGAATCGGCCTACTAGGTTTGCCCAGTGGGAGTGCTGAAGTAGATGGTAGCAGGGCATAGTTACTGGACTTTCTCCTTCAGGCTCCTCTGTCTTTGAGCAGTAGTGCTCGCCCACTTCTCATTCCACCCGGACGAAGACGACGCGCGTCGGTGACCTCTGATGCTGTAGCGTTTGTCTAAAATTGAATTGCAAGCTTATCATACTTGATGCAATCGGTATGAAATATTATCCAAGCCGGCTAGTCGCTTTACCGATTACTAGAATCGTAGCTTACATAGAAGGGGGCGTGCTGTTATACTTGGGGACAAAACATGACGACCTCGCCTCACACCACTACTTACCAGCAGCAGCTCGTGTCTATTAGCGGCTTATAGGATTTACTACGTCTACTGTAGCCGGAGTTGCCAAATCGTCTACTGCACTCGACAACAAGAACGGCTAAAGATTGAAGACGGTGTGAAAGAAAGTGGTTTGACAACCTCTCCACACCAAAAATGATCACTTGGAACTCGTTAACTCAGCTGGGTGCAGGGTGTGATTGACTGCTGGGTTCCAGCTCGCTTCCAAGAATTGAGGCCGTCATGTTTCGTCCCCATGTATAGATTGTCTTGTTGTCTGTTGTCCGAGGATCTTCTGTACGTGTTTAAGAAGAGCATAATTTATACTTGTCTACCTCCTATGTCAGGAAATAATGATGCATACAATTATACCTTTCAGTTGCGTCTTGCAACAAGTGAAAATCACTACGGGAATATTCTGCAGATGGTGTGTTAACCCATCTACTCCGGAGGTCATGTGCTAGAAAGAAATAACCCGACAGACCCGAAAGACATGCGTAGGCGGTTTGATTGTGGGAAACAATTATTTGCTACAAACCTGGATCTGCATTCTTCAAGGATAACTTTTACTCACGCAGCTGGAATAATTATTGGCTATCTAAACTATAAAGAGTGAATCGATAAGAAAGTGTTCCTCTAATATATTCAGATTTGATTAAGATATCGACATTACGATTTTCTTATTCTGAAATAATATTGAAGAACTCGTTACTAGTACGATTTCCTTTTTCCGTATGATTACTAATAACGGAGATGTCGAGATCAACATTGTTTTTTTATGAAACTATGGAAATTTCACGTCTCAGCACAAATATGTTACGTTAGACAAATTCAGTATTGTACGTCCTTTGAACGTTTAGCCTCTTCTTTTACAATAATTTGTTTTACCTCACACCGACAGAGATAGGTCTTACGGCGATGATTGGTCAGCAAAAGGTTAGGAATTGGAAGGAAGCGACCGTGGACTTAATTAAGGTACAGTCCCAGCATTTGCCTCGTGTGAAAATGGTAAACCCGGGAAAACATCTTCAGGGCTGCTGACAGTGCGGTTCGAACCCACTATCTCCCGATTGCAAGCTCATAGCTGCGCGCCCCTAATCGCACGGCCAACTCGCACGGTGCAGTCTTTGGGAGCAAATTATTATTGTAATGTATGAGCATGTTCGATGTTATTCTGAAGCAGAAGGTCATGACGGGTAAGTACGAGCCACGACGTGTCGATAAGCGTGTGGTGTGTTCCACTCAGTCCGGGCATCAGCAGTTAGATGTGTCACATCATGAATACAATACGCCCAAGGACGTCAACTCGAAAGACCTGCACCACGACTCTTCGGAAGTCATATGCAATTATATAATATTTCCATAACATACCCCATTACCAATCACCACAGAGACGTTCAATGGTGTTAATATCCTTCGTCATAGGGTTGCGTCAGGAAGGGCATCCTTTCGCAAAACGGAGGAAAATTTAAAGCAAGAACAACCCAGGTAAGCTGGAAACATGCGGTTAATTATAATAATAATATGATGGTGACGTAGTTTTTATTGACCCATCTTGTTTAACCGTAGGCCAGAATAAGGAGCCAACGACCGTAGCCGTGTTGAAACACAGGATCCCGTGAGATCTCCGAAGTTAAGCAACATTGGGCGTGGTCAAGATTTGGATGGGTTGCCACGCGCTGTTGGTAGGGGTAAGGGAATGGAGTAGCGGAAAGGAACTGGCGACCGTACCGTACGTAAACTCCGGTTCAGCCACACCTCTGCGGAGATTCGGATCTGCCTTCGGCCAGAATACACCCTTACCTTAGGATAAGGAGTACTACAAAGTTTCTTAAGTGACGAAAGTTTCGCACGTACTGTACACTGGATTGTCAAGCACAACGTTTTTACTCCTTAAAAAATAAGATAGAGAAAATGGCGACAGTAGTAGTGATCTTTCCTCTAAATTCTCGATTTGATATCATTTTCCTTGTGTTTACTTAATGTACAGTATATCTGCAAGCGCCATTCGTATCACCTTTAAAAAATGCCTCCTTTTTTGTGGTGAACGTAGATACTTGGATACCCCTTGCGTCAGATGATAAAGAGAGCACAGATTGTGAAAAAACAACTTGGAAACAAAAGCCACTTATTTTTAGAAGGATTTCTTTGTACACAAGTTTATTTGTTCCTTTCTCCGCCAACTACTTCACTTGAACTTAACATTTAGCTATTGTGAGCGTTGTTCTACTTATGTAAGGAAGCAAATCTTCTCAGAAGTCCTGATCTGAAAATAATTACCATCCGAGGAGACTAAAGAAAGGTTATTGTTTCATAGTGAATACGCTTCGGTTTCTATTCTTGTTTTAATTGCGAGTAGTATTGAGTTAGAATTCTCGAGAAAGTACAGTTTAATACTAATGATGTGAAGCTTATTAGACGACGCTGTGCAACACTAAGCCTGAAGTTCAATTAATATTTTGCTTGCGGTTTGACGTCGCACTAACTCTGATTTTTTGTGTGTGTGTGACAATGGATAGGAAACGAGTAGGACTGAAAACCGTATTTCGCGATACAAACCAGCATTTGCCTGTTCTGGCAATAGGAAACCATCTTCAGAGTTGCCGATGGTGGGGTTTATTGGGTTTATCCTAAAGATATAGGCAATGCATACTTATTAAGCCACCTCCCTAAAAGCCATGCGCTAACTTGTTCAAAATTCCAAGCTCAGCTCCGATGCCTTGAGAACACCATACAAATATAAGCAGTGCATAAGTATTAAGCCTCCTCCCTAAAGCCTTGTTCAAAAGTTGTAGCTCACGTCCTAAGCTTTCTTAAGAACGAAGTGCTATCTTGCTTAGAATTCCTTCCTCAACTCCGAAGTCGTAAGTTTACCTGCCAGATATATGTGATGCACACGTATTAATTCTCTTCCCTAAGAACTATTTATGAGCCGATGACTTAGATGTTAGGTCCCTTTAAACAAGCATCATCAGCATCATCATCAAGAACTACCGTATGTTCTATCTCGTTCAAAAGTTTTAACTCAGCTCCCAAGCCCTGAAGTAACCCTCCAGAATACCGGAGCACTGCCGCTTCTCGGCTATTACTATCCTACCCTGTTGTGTCTATATCCATATCAGTGTGCTCTAAAAATAATAAATTGTTTTCTTCTTACCAAGAGGCTAGTAGTTCCGTTCCCGCACAGGCCAGAGAAGTTTACCTAGACCTGAGGACTGGTCGAAGGCCAGTTCAGCCTTCATGTTAATAAGTGAAGAGATCACCACACATAACATTATCCTCCACCACAATAAGACGCAGTTACCTACACATGGCAGATGCCGCCCACCCTCGTCGGAAGGTCTGCCTTACAAGGGCTGCACTCGGCTAGAAATAGCCACACGAAATTATTATTGAGTGAAGAGATGTTGGACGATGAGTTGGAAGATCTGCTCTAAAGAGTCTAGAATATACCGGGCGAGTTGGCGGTGCGGTTAGGGGCGCGCAGCTGTGAGCTTGCATCCGGGAGATAGTAGGTTCGAACCCTACTGTTCGCAGCCCTGAAGACGGCTTACCGTGGTTTCCCATTTTCACACCTGGCGAATGCTGGGGCTGTACCTTAATTAAGGCCATGGCCGCTTCCTTCCCAGCCCTAGCCGTTTCCTATCGCATCGTTGCCATAAGATATATCTGTGTCGGTGCGACGTAAAGCAAATAGGAAAAAAAACGTCTAGAATAACAACCGAGAGGATTTATGGCGGTAGTCACGCGCAACTTTGTCAGGAGCAGTCTAACAGTTATAAGCAGTACATACGTATTAAGCCTCTTACCTAAAAACCTTGTCCAAAATTTTATCTCAGCTCTAAAGCCTTGAGGTCACCCTCAAGATATAAGCAGTCCATACACATTAAGCCACCTCCCTGGCAAACTTATGGCATCTTGTTGAGAATTCCAGGTTCAGCTCTGGGTCTTTGAATTCACCCTCAAAATATAAGCAGTTCATACGTATGATGCCTCCTTCCTTAAAAACCATATACCATCTTGTTAGGAATTACAAGTTCAGCTCCGAATCCCTAGGCATTCCCTACCCCATATTTGAAAATATATGGATAAAAAGTAGAGGTGTTTTGTGAAGATACAGAGCGGGTGAAACAAAACATTTTAAGGTAAATGTCAGCTTACTAGGTCCATCAGTTGAGGAGTATTTAATTTTTAATTTAAGGGATGATAGATATCCTAGGTTAACTCTGAAGCCCTGAGATCGACCTCCAGATATAGCTAAAGCATCGACGTTGAGCTATGTTTAGTCCTTTAGCAACACACACCCCCCCCCTTTTTTTTTTTTTTTTTTGCTCGGAGCGTCGACCTCGGAAGATCTTTTGCCCCTACTGGCACCATATATCATGAACCTGCGTGTTATTGTAATTTCGGAAGTGTAATGTTTTGAATATGAGGAAAGGTACGTTAAGGACGACACAAACACCCTGTCCCCAGGCCAGGGATATTAATCACTTACAATTAAAAAACCCTGACCCAGCCGGGAATCGAACCCGGTGCCACCGGATGACAGGCGGACCCGTTGCCCCCTACACCGCGGGGACGGACTTAGCAAGCCCTCCTCAGAGGGGGTGGTAAAGAATAGCCCCTACGCCTCTTCTCTGTGCCATTTAAGGTTAACACGTGGTCAGCGTATGAATAAATCTGTACTATTAGACAGCGTCTGGTTATGAGAGATTAAAACGTGGTCAGCGTGACACGTATTAAGCCACACATGGTCAGCGTGACATTAAGCCTGCACTTTTAACCATGTAAGATTAATATGTCAGCGTGACCTTAAGCCTACACTCATAGCCATTTAAGGTTAAACCTGAACACGTGGCCAGTGTTTAGGTTATGCGAGATTAACAGCGTAGCATCAATCCTGGATTCTTAGCCATGTAAGATTTACACGTGGTCAGCATGAAGTTAAGCCTGCACTCTTAGCCAGAGTGTGAACTAGGTTAGAATAGATTAACGCATGGTCAGCGTGAGGTTAAGCCAGCACTCTTAGCCATATGTGGAGGGATGACATCACTATTGCATCTTTCTGTGGTGGTTCGTAGTGTAATGTGGTATGTATAGATGAAGATGTCTCTGAATCAGAGGAATTAAATAAACGCAGCCAAAATTCTCGGCCCGTCCCGATATTTATTTACTGGTATAATTACCTTTTAAAATTCTGTAAATATTCATCTAGTTCTAGTAGATTACAGTATATAATAATATTATATGACATGATTCTACTACTACTACTACTACTACTACTACTACTACTACTACTACTACTACTACTACTACTACTTCCTCTTCTTTTACGATTTTCGGAGACGCGGAGATGCTGGAATTTTGTCCCGCCGGAGTTCTTTTACGTACCGGAAAATCTACCGACTCGGGCCTGTCGTTCCTTCGAATACCGCCGAACTTAGCCAGGATTGAACCTACCAACTTGGGGTCAGATGCAGAAAGTAATTTGATTTCCAAACGACATATAGGATTGATCATCTGAAACTTTGTCAATCATCCGGGAGATAGTAGGTTCGAATCCCACTATCGGCAGCCCTGAAGATGGTTTTCCGTGGTTTCCCATTTTCACACCAGGCAAATGCTGGGGCTGTACCTTAATTATGGCCACGGCCGCTTCCTTCCAACTCCTAGGCCTTTCCTATCCCATCGTCGGCATAATACCTATCTGTGTCGGTGCGACGTAAAGCCCCTAGCAAAAAAAACTTTGTCAATCAATCAATCAATCAATCAATCAATCAATCAATCAATCAATCAATCAATCAATCAATCAATCAATCAATCAATCAATCAAGGCAGTCGCCCTAATGGCAGATTCCCTATCAGTTGTTTACCTAGCTTTTTCTCAAACGTTTTTAAAGAACTTGTATATTTATCGAACATTTCCCTTGACAATTTATTCCAATCCCTCACTCCTCGTCCTATAAATGAATATTTAGGTGAATTTGTCCTCTTCAGTTAGAAATTTATTTTCACATTATGATTATCCCTACATTTAAAAGCTCTGCTCAAGCTTATTCATCTGCTAGTATCATTCCACGCCACTCTCCACCGACAGCCGGGGACATACCACATAGTCGAGAAGCTCGTCTCCTTACTCCCAAGTGTTCCAAGCTCAAAGTCTGCAACATTTTCGTAAGGCTACTTCTTTGTCGGAAATCAACCAAATCAAATGGTGCTGCTTTCCTTTGGATCATTTCCAGTCCTCGTATCAAGTAATACATTACCTTAAATTAATGTCAGTTGCACCTCACGTCATAGATGCCTTAGAACTAAAGAAAGGGCCTTAGCTATACTACTCATTATTATTATTACTACGATGGGATAGGAAAGTCTAGGAGTGGGAAGGAAGCGGCCGTGGCCTTAATTAAGGTACAACTCCAGCATTTGCCTGGTGTGAAAATGGGAAACCATTTTCAGGGCTGACGACAGTGGGGTTCGAACCCACTATCTCTCGGATGCAAGCTCACAGCTGTGCACCTCTAACCGCACGGCCATCTCGCAAGGTGTGTAGTACTGGAATTAAGTAATAAGTAATGGCCTATCTCTTGTAGTCGCGAGGCCGATGACCCAGATCTTGGGCCCCTTGAAACAACAACAATCATCATCATCATCATCATCATCATATTGTAGTCCGGAAAGTTAAAGTGCTATTATATATGTTTTACGATGCGCATAGCCGTCGCGTGGACGTTCGTGGGATGAATCCACACCAACGCTATGGGCAACTTTTGTATACGCCTACACCTTTTTAAAAGTCTACAAAGAATGCGTATTGCATGCTAACCAAGTCGTCGGGGTTGATATTAGGCTATTTAGGCTGAGCCGGGCACTTAAAGAGAGAAATATGCTTGTTTATCCAAGGAGTCTCCATACCTCAGAAGTCTGGAGCATGTGTAGGAGGACGCGAATTCGAAGCCCCACTCTCCCTGTCAGTAATGTTAAAACCATTACAGGCGATGTAGATGCCGTCTTACGGCCGTTGTTACAACGAGCGTAAAAGGGAACTGCCCAACGATCCTAGGGCTAGTTTTAAGGCACCTTGCCCATGGCACAAAGGAATGAAAACATGAAAGAACAATTTGGAAGATAAATTGTTGGATGTAAACATATGAAATTGTGTTGGCTGTATTAAGCCGCTATTCTAGTGACATGTTAAATAAATTAAAAGTAGGTCTGTTAGATTTAAGAATTTTCAAATACGTATTTATTCCTCATTAAGGTAAACTTTAACATTTAGCAGATAATCTAACCTGGAATTTTCATTTACTCGCGTCGGTTTTATGTATGGCGAAATTTAAAAAAAAGAGCAGAAGTGATCAACTAAAAACATTAAAAACATAAACAAAATCGTCAAATGATGTGAAATTACATCGATACTATGTCTTAAAATATTAGGATAATCAATTCTATACATGCATATGTTAACCCTACATGAAAACTATTCTTTGTGCTCAAGATAGCAACAGGAATTACATTTTAAATGCTATGGTTATAACTAAAACAGATCTCTCAGGCGCTGTGCCCGTAGTCTGGTGGTTAGGGAATCAAGCTACTAATTGGGAGGTCTCTTATTTGGTACACGGTTCTATCGTGGATTTATTACGTTTGGGACGGTATTCACTTTGCAGAGTGAGGTAAATTCATGAGATATCTCATTCGAAATGGTAGTAATCTCAGTCTAGTAAATGGACGCTAATGGCAATGAGGCCATATGAATCCTTAGCATGCCCAAATGGGAGCAAGCTCAAATGATCTGTGGTACTTTGGTATTGATGTTCCCCGTGTCTTCAAATGATGCAAGGCTAGATCAGTGCTGATATTTGTGCCCCAGAACTCCCACTCTAAAAGAAAATGAGCGCATGGTATTGTATAAGTTCCTAGCTGATACTCTTTTCTTAGAAATAACTGTCCTAAATGTGAAGTTTTGAAAGTTTCAGAAAGTGTCATACCAACAAATCATCTAATATATTGCAGCAAGAAGTTTTAGTACGCTGATTTGGTCATTTTTACCATTATAATTCACCACTGATCTGCACTTAGGGCTGTCGCTCAAGAGTCGCATTTACTGTCGATTGTATACCTACTTAAAAAAAAAAATTCAAGGAACCTGAACCTTCCTTGGGAAAGTATTCCAATTTCTAATTCTTCTTCGTATAAACGAATATTTGCTCCAGTTAGTCCTCCTGAATTTCAAATTCATCTTCATATTCAACCCCATTCTGTCTTATTCCGCTACTAACACAATGTGAACCCACCTCTCCACCTACAGCCCAAAACATTATATTTATTCGAGTAGCCCCTCTCGTTACTTCCATATCTGTCCAGCCCAAATATTGTAATACTTTCGTAACAATACTCGTGTATCGGAAATTGTCCAGAACAAATCGAACTACTTTCCTTTGAATTTTCACCATTTCTTGAATCAGGTAATCTTGGTGAGGATCCCATACACTGGGACCATACTCTACTTGAGTTTTCACCAGTGAAACCTATACATCCTTACCCTTATATACCCTCATAACCTAAGCGCCGCCTAAAATCAAGATCTCCTCCTATTCGAACAGCACAGGAACTTGTTAGGAGGGATTTCAATCCAAAAACTGATTGGCAACAAGAGTGGAACAGTGTAGCTCCGATTCGATGGCAGACACTGTTCAATTATAAGAATCTTCCAGCTGGCTTTGATTTGCCCCGCAAGACATGGGTAGCCCTCAACAGAGTACGTACTAACCACGGGAGATGTGGATCAATGTTGTTTAAATGGGGAATGAGATCATCTCCAGCCTGCGACTGTGGTGCAGTTAAGCAGACTATCAATCATATTGTCACCGAATGCATTGGAAGGGCATTCGCTGGATCCAGCCAGGACTTTGTGGTGGCTTCTTCTGAGGCCATACAATGGCTAGAGAACTTAGATCTAACTCTTTGAACCCTTTTGCTTGCATGATTGTTTTCAATGTTATGTGTATATCTTGTAATTATGTATATAATATATAATATTTTGTGCTGTATATTTAATCTGTATTGTTTTGTGTACGTTACCATACGCTAATAATAATAATAATAATAATAATAATAATAATAATAATAATAATAATAATAATAATAACCTGGGCTAGGATTTATATCTAAACGCATGTTTGCCCTTACGTAATTTAAAGTTAACGTTTCGTTATACTAGAACTATGATACGTTTTTTCCGTTTTTTTGGTAAAGAAAACACGTAATTTTCAAGGAAAATTCTTTTTTTGTTTATTTAAAGTAGTTACCATCAGCTTCTAGACACTTCGCCCATCTTTCGGGTATGTTACGAATACCATGCGAGAGAAACTGCTTGTCTTTTGCGGCAAACCATTCGTCGAGAAATTTTCCAACTTCCTCGTAATTGGTGAAATGCTGCTCTGCGAGCGCGTGCCCCATTGATGCGAAGAGGTGATAGTCGGATGGCGCCAGGTCGGCGGAGTACAACGGGTGCGGAAAGGTGTCCCATCCAAGCGATTTCAAGGTGTCATTCACTGGTTTTACAGTGTGATACGGTGCATTGTCGTGTAACAAAATCACTTTGCCATGTGTTCTGGCCCATTCCCGTCGCCTTTCGATCAATGCGTGATTTAAATTAATCATTACTTGGCGATAGCATTGTGCATTTACGGTTTCCCTGGCCTTCAAGGGTCCATAATACACAATACCGCTCTGGTCACACCAGACACAAGGCATGCTCTTCTTGCCGAAGCGAACTGGCTTTGGTGTTGAAGGATCGGCTTCGGCAGGTAACAGCTGCGACATTCTCCACTTCGGGTTTTCAGAATAATTCCATTTTTCGTCACCAGTCACAATTCGCCAGAGAAATAATTTTCTTTCGTGGCATTGAAGCAGCATTTCACATGTGACTTTGCGGTTTTCCATTTGTCGTTCATTCAATTCGTGTAGGACCCATTTACCGAGTTTACTGATCGTCCACAATGCTCGTAAACGTCTGCTGATTGTTTCTTGTGACACATTCAATGCTTGCGCCGATTGCTGTTGAGTTTGAGTTTGGTCATCATCCAGCAACTCCTGCAATTGCTCGTCTTCGCACTTTTGTTTAAATTGTCTAAACCTTGTCTCACATGTTCTAATCGATGTTTCTACCAGCAAACGATTACTTTCCACAGACCTTTTATTTTGATTAAATAACAAAAAATACGCAAATGTTCTTTTTCAGGCACAAACGTTGACATGATCACTGAACGAGACAACACATACGCGGACTTGTGTGTGTTGGTAGGTCCATGTTAGACGAACCGAGGCCTCGCAGACGAACAAACTGACGTATGTGTCAAATTCATACACTGCCTACTGTTCGCTGGCGCCATCTCTTATTGAAACAGGAAAAGAGTTATGCATACACATGGTATGTTCACGAATTACGATATTAATGTTATTTGCTTTACGTCCCACTAACTACTTTTTAAGGTCTTCGGAGACGCCGAGGTGCCGGAATTTAGTCCCACAGGAGTTCTTTTACGTGCCAGTAAATCTACCGACACGGGGCTGTCGTATTTGAGCACCTTCAAATACCACCGGACAGAGCCAGGATCGAACCTGCCAAGTTGGGGTTAGAAGGCCAGCGCCTTAACCGTCTGAGCCACTCAGCCCGGCAATTACGATATTTGGAGTGGTTTAAGACACATTTGATATCCCATATTTGTCCTTATTTTGGGGTGTATTACATATTATAACGTATTTTTAGAAAAACGCGTATCTTTACAAAATTGTTCGTTTTAAATATGTTCTCTATCTTATGGTTTGCAACTTATTCTTGTCATCTGAATTTCAAAGTTGGAATCTTAAATTTCTATGACATTTTGAAAACAAGTTGCGTGATACGCATATTCTTTACATTACTGCAGGGCTTCTGCTTTGGCCTTGTCAGTCAACGTTCGTGACAATAGAATTCCATATACCTGACCGCAGGAGGTCTCGTCCAGGCAATTAGCTGAACATTAGCGCCAATTAGGTTAACCTGTTCTATTCAGTACTTCACGAACCACCAACAGACGTGTGAACCTTGAGTGCATCTTCAGTATAGGATGTACTTGTTCATTATATGTATTACCGGTACCTAGCTAAAATGCCACCAGATTGTAAGTCCTCATCTGTAAAATTACGAATCTATATCAATAAAAATGTAGGTGGTCCGCTGTCTGTAATTTCTTTTGTTTTGCCAATTTTTCAAATATTTATCCGTTTTAGGTAAACTCAAGACCAAATCGGTGTTTTTTACTTTTCGTGTCTGTTTGTCCGTTCCACCATCACGTCTAAACGGCTGGATAGATCTCAACCAAACTTCATATGGTAATCCTCCATTTTCTCTTATACTGTTGATTTTTTGTAAACTCCGTGGACCGTATGTGAAACTACTCTTCATTATAAACAACTTTTGTTATGTTCATAATTTACTTTACTCTTCAAATGACGGAGAAATTTACTATTTTCTGCGGGTATCATGCTCTGCATTGAGTGGTCGACAGACCGACAATGAACCTACAGGTTACCATGGCAACGTCTCTGACTGCTTGCCAGCAGGGAAGTAACGTATTGCCATTTATCTCATCATGCTTTTAAATTCGTGGTTGTTCCTTGGGTGGAAGGCAAGAGAGGCGTCAATAGGCCTATCTGCAGGATATTGGCGGAATATTGTTGGAGTTTATAACCGCCCTCGAATAGATTAAGTAATAACACCATTAGTCATCTTATCTGTTTACCTAAGAATCACTGCGCCTGAATTTCTCTTTTGTTACCGCTTTATTATATCCATAACTCACACTAGCATAATTTGTTGAGGGGCATTCGATTTTCCAGTACATTCACTTGGCATTTACATACTAGTTATTTTTCGGCTTTCCTCAGTTATAATCCCATTTCTATTAATTTCAACTTTCTTAACTCTATTATTTTCTTCCTTAATTACTTCGTATGTACGCGAGTGCTAGAATCTACTGGATATATTTCCATCAAACTTCATATTTAGAATCCACCTGTCCTTGTGTAGGTTTTAGGGCAAATATTGTTTGTAAATCCCTGAACTGACTGGGGTTTATACGAAACCAAAACCGTGGTTTTGCACTCCCACAAAATATACACAACCAAAATTTAAATCTACCTGCCTTAATGGAAATTTATTTCTAAACCTTTTTCCACATGTGCATCATTTCGATACGAGGATTAATAAGGGAGATATCATTAACGGACGATTTTTCGGTACAAGTCCCATCGAACTTAACTCAAGAGCGGGTGCGTGTAAAGCGTATTTCTTTCAACTTGAAAACTACTGAAGACATTCGAACCGAACTTTATATTTAGCATCCACCTGTCCAAAGGTAGGTTTTAAAGGTCCGTAACATTTCATGTTCCCGGAATGGACTGGTGGTTTATAGGGAACCGAAATGGTGATTTTACTCTTCCTCAATATATATAGTACAAGACCAACCTGACTGGAGGACGAACAAACGTGATGGAATTCCATCTCTAAAACTATTTTTTTTCATGTGCATTTTTTCGTCAGGAGGATTAATAAGGGAGATATAATGAATGGTCAGTTTTGCGGGTTAAGTCCGGCGGACATAGCCCAAAAGGTGTTGTACGTGAAGCAGATTCCTTATCTATCTATAGAAATAAAATCGCAACGACTGTGTGCCTCTACATTGACTATTTTGGCGAAATTTTCGCACAGCTACGCGTTTGAGGGGTAATAATGACTATCTGCATATTTTTTTGGTTTAGTCTCCTGAAAGTCCTAATTTTTACTCTCCTCGCTCAAAATCCAGATTGCGACATAATCTGCCGAACGAAAAAGAAAATTGAAATTTGACAAAATTGTACGTTTTAGCCTGTAAAGGGCGGAAACTTCAAAGATCTTTACATTTTCCACTTTTTATCCCCGAAGAATATCGAAATATGGAGGCAATTTTAATGATGGTGCAGACCTCCGGGAAGTCCTATCACATAAAGGATTGCACAATCTCCGTTAAATCTGGAATGATCTAGAACCTTGGTCTTATGACTTTTTGTCGTATCTGTATTCGTTTTACGTTTGATTTTTCTCTATTAATCGATGTTAAGTGAATTTGGACTTTTCACATGCATAATTCATACTTCCAATCACTTATAGGAAATATAGAATCATCAAACTCTTCACGAAAATTGGCCCAACCAGCAGCCATATATGAGCCAAATGCTAAGTATGTAGCTGTCACATAATTATCCGAAAAGTAATGCAATGTGGGATAATCTTATAAAAACTTTACCCTGTTCAAGGTTTCTAACTCGGTCTGCCCAAGAATAGATGAGATAGGACCAGCCATTTACGTCGATATGACGTACGTTTAGCAGCAGTCAATATGTAAATGAAGGTCTGCAATATTGTAAATACGCATATACTTTCGTATGTCGATCTGTATATATTCACTGATGTCGATTTGTAGCGATCGAGAAAGGGTGTGTCTGCTATTGTAATCAGTACTCCCCACACCAACTTTGACTGGCAGTAGGAATGGGGTCCTTCTCCAACTCCTGTGTAACTGGCAGTAGTAAGGAAGGCCTACCATTAATAATAATGGCGTGTGGCCTCCGAAGAGGATGAGTGCAGGTCTTTCGAGCTGACGCCGCATAGGCGACCTGCGCGTCTATGAGAATGTGGCCCTACTTGTGATGAATTCTAATGCTGAAGACGGCACACACACCCAGCCCCCGAGCCGTTGGAATTAACCAATGAATGTTAAAAATCCTAGACCCGGCCGAGAATCGAACCCGGGACCCTCTGAACCAAAAAAGGCCAGCACGCTAACCATTTAGCCATGGAGCCGGACAGGCCTTCCATTGTAATGAATAGTTCACTTCTCGATTTGACTTGCAGAAGGCAAAAGAGCATGCAGTTTTGTTTAAAACTCCCCTATCCGATTGTGTTCGGCAGTAGGCAGGGGTGCCCGCAGTTATAAACAAATGTCCTCTTCTAAAATGTGACTGGCCTGCTATTTTGATGGAAACTGACCAACCTGATGTGACTGGCAGTAAGCTGGCTGGCAGTAGGCTGAAATTATAATAACTGCACAACTCAATTTCGACTGATAGTAGGGTAGTTACCTGCCCTTATAATAGAAACTCCTCAACTGTTATATGTCTGGAAGTGGGAAAGGGGGCTGCTATTGTAACGAGAATTTCAAAAATCGACTGTGACCGCGCAGTAGGCAATGGGGCCTGCAATTATAACTTTTTTTTTTTTTTTTTTGCTAGTTGCTTTTCGTCGCACCGACTCAGATAGGTCTTATGGCGACGATGGGACAGAGAAGGGCTAGGAGTGGGAAGGAAGCGGCCGTGGCCTTAATTAAGGTACAGCCCCAGCATTTGCCTGGCGTGAAAATGGGAAACCACGGAAAACCATTTTCAGGGCTGCCGACAGTGGTTTTCGAACCTACTATCTCCCGAATACTGGATACTGGCCGCACTTATGCGACTACAGCTATCGAGCTCGGTGCAATTATAATGTAAACCTCCCCATGCTGTTTCTCGAATAACGCTAAGAGACATGCAATTTTAAAACAATCTTATTTACTGCATGTACAGTATTTACTTCGATATTCGAATACAATGTAGAATACCGTTGCGAAGCACGGGTGCATTTGCTAGTATAATATAAGAGAATTTTCGAACGAAGAATTATGGACAGATAGTAAAGTAACATATTTACAATGCCTGCTAGAAAACAGTGTCTGGTTCTCTGCGATTTATATTGAATCAACACATTTTGACAGGAAAACACAAGGCCAACAATAAGTTAAAAAGCAAGGAAAAATAGAAATTTCTATCAGGTGTACAACTGAATGTGAGTTGTGAATTTAATATGGACCGTTGTAGAGCCCCTTTTTTTTATCGGGACAGATAGATATACCACTCTAGAAGTTACAAAACTTGTACTTCAAGGAATTGCGGGGAAAATGCATGACGCTCCAATATAGGTATCACTTTATGAGACGACAGATAGCGCATAGAGAATGTTTGGGAACGATGAATGAAAGGCAATTATTATAAACCTCTTCTGTTAACATGCAAGGTCTTTGATACATGAAACAACAATGAGCATTACCAAATTTTGTTCAATGATGGCAATTCTATGGTCAAAATGAAAATGAAAACATGCTCAGGTTTCGGAGCGATACATAGTAGAACTCCGTATGTGGACAAAACTGGTGAAACATTGGAAATAAGGTATCTCAAGATGATTCACTTCACTAGCGCAGCCCATTTTCTTCATCTGTGTACAGCACTTATTCGAACTAGCTACCCTAAAGTGAGCCTCTCGACATCTTTAAAGAAGAAAGTGTTGTCGAAGTTTCCTAGCGTGGATTCAGATTCTGAGAGGCATGTGCCCTGAAGTGCTACTGCAATTCAAACCAATCATACCTCGATGGAGAACGTGGTTAGAGGCAATAGAATACTATGAACTTAACAATGAAGTCCTCAAAATGCGTTAAGTATTTTAGACTCCGGCAGTGCTGCTTGTATTGAATCCGCACAGTCAGTTGTTCGTGACCAAACCCCCTTGGCGAAACAGCCCAGAAGGGCCACGGACTACCAAGCGATCGCTGTTCAGCCCGAAGGCCTGCAGATTGTGAAGTGTCGTGTGGTCGGCACGACGAATCCTCTCGGCCATTGTTCTTAAGTTGCTTGTGATAAAACAGTGACCAATGGCATAGCTTACATCGAAACACACTTCTCACGCATCACAGCAGCATTAACTGTTCCCAAAAAGCAAGGAACCACTCTGCCCAAAAACCTTACCATTGTAAGGAAAGTGATTGAAGGTCTTAACAGCTGCAGCAGGAAGGTAGGAGAAGTCGCAACGTGGAGTTAAACGTAGTGGTAGTCCAGAATCCAGGATATAGCGGTATGTGCAAAATCAGTGTCATTTTAAGTGGTGAATGAAGTGTGGTACTGTCCGACTCTTTGGCTGAATGTTCAGCGTTGAGGCCTTCGGTTCAGAGGGTCCCAGGTTCGATTCTCGACCGGGTCGGAATTTTAATCGCGTCTGATTAATTCCTCTGGCTCGTGGACTGGGTGTTTGACTTTGTTCCAACACACTCCTCTTCATATTCATACAACACATTACACTACAAACCACCAGAGAAACATGCAATAGTGATTACATTCCTCCACATAGTGTTGGCGTCAGGAAGGGCATCCGGCCGTAAAAGAGGACCAAATCCACATGTGCTACACAGTTTGCACCCGCGACCCCACAGGTGTGCGAAAAGCGGTCGCAGAAGACTAAAAAGAAGAAGAATCAAGTGTGGTACTAAATCTGGATTTATCTCCTGAAGATGTTGCAAAGTTTAGAATGTTCCCTATAACGTCCTGTGATATTGAACGGAATTCCAGTGAGTACAAAGCAGTTCTAAGGGACAGACGCATTTTAATATTTGAACATTTAAAACGGTGTTTTTGTAACCCACTGTTTCCAAAATAGACAATTCTCATTAAAAACTAAGATCTGCTCCCGCAACTCACACCAAAAAATAAAAATAATAATAATAATAATAATAATAATAATAATAATAATAATAAAATAAAATAGCAACAGATCAAAATAAAATCCCATTTATATATTCCTTTTAGGGGGAACCAACATCTTTGAGTGTTCTAAAGTGTAACTTTTCTATTTATTTTTCATTTCAATTTTAACTTTTCTCTTTATAATAGTGCAACATTTTTGTTAATATCTTCAATACTTTCGGACTTACGACCAAAAGCGTGAAGCCCTGCCCCCCAAGCAAGCCCCTTATCGGTAAGTGTGTTGATCGTTTCCCGCAAATTTTGTTTTCCAGAGCCTTTTTCCCAACAAATCTGGAAGTTTTTAAGATATTAAGATGAAATTTCGCATGCATGTTTCATGGAGAAAAAAAAAAAGGTACACGAGAATTATTGAGTTGGATGAGTACACAATGTTTTAAATAAAAATTAATGAACAAATTCATTACTTGAAAATATATATCTTCATGAAAAAAGAAATATACCTGATGGACTTCACTTGTTCTAGTACATGTTGTAACCATGGCGTTATTAATCATAACAAAAAGAATAATCGAAAAATATTCATGTGTTTGGAAATTATCAGGGAAACGACAAAATAGTGGCCATGATACACCGCCATTTTGAATAATTAATTATATATAATGGCATAGGTTTACATGATTTATAAATACATAGGCATATTGTTAAGGAATAATGTGTTTGTTACAATAACTTTCGTTGTAATATTCTTTCCAATTGCTGCAGAAAAAAGTTTAATACACTCCATTTTTCTATGTTCAAAGGTGTAGCCCCCGCCCCTTTAAATTGCTGTGTGGCCTGCAGTCCATATTTTGAGAATGTTAAGTTCATATGCATGTACATATTTAGTCATTTTTTTTATAAATCCTAGCTCTGCTCATGTCCAACGATATTTATCCCGTATTTACAACCACATTTACAGTATGTGATTACCCCGATGAAGATCTTACCTTATATTAACACCTAGTTACTTACTAAAGGCCGGCCCCGTGGTGTAGGGGTAGCGTGCCTGCCTCATACCCGGAGGTCCCGGGTTCGATTCCCGGCCAGGTCAGGGATTTTTACCTGGACCTGAGGGCTGGTTCAAGGTCCACTCGGTCTACGTGATTAGAATTGAGGAGCTATCTGACGGTGAGATAGCGGCCCCGGTTTAGAAAGCCAAGAATAACGGCCGAGAGGATTCGTCGTGCTGACCACACGACACCTCGTAATCTGTAGGCCTATGGGCTGAGCAGCGGTCGCTTGGTAGGCTAAGGTCCTTCAAGGGCTGTAGAGCCATGGGGTTTGGTTTTACTTACTGCAGTCCCCATAAACACGGTAATTAAAACTGAGGGGACTTTTCTTCTTGGTGAAACTCACAACCTTACTTTTTACCTCATTTACCTTTGTTTGCCGTTATTTTCACAACTTCCTTGAGGTCTTTACGGAGTTGCTCACAATCCTTTATCTAATATCTTGTTCTATATGGTATAACTTCATCCGCAAAAGCGTTGTTTGTGGTTCCAGTTCTTTACTAATCATTAATACGTACAAGTAAACAATGTTCTACTGCCTTTCGGAACTAACCCAACCTAAATTAACCTAATCTAACCAAACCAAACTCCATGGCGCAACAGTCCGAAGGGCCTTGGTTTATCAAGCGAATGCTGCCCAATCGGAAGGACTACAGTTAACGAGGTGTCTTGTGGCCAGCACAATGATCCCTCTCGGCCGTTATCTTTCGATTTCTGGACCGGGGCCGCTATCTCTCCGTCAGATAACTGCTCAATTGTAATAACGTAGGCTGAGTGGACCTCAAACCAGCCCTAAGATCTGGATAAGAGGCAGTCACGCTGCCCCTATGCCACGGGGTCGGTCTTGCAGAACTCCCCTCTTAATGATTATACGATCTGTCAATCCTTAACTTACTGTAATTCTTTGAGTTACATATTTTATAAATGTAGCGACCCATTTAATCACTCTTTTGTTTAGTCCAGTAGGCCTCATTTTCATCAATAGTCTACCATGATCTACTTTATCAAAAGCCCTGCGTAGGTCAATTGCGATACAGCACATTTGACCTCATGAATCTAAAATCTCTGCTCTGTCTTGCTGTAATCGTCCAAGTTGAGCTTCACTCAACTGCCTTGTATCAAATAAGTTGGTAAATTCGCAAACGTGTCTAATGTAATCGGAAGGAATCCTTTCCCAGAACATACATGCAACATATGTCGATCTCACTGATCTATTATCTGCTTTATTTTTATCATCCTTACACTTATAAACCAGGACTACTGTAGCAACGTTCCTTCATGAAAACAGTAATCAAATAGGTACCGGTACTTGAGCTATGATACTATATCCGAGCTCATTGTCACTAGCATATATCCCTTCCAGCTGCTTTTCTTTCTTTCAGCGTTTGTATCGTTTGTAAATATCTATATTATCATCATCATCTTCTTTTCTTCTTCTTCTTCTTCTTCTTCTTCTTCTTCGTTTTGCCTCATGACTGAGGCGTCGTGACTATCATAATATTCAGCCCTCTAGCCGATGAACCATACTCCGCCATTCTTCCCTACCTAAAGCTTCCAATGTGATTACTCTGAGAGAACACTGTAGGGGGCCGTTCACCATGTCAATCCATCGCGTTGGTATTCGTCCTTGTTGTCTGGTTCCCTGGACTTTGCCCTCAACAATCAGCTTTTGAAGACTACGATCTTGGCGCATTATATGTCCAAAGTAGCGTACAATCCGCTGAGAGACCTTACACGATAGACGAACTTTTATCTGAAGTTGGTTCAGGATTGATGTGTTCGTGCGATGAGTTGTCCAAGGAATCCTTAACATTTTCCTCCAGCACCACATTTCAAAGCTTTCTATCCGTTCACGATCACGTTTGAGGATGGTCCACGTCTCTGCGCCATACAAGAAGACTGAGAAAACTTTAATGGTTATCTAGTAAATGGCACCTTCACTACCTGGACATTACCCTTATGCCCAATTATCTTTATATAGAAAATGAAAACCTACAACCTGTTTTCCAGTCATTGACCGGGTCAGAGATGGATATAGGCTATTAACAGATACAGGCTATTAGTACGATGGGGTCGCCACTCCCAAAGTGATTTATTAATGACTGATAGATGCTATGAAACGAGAATGGGGAGTGTTGCTGGAATGAAAGATGACAGGGAAAACCGGAGTACCCGGAGAAAAACCTGTCTCGCTTCCGCTTTGACCAGCACAAATCTCACATGGAGTGACCGGGATTTGAACCACGGTATCCAGCGGTGAGAGGCCGACGCGCTGCCGTCTGAGCCACGGAGGCTCTATCTTTACATTTTGCTAACTAAATATTTCTGACTTCCGTAAATCCCAGTATATGGACTGCCATAGTCCATTAATACTTCCTGGAATGTACTTAATTTAACCTGTTTCTGCCTTAAAGTGCTTATACACTACCTTTCCATTTTTCACTAAAATTTATATGATTGCCGAGTATGCTTACCATCATTTTATCCTTAGCTGACTTCTTCGCTAAATTAAATTTCTTGGTAAGTTTCTCTCACTTCTTACTTTCACAGCCATCTCTAACTCTATTTTTTTTTATTTTTTTTATTTGCTTTACGTCGCACCGACACGGATAGGTCTTATGGCGACGATGAGGGAGGAATGGGCTAGGAGTGGGAAGGAAGCGGCCGTGGCCTTAATTAAGGTACAGCCCCGGAATTTGCCTGATGTGAAAATGGGAAACCACGGAAAACCATCTTCAGGGATGCCGACAGTTGGGTTCGAACCCACGATCTCCCGAGTACTGGATACTGGCCGCACTTAAGCGACTGCAGCTATCCAGCTCGGTCTAACTCTGTTCCTCTCTAATATTCACCTTATTCTTAATCTATCCCTAACCACTTTAAAAGTACATACTGTTTTTACTCACCTCAACGAGTGCTTTTACACGTTTCATAGGTTGTTTATGTTCTCATATACCATTTTGCACATATAAAAATTTCTTCTTATTCTTACCATTTATCCAGCTTAATTGCAGGGTCTGCTATTGTGCACTTTGTTTTCTACTTGATGCGATCGTGTGCATCTTTAAGGGAGATCTTCGCCACATGTCCTCCCGCAGAGTGCCGAACTAGCGCTTCTTTGGTCGCTCTCGTGCTCTCCAGCCCGCACGACTTCGGCGTAATGCCTTTCTCGTAAATGAAGAACCCTTTTCTGCGTAGCACTTGGCCATACCATCGCAAACGATTCTCTCACATTTTCTCAGGGATTGGGGCCATACCACATGCCATCCGAACAACCTAATTTCTGATGTGGTCCAATCTAGCGAAGCATCTTCATCTCCATGACATGCAGCTGTTGTTCGTGACTCCTTGCACTGTAACTGGCCAACACTCGGTTCCATACAGAGCCACTGGTCTAATTATGGTTATATAGATTCTGGATTTCAGATACATTGGCACTCTCCGATCAAAAAGGACTCCTGTGACTTGGCGCCACTTCATCCAGGCAGCTTTGATTCTGCTTCGAACATCTGGGGGCGTGTCACCATCCGATCATACCTCTCTTATCAACCGTATGGTAATGCTTAAATGTCCTACATTCATAACATTCCTTTCCATCGCGTTTATTTGTAGCTACGAGTAAAACAGCTTAATGACTACGTATGCCGTCTATTACTTCAGCTTATCTTTCCTTCCATTACTTTCTCATACAACTGACCTTCCCGGATTAAATTATTTGCCATTTGTTGGTCATGCTTTCTGTCATTAACGTTACCTTCCCAGTCTTTTAATATTTGGTAAATTGAGATCACCCGCGGCAATCACGTTCCTTTCTGTGTCGTTCTCCGCACAGCTGATTATTTGACTACATAATTCTGCACCAGCGTCGGCGTCATTCCTTCCAGGACTGTACGCCCCGAAAAACAAGTTGCCTATTATCTTATACCTAAGATGGTTCTGAAGTCTCATATTCTCAACAGACTTCAGCTGAAATGTTTTGGGTGTTCCCAGTATAAGAAGTCAACCCCGGCTCGGTTATTGTACAGATTGAGTTACAAAAATGCAATATTTCAGAATGTACCCATGATGGTTTATTTGGGAAATTTAAAAGCAAATTTATTTACGAATTTTTGATATATTTTATTAACATAATTATTATTAGTGCATTAACCGCGAGCCCTCGGCATATGTGAAACGTCTGCTGGACTTACTGACTAATCTTCCGGATCCTTGGCTGAATTGTCAGCGTTGTGGCCTTCGGTTTAGAGGTCCCCGGGTCCGATTCCCGGGTGGGTCGGGGAATTTTAACCTTAAATTCTTTTGGTGCGGGAACAGGATTTTGTGTCCCCACCGGTCTGCCACTCATACACCATACACAACACTCTCATCCACCAAAATTATACGCAGTTTCCTATAAATGACAGATGGCACCCAACCACGTCGGAAGGTCCGTCTTGCATGGGCTGACCGAGCTCGATAGCTGCAGTCCCTTAAGTGCGGCCAGTATCCAGTAATCGGGAGATAGTGGGTTCTAACCCCACTGTCGGCAGCCCTGAAGATGGTTTTCCGTGGTGTCCCATTTTCGCACCAGGCAAATGCTGGGGCTATACCTTAATTAAGGCCACGGCCGCTTCCTTCCCATTCCTAGGCCTTTCCAATCCCATCGTCGCCAAAGACCTATCTGTGTCGGTTCGACGTAAAGCAAATAGCAAAATAAAAATTAAAAAATTGGCTGCACCAGGCTAACAATAGCCACACGAAATTAAAAGAATGCAACTGACTACTTCTTGGATTATTCCATTTAACACAGTTTACCTAATTCCCATCATTGTCCAAGATGAATGCAATGAAGAATAAAATAACAAAGCAAAGTAAAGCAAAGTCACTTCCATACAAGCCATGAAGGCCCTTGGAGGAGTGGAAGGTAAAAGCTTCCACCATTGTTAACCTCGGCACCTGAGGGGTTGGAGTGGTTAGCTGTACGCCCGGTCGCCTTTGCCCCCAGAAATGAATGTACTCATTTCTGGTGTAGGCTGAGTGAACCTCAGGGCCATATGCACCTCTGGAAGTGGAAATCTCGTTTCTTAAATTTTACGACTTCCTGACGGGGATTCAAACCTACGTCCTTCCGGGCGAACCGAGCAAGCCTTTACCGCCTCGGCCAGGCAGCCCCTAGAAGAAAGGAACAAAGGTGATAAATTTTGACCCCGTAAAGAATATACACAGTTAAAAATAATTAGGGGAACGTGTTTTGTAACGTCCGGTATGTGAACGTTAATTTGGTAGTTGGAGTTCCATTGGTCGTGCAGCATACCTTGAGAATTTAGCTACTCAGCGTATGTCAAATCGAAGTTATACTCCATCTGTAGGCGTAGCCATACATTAAACTGTCAGGTGACCCCTCAAAGCAACTTGAATAGCGGTGCGTCCGTGTGTCGTTAGGAGGTACACAGACCACTGCGGTCATTTGAGCACGTTGTACGTCAACCAGCACATCCCATGAGACATCTTAACGAGGTTCAAGTCGCAAGGGCGGTCACTTTCATCCAGAAAGGATGGACTTTTCGTCGTGTTGCTGTGGATCTCAATGTCTCTCCGTCATTTATTCACCGCTTGTGGAATCGCTACAATGAGACAGGCCAGTTCACAAGGAGGGTTGGACAAGGTCGTGGACGCATGACAATCCGCAGTATGACCGATATCTGACCATCTGTGCGTTGCGGTGTCGTGCAGCAACTGCCAGAGAACTGCAACAAGAATGCATGAGGGGCACTGGAGTCACGGTGTCTGACCAGACAGTAAGGAACAGGTTAAGAGAAGTGTCCTTACGACCCAGGCGTCCTGTTCGAGTGCCCCGTTTAACGCAGCAGTATCGCGCAACTCGCCATCTGTTTGCCCGTACCCACGTAAACTGGCAACTTCGCCAATGGAGATCTGTGTTGTTCACAGACGAGTCCAGATTTCCCCTGACACAGCGTGATGGACGTTAACGTGTATGGAGACGCCGTATTGAGCAGTACCTGCCAAATGACCAGGAAGGCGACCAATTCGAACAAGGTTCTGTGATGGTGTCGGGTGGCATCAGTATTGATGGATTTTGTCGTCGTCCGTGGTAATCTTACCGCCGTGGGATACATCGAGAAGATACTGCTACAGCATGTGTTGTTTGATGCATACGGCGTTGGCACTGAATTCGTACTCATGCACGACAATGCCAGGGTTCATCTGGCGCGCATCACCAGAGCTGTCTTGCGAGAACTGGACATTCAAGAGATGGAATGGCCAGCAATGAGTTCCGACCTTAATCCCATCGAGCATATCTGGGATAGGCTTGACAGTCCTGTTCCACCACAGACTCTCCAAGACCTCGAACAGGCTCTCATTGAAGAATGGGACCTGATACCGCAATGTGACCTAAGTCGACTTATACGCGGCATGCCCCGTAGGTGCCAAGCTGTGATAAATGCTCGTGGAAGACATACACCATACTGAAGCTCTCCAACAGTGATAAAAATCCACCCTGGAGGATTGCTTTCTCTTTGTTTTCACCCCTATTTGGACATTTCCGTTTGTGTTCTGAAAATGAACGCGAATCCGTCGATATTCTTCTGTATACTTCAACTATAAAGAAAAAGGTTTAGTTGGTAATATACCTGGGTGTGAGGCATTGTTTTGTGGAGCATGGCATACGTTCAAAAACAAGTTCCCGTAATTGTTTTGAACTGTGTAGTTGCAAAGGAAAGGAAATGAAATAAAAGGAAAGGAAGAAAAGTACCTTGAAGGTTTTTCCTTAGGATGGGGTCTCCGAAATCCGCTAAAACCGGCGAGAATGTAAAACATTTCCAGTGTTTAGCACGATTGATACAATAAATGTACATAGTGTGTTATTACGAGCAGAATGACATATTCTGTACAGTTTTAAAATTCTTACACATAATGATTAGATATCAACACGTCGAGAAAAGTCGAGATATCGGCATATGAATATACACTGACTGACAGAGCAAATGCAACACCAAGAAGGAGTGGTCAGAACTTTATGCCAATTGCAGGGTAGACTGACGTCACTGAGGTATGCTCATGATGTGAAATGCGCCGCTGTGCTGCGCACGTAGCGAACGATAAATGGGACACGGCGTTGGCGAATGCCCCACTTCGTACCGTGATTTCTCAGCCGACAGTCATCGTAGAACGTGTTGTCGTGTGCCACAGGACACGTGTATAGCTAAGAATGCCAGGCCGCCGTCAACGGAGGCATTTCCAGCAGACAGACGACTTTACGAGGGGTATGGTGATCGGGCTGAGAGGGCAGGTTGGTCGCTTCGTCAAATCGCAGCCGATACCCATAGGGATGTGTCCACGGTGCAGCGCCTCTGGCGAAGATGGTTGGCGCAGGGACATGTGGCACGTGCGAGGGGTCCAGGCGCAGCCCGAGTGACGTCAGCACGCGAGGATCGGCGCATCCGCCGCCAAGCGGTGGCAGCCCCGCACGCCACGTCAACCGCCATTCTTCAGCATGTGCAAGACACCCTCGCTGTTCCAATATCGACCAGAACAATTTCCCGTCGATTGGTTGAAGGAGGCCTGCACTCCCGGCGTCCGCTCAGAAGACTACCATTGACTCCACAGCATAGACGTGCACGCCTGGCATGGTGCCGGGCTAGAGCGACTTGTATGAGGGAATGGCGGAACGTCGTGCTCTCCGATGAGTCACGCTTCTGTTCTGTCAGTGATAGTCACCGCAGACGAGTGTGGCATCGGCGTGGAGAAAGGTCAAATCCGGCAGTAACTGTGGAGCGCCCTACCGCTAGACAACGTGGCATCATGGTTTGGGGCGCTATTGCGTATGATTCCACGTCACCTCTAGTGCGTATTCAAGGCACGTTAAATGCCCACCGCTACGTGCAGCATGTGCTGCGGCCGGTGGCACTCCCGTACCTTCAGGGGCTGCCCAATGCTCTGTTTCAGCAGGATAATGCCCGCGCACACACTGCTCGCATCTCCCAACAGGCTCTACGAGGTGTACAGATGCTTCCGTGGCCAGCGTACTCTCCGGATCTCTCACCAATCGAACACGTATGGGATCTCATTGGACGCCGTTTGCAAACTCTGCCCCAGCCTCGTACGGACGACCAACTGTGGCAAATGGTTGACAGAGAATGGAGAACCATCCCTCAGGACACCATCCGCACTCTTATTGACTCTGTACCTCGACGTGTTTCTGCGTGCATCGCCGCTCGCGGTGGTCCTACATCCTACTGAGTCGATGCCGTGCGCATTGTGTAACCTGCATATCGGTTTGAAATAAACATCAATCATTCTTCCGTGCCGACTCTGTTTTTTCCCCAACTTTCATCCCTTTCGAACCACTCCTCCTTGGTGTTGCATTTGCTCTGTCAGTCAGTGTATTTTCTGTTTTAAATATTCATTCCTGTGCATCTGGCTGTAAAACTGAGGCAAGTTATAATGTTCGCCTTTAGGCTTAGGCAGATTTAAGACAAAGGGTACCGTGCTGCTGAGAATTATGGGTTAAACGTTAAGTATATTTTCTACTTGCTACCAAGATGGACTTTGTTTTTTGTTCTTGAATCGCATAATTACTGGAATGAATATCTTCTCCAGTGAAAATATATTCAGGCAAAACTGGTATGAAATATAGCTTAATATCGCTGTGAAATATAATCTCACGGAGGACGCAGAATTGCTGCTCAAGCGACAGTGCATTTCTTGCTACTTAAGTGGCAACAGCCTCCAGTGCAATATAGGGAAATAATTCAACTGCTCGTTACAGTGAGGAGCTGAGACTGAAGAACTGAAGCACGACATCTCTAGGGTGAGTTAAGTGAAATATCTTCGAGTTCTAAGATATTGTTTGACCCTGCCTGTCACATCTGAATTATTACATTTCAAAACTGTTTTGAAAACGAAAGTATTTTCAGGTGAAAAGGAGAACGTTAGAAGCTGGGAGGAATTCTAAATGTCTTCTTATTCGATTGGTCCTTCCACAATAGGACAGAAAATATTATCAGCTTCGCTAAATCATCTCCTTAATACATATTGGTTATTTACTGTAAGATATGGTGGAATGTGATTTAAAGTATGTGGTTTATTTTAACTTGGATGGTCGTGAATAATAGTTCTTACATGTGAAGTAATACAGAAGGTCGGTCCGGATATCTGGGGACAATTTTAGAAGGGTAATTAGCTTATGAAAAGCCATGTATCCACCAACGATCATGCTCTGTCGGAAAGCCAGCGTTTCTAACTCTAGCCCGACAGCCTAGTTTCCATTGCAGCAGACATTTTCGCAGAGCTAGCATGTCTGTCTTTTCCCACTCCTCCTAGCAGGCTTTCCAGAGGCCATTGATAGTGCGTGGACGTCTATTTCCTAAGGCCCTTTTTAGGAGTCCAAATTCACAGTCCATGGATGACCCATCGAGTGCCTTCACTGGAACGTCTGTGAAAGGATTTGGAAGGGTTCCAGTTTCCATTTTCATTCTCTCTAAGAACAGACTAGTCGAACGAGAGGTGTGGTTGGATGCTTTATGTAGCCATGCCTGATTTTTCACCATCCCATACAGTGCTGAAGGGGCTGCCTGGCCGAGGCGGTAAAGGCGTGCTCGGTTCGGAAGGACGTGGGTTCGTATTCCCGTCAGGAAGTCGTAAAATTTAAGAAATGAGATTTCCACTTTCAGAGGTGCATATGGCCCTGAGGTTCACTCAGCCTACACCAAAAATGAGTACCAGGTTAATTCCTGGGGGCAGAGGCGGTCGGGCGTAGAGCTAACCACTCTACCCCATCTCGTGCCGCGGTTAACAATGGTGGAAGCCTTTACCTTCCACTTCTCCAAGGGCCTCCATGGCCTGTACGGAGGTGTCATTGTCTTTGTCCATACAGTGCTGGGATATCTGGCGCTTACGCCACTTTTGTAATTGCAGGTCCTTGTTGAATATGGTGTTAACTGTTGAAACAGACATCCACAACTTACTTGCTATAGTCCTTTGGGGGGAGGGGGCAGGAGGAGGAAGGTTTACCACCTGAGATGGCCGGGGGCTGAGTGGCTCAGACGGTTGATGCGCTGGCCTTCTGACCCCAACTTGGCGGGTTTGATCCTGGCTCAGTCCGGTGGTATTTGAAGGTGCTCAAATACGTCAGCCTCGTGTCAGTAGATTTACTGGCACGTGAAAGAACTCCTGCGGGACTAAGTTCCGGAACCTCGGCTTCTCCGAAAACCATAAAAGTAGTTAGTGGGACGTAAAGCAATTATTATTATTATTATTATTATTATTATTATTATTATTATTATTATTATTATTATTATTATTATTATTATTATTATTATTACCGGGGTTGGTGGACCAGCAGAGGTGAAAGAAGGTGCCGGGGTGAATGGATCTAACTACAAAGTCAAAGTTAATTTAAAACTTTAACAAAGGTTATATTTTTTAAAAATTTCAACAATCAACAACAACAAAATTTTAACAACTTTTCACTAGGTGAGATAACAATAACATACCAGGTACCATGACAAAGTTTATACAAGGCAAGTACATCCAAAATTTAGTGATAGCTTAGTAATCTGGGCTTCCAGCCCCTCGCTTTACATTTCCTGAGCTCTCAGCTCGACCTTACAAAAGATTACTATTTTACACAAGGGCAGAAAACCCCTAGTCCCTGGAGCACTTGCTCCCAACTTCAAATATCAAGCCTCCCAGAGGCACAGTTACCACACTTGAAAAGAGCTGACACGCTCTCAGTTTTTCAAGCCTATTCAAGGCAATATCAGACTTGACAATTACTTGCCATCAAGGCACAACTTACAAAAACGAAACGGGGGGATCTTGTATCTTGTACCCAACATACTGGGCTTTAGCAGAAAAAGAACAGGTTAAGTAAATGGCCCGAAACAGCAAATTGAATGGAGGCGTGTACTTGCACTCCTAAATATGCATTCTTAAAACCTAAAAGGCACTAGGCCGATGAAACAGGAGCTATTCCCAAACTATGGAGGTGACTCGTATAAGAATAATTTAAGACATTACGGAAAGGAAGAAAACCAGTTACCAAAACGTAGTCACCTCGAACCAATATGAAGGGGAGCTCGAGAGGGTAAATCACTCCTTATCCCCGAATTACGGTACAGATTTTATTAAATTTTCACATTAGGCAGCAGAACTTACATTTTAGAGAAGTAGGTTACATATTAAAGTTTCGGACCTTTCCCTCGGGTTAAACTGCGGAGCTAGCAAGAAATAAAGATGTTAAACGGCCATTACCTTGCTGAATAACTGCTGCCTGATGAAAGAGGCACCTCCCGCCTCCTGCTTCACATACACACACTTAGATGTTGATCAAATGGCCAAGAGACGTGAAAATCCGCAGTTTATAAAACCTCGGGGAAGGTTCGAGACCTTTCATGAATAATCAAGCCACACCCTCTCAATTTTATTGGACCATACAAAATTTACACTCAAAGTCGAAGAAGAAATCCAGGATTGGTCGGAAATTAATTACAAAAATTAGCGGTTGGCTGTATTCAAAACTGGCGGAAAGAAAAGATAAAAATTACCAACCCACAAATGAATGAACGAAATTTAGTAAAGAAAAAACTTATGAATACAAAATTTATTTTAAAAAAGTTCCTTCACTTCGCACCAGGATGCATGATGATAGATTTTTAGCAGTGACATATATGAGAGAATGTCCACACTTCTTGATCAATGGAGAACAGAACAAGTTGAAATTCACACAGTCCTGGAAACTTCGCAATCACAAAATTAAGGTAGTGACATCTTCTGAGTGAAAGTTTAAGGAGGTCTAGTTCCAAGTTCAGTGTTTCTCCTGTAGAGGAGTTCTAATTGGCACAAGATCTAAATGTGCAGCGTAGGGGTGTACCTTCCGGTACAATTATTATTGTACCGGGCGGTACACCTCCACGCCGCTAATTTAAAATTTGCGCCAGTTGAAACTCCTCTGCTGGAGGAAGTCCGAACTTTATCTAATGTATTAATTTTCAAGTTTCTCAGAAGATGTCACTACTTGGAAATTTTGAAGTTTCTGAACTGGGTCGTTTTTGATGTATTTTTGTTTTACCTGTAGTAAGAAGTGTGAACTTTCTCTTCTAGAGGACACTACTGAAGAACTACAATAGTGCACCCTAGTGCAAGGTGAAAGAACTGTTTTTTGGAGAAAGTTTTATTTCAAAAGTTTGTTTCTTGTTAAATTTCTTTCTGGTATTGTTTAAGTTGGCTGTATACCCCTTTCTTTCCCCTTGTTTTGGATTTAGCCAATCCCGAATTTCTTTAATTAATTTACGACCAATAAGGTGTTTCTTCTTCAAATTGGATATGCTGCTTAACTCTAACCAATAAATGATTGTGGGCGGGTGTTTTCTTTCTTGAAACGCCTCGAACTTTCCTCGAGAGTATATAAACTGCTGATTTTAGGGTCTCTGCGCCACTTCAGTACCATCTTTCTGTGTGTAAAGTACATAGCAGGGGGCGGGAAGCGCCTCTTTCTTCGGGGAGCAGTTCAACACCAAGGTAATGGCCTTTTAATTACTTCTTTTCTTGCTAACTCAGCAGTTTAACTCTCGGGGCGGGTCCGAAGCGTTTCTACCATGTAACTTCCCTAAAATGTAAAGACTCTTAGCATCTATTCTCTTTTAAAGCTACATATTGGGATAGAGAGTGCTTAACCCTCTCGAGCTCCCACTCATATTGTTTTGAGGTGAACTTATTTCTCACAACCGATCCTTCCTTAATGTAATGTAAATTGTTCTTTTCTAAAGTCACCTCTGTAGTATGGGATTAGCCCTTGCATTAGCGGCCTAGAGCCAGATTAGGTTTTAAACAAAATGTATTAGGAGTGCAGATCGCCTCCTCTCCAATTGTTATTTTTGAGGTCAGGTAATTAACCTTTTTCTCATTTAATAGACCTCAGTAGGTTGGGTATTTTACCCCTGTGTATATGTCCTTAGAGGACAGCTTGAAGGTGGAATTTGGTGTGGCCTTTGACAGGCTTAAATTTGAGAGCAAGTTGCTCTTTCTTGAAAATTTTGTTTTCTGCGCGCCTCAAGGAGGCCTTACAGTGTAATTTGGAGCCAGTGCTCCTGGGCATGAATGGGGTTTTATGCCCCTCTGTTGAAACTTGTTTTGGGGTAAAGTTGGGCTAATTGCCCAAGAATTGTGAGTTTAGGGCTCGAAGCCCAAATCTTGTGAATACTGTACTTGTAATTTGTTACCTTGCTACTCTGTACCTGCCATTCGTGTTTTTTCTTGATTTTACAAAGAAAATATAACCTTGTTAGATTTTAAATTAACTTTAATTTCGTAGCTCGAGACCTGTTCACCCCTGCACCTTCTTTCACCTCTAACTACCACAAAAATACAGTAACAATTATTATTATTATTATTATTATTATTATTATTACCACCTGAGATAAGGGCCTTCACATTCCCCACATTTTCTGGTGTACGGCTGGTGGCTTTTCCTGTTTATTTCTCCCCTGGATTTAAGCCCAGTCGGCCTTTGCCTTTTCTATTCAATACAGCACTAATCCTGTTCTTTAATATCAAGAAATCACGTAGGTTGCACATCTCTAATTTATGTGTTAATCATACCCCAGTAATAATAATAATAATAATAATAATAATAATAATAATAATAATAATAATAATAATGGTCTGTGACATTTCACCACATCGACTTTCTCGGATTAGTAGTTGTATGTGTCTACACATTTATAACCAGGTGTCCCGTCTTGTTGGAACTAGAGGAAAAGGCATAGGAACTTCAGGAGCTTCAGCCTAGAAATATACTACGCCAAGATTGATGCCTTAAGGAAGATATTCTTGATGCACCGTAAAAGCCGGGCATCTTCTGGAAAGTGACCTCCAATTTCTTCCGCTACTCTACGAAAAGCGTGCGCGATACACATAACATGCGCCTTGTTTTGAGCACGGAGCTAGTAAGGAAGCTGCGGCTTTGACCATATATGGTGTAGCACCGGTAAAATACAACCTGCTTTACGTCGCACCGACACAAATAGGTTTTACGGCGATGTTGGGATAGGAGACTGCTAGGAGTGGGAAGGAAGCGACAAGGTACAGCCCCAGCATTATCCTGGTGTGAAAATGGGTAAATCACGAAAAACCATCTTCATGGCTGCCGACAGTGGGGGTTTCGAACCCACTGTCACCCGAATAAAAGCTGATAGCTACGTGACCCAAACCGCACAGTCACTTAATTCGGTGAAGCACCGGTCTTCAATAGCAGTGTGTGTCATGTTAATTGTCATTTAGGTATAACAGATCTGTTAAACAGTTCATTACATTGAAATATTCACATTTTTCAGTTGTTCATAGTTAGCTAAAAGCAAACGCCTAGAATATGCCTATCACATTGTATCCTAGTGAATCGGCTCTTCCATCGGTACACAACCAGATATCTTCCGCTGTCACTATTGTGGTAATGACCAGCATTGTTTTACCTTAGTGTCTACTTGCACACTGTTTTCTTTTAGAATTGATAAGTCTGGTATAGGCTTTCCTCTATGTTTTTCTGATATTTTCTTATTCAGAGGAATATCTGCAGAAATCAGAACTTCGGAGAGCTCCTCCAAGAAAGCCGAGCGCATAGGGCGGGATTAACCAAGTAGCATTTGTTGAACTACTACTCGATCGACCGCTAGCCGCTATCGACCTCCTTTGTGCTTCTCTCTATTTACGTGTTGATCCGCAGAGAACCTCTTTTCAACCCAAACATTCACTTCACATACCTTACAATGGAGCAGGGGTTCCCAAACTTTTAGACAGGCGTACCACTAAACCAACGTTCACACATTCGTCACAACAGCCAAGTAGCCTAATTTTACGGAGTTTCCAATGGTAAAATTTATAATCTCATTATTTCATCGCCTAATATTAATAACTATTGATTATACAATCAATCTCCAAAATGGTAATCTTCTTTTGTTAGCATAAAGATAATACATGTGTAATTACTTCTTAATAACGTGCGCGTAATGCAGTTATTTGGAGGAAAATTATAAATTGGTGTTATTAATTGTTCCTAAATGAAGCAGTACAGAAAAATTATAGTACTGTTTCTTTTTAAAATAGTTCATAAAGCTAAACACATTAACTTGACTTGTTACTTTAACCGTAAGTCTGAACTGACACTTAAATTATTCCTGTATATTTTTTTAATGTACAAAAGTGAAGAAAACGCACTCTCACACAGGTAAGTTGTGCTAAACACAGAAATTATACAGAAGGTATTCGTTTCACCTCGCCAACCAAAGCTACGTTAAATTCATCTTCATGAAAATTTTCTCAAGAAATCCGCCGCAGGATTAGTGGCGGGAATTTCCGGGTGGAGGTGGGGGCGATGGGACTATCGCACCCGACTTTGTGGAGAAAAATGCATTTTTATTCCAATTTTGCCACCCAAAACTAGGAATTATTAAAGGAAAGAAGTAGGTAGTAGAAAGCAGGGTTTGTATACAATGAGCGCCATTTCTGTAGTGTTTCTAAACAAAGCTTCACGGACTCTGCTAGTCTGTTCGTTTTATTTCGTAGTTTTCCGTTCGTTGCGAGTTATTTCCTTCTGTACACATATATCATTATTTTATTGATTATATGCATTCCTAGTAGAGTGTGTGTTTAAATATGGCATCTTCACTTCATTACAGGAAATTAGAAATGAAGTAGTGCGAAATTTTTTGTAAGATGAAAGTGACGGATCTGGCTTTGAAGTTATTGAGAACGAACCGACAGATTCAGAGTCGGATTTGGAATGTTTCATCACCTATTTTTTCGCATCAAATATCGAAAAGTGAAAGTGAAGACGAACCTCTCATAAAGCAACCTATTATAACAACGTGGCTAAGGTCACGCCTCCAAATGATTTCATGCCAATACATTTACCGTAAAATTTTCAAGAATATAACTCTTACAGTGATGAAACGTTTGCTACCGCATTACAGATATATTATTGACAATCTGTATATCTCAGATTGTTTGTGACATTATTCCAGTTTTTTGCACATATGATCGAATATTTTATTACTTTGAATTTCGGAATTGCACTCTTTGAACAGACTGTACATTTTTCTAGTCAAAATATTTATGCAATTTCTTGCCAGCACGACAATCCCCAGTTATTAGCTTTACGTATATACATAAAACTTCACAGATTTATAAATTTATTTCGCATCTTGCGGATACGTTTTTAAAAGTTTGACAAGTAAAAAATGCCAAATAAGGCTGCCGCCACAAGATTTAACATTGCCAGTTCTAGGGTTAATTTCTTTAAATATTACAAATATGGTTCAAGTTTGTGGGTTACTGTAGTCACGTCCTAGTTCGTGAACCATGGGCAACGGCTGAGTGGCCTAGTAAGTGGTCCTGAGAGTCGGGATACCAGTTGCTATGGAATGGGAGTGGGCATCTCGGACATATTCTGAGTCGTGGCCCTCCTTGTGCTCAGGCGGCTAGGACTATACAATTCACCGGTGGTCCATAACCCGTTAGAGGAGAGATCCTCACTTGGACTATGTGCAAGTAGGGAAGCATCCTGCTTCATGAATTTACCGAGCTCAGAACACTTTATGCAAGCCGCGGACCTATGGGAGTAATGGAGTCCCACTCCCGTTTGACAGGCGAGGGACTCCTTGGAAACAACTTGGCGAACGAAATGGAATTCGATGGGGAGCTATCAATATTAATGGGGCTCATGGAAGAAAGAAGGTAGAACTGGCTGAGTCAGCAAAGAGGATGCTTCTGGATGTGCTAGGAGTAAGTGATATTCGGGTAAGGGGAGATAATGAGGAAGAGATAGGAGATTATAAGGTGTACTTGACGGGTGTTAGAAAGGGAAGGGCAGAGTCTGGGGTAGGGCTCTTTATCAGGAATACCATTGCACGCAACATAGTTTCTGTTAGGCACGTAAATGAGCGAATGATGTGGGTAGATATGTCAGTGGGAGGAATTAAGACAAGAATTGTGTCCGTGTATTCACCATGTGAGGGTGCAGATGAGGATGAAGTTGACAAGTTTTATGAAGCATTGAGTGACATCGTGGTCAGGGTCAACAGCAAGGATAGAATAGTGCTAATGGGCGATTTCAATGCGAGAGTTGGGAATAGAACTGAAGGATACGAAAGGGTGATTGGTAAATGTGGGGAAGATATGGAAGCTAATGGGCATGGGAAGCGTTTGCTGGACTTCTGTGCTAGTATGGGTTTAGCTGTTACGAATACATTCTTCAAGCATAAGGCTATTCACCGCTACACATGGGAGGCTAGGGGTACCAGATCCATAATAGACTATATCTTAACAGACTTTGAATTCAGGAAATCTGTTAGGAATGTAAGAGTTTTCGCGGATTTTTCGATGATACAGACCACTATCTGATCTGTAGTGAACTAAGTATCTCTAGGCCTAGGGTAGAGAAAGTGAAATCTGTCTGCAAACGAATAAGGGTAGAAAATCGCTAGGACGAGAAAATTAGAAGTACATGGATATGATTAGTGAGAAGTTTCGAACAGTAGACAGTAAGCAGGTTCAGGATATAGAAAGTGAATGGGTGGCATACAGGGATGCTGTAGTAGAAACAGCAAGGGAATGCCTAGGAACAACTGTGTGTGAAGATGGGAAAAGGCGAACATCTTGGTGGAATGATGAAGTGAGAGCAGCCTGTAAACGTAAAAAGAAGGCTTATCAGAAATGGCTCCAAACAAGGGCCGAGGCAGACAGGGATTGGTACGTGGATGAAAGAAACAGAGCGAAAAAAATAGTTGTTGAATTCAAAAAGAAGTCATGGGAAGATTTTGGTGATAATCTGGAAAGGCTAGGTCAAGCAGCAGGGAAACCTTTCTGGACAGTAATAAAAAATCTTAGGAAGGGAGGGGAAAAGGAAATGAACAGTGTTTTGAGTAATTCAGGTGAACTCATAATAGACTCCAGGGAATCACTGGAGAGGTGGAGGGAATATTTTGAACATCTTCTCAATGTAAAAGGAAATCATCATGGTGGTGTTGCAAACAGCCAAGCTCATGGGGAGGAGGAAAATGATGTTGGTGAAATTATTGTTGAGGAAGTGGAAAGGATAGTAAATAAACTCCATTGTCATAAGGCAGCAGGAATAGATGAAATTAGACCTGAAATGGTGAAGTATAGTGGGAAGGCAGGGATGAAATGGCTTCATAGAGTAGTAAAATTAGCATGGAGTGTTGGTAAGGTACCTTCAGATTGGACAAAAGCAGTAATTGCACCTATCTACAAGCAAGGAAACAGGAAGGATTGCAACAACTATCGAGGTATCTCATTGATTAGTATCCCAGGCAAAGTATTCACTGGCATCTTGGAAGGGAGGGTGCGATAAGTCGTTGAGAGGAAGTTGGATGAATACCAGTGTGGTTTCAGACCACAGAGAGGCTGTCAGGATCAGATTTTCAGTATGCGCCAGGTAATTGAAAAATGCTACGAGAGGAATAGGCAGTTGTGATTATGTTTCGTAGATCTAGAGAAAGCATATGACAGGGTACCGAGGGAAAAGATGTTCGCCATACTGGGGGACTGTGGAATTAAAGGTAGATTATTAAAATCAATCAAAGGCATTTATGTTGACAATTGGGCTTCAGTGAGAATTGATGGTAGAATGAGTTCTTGGTTCAGGGTACTTACAGGAGTTAGACAAGGCTGTAATCTTTCACCTTTGCTGTTTGTAGTTTACATGGATCATCTGCTGAAAGGTATAAAATGGCAGGGAGGGATTCAGTTAGGTGGAAATGTAGTAAGCAGTTTGGCCTATGCTGACGACTTGGTCTTAATGGCAGACTGTGCCGAAAGCCTGCAGTCTAATGACTTGGAACTTGAAAATAGGTGCAATGAGTATGGTATGAAAATTAGCCTCTCGAAGACTAAATTGATGTCAGTAGGTAAGAAATTCAACAGATTGAATGTCAGATTGGTGATACAAAGCTAGAACAGGTCGATAATTTCAAGTATTTAGGTTGTGTGTTCTCCCAGGATGGTAATATACAGTAATAAGTGAGATTGAATCAAGGTGTAGTAAAGCTAATGCAGTGAGCTCGCAGTTGCGATCAGCAGTATTCTGTAAGAAGGAAGTCAGCTCCCAGACGAAACTATCTTTACATCGGTCTGTTTTCAGACCAACTTTGGTTTATTTGAGCGAAAGTTGGGTGGACTCAGGATATCTTATTCATAAGTTAGAAGTAACAGACATGAAAGGAGCAAGAATGATTGCTGGTACAAACAGGCGGGAACAATGGCAGGAGTGTACTCGGAATGAGGAGATAAAGGCTAATTTAGGAATGAACTCGATGGATGAAGCTGTACACATAAACCGGCTTCGGTGGTGGGGTCATGTGAGACGAATGGAGGAGGATAGGTTACCTAGGAGAATAATGGACTCTGTTATGAAGGGTAAGAGAAGTAGAGGGAGACCAAGACGACGAAGGTTAGACTCGGTTTCTACCGATTTAAAGATATAAGGTATAGAACTAAATGAGGCCACAACACTAGTTGCAAATCGAGGATTGTGGCGACGTTTAGTAAATTCTCAGAGGCTTGCAGACTGAACGCTGAAAGGCATAACAGTCTATAATGATAATGTATGTATGTATGTATGTATGTATGTATGTATGTATGTATGTATGTATGTATGTTACAAATATTAGCGGAAATACGCCCAAAATGTCATTCGACACAGCTAACCGATTCGTACATCTACAGCAAGTAGCGGAGACTTGCGCAATAGCGTGTAGAACAGGGCCTCTCAAGAGTGCATCCGCCAGTGCATTGCGCGGTGCAAGGAGCATAGGACGAGTTCGCTAGTTTGAGCCGAGTGCAGATCTCCCACTCCTCGACTTTGAGCAATAGCGATGTCTCTCTCCTTCCCTACGCCTGTCTCGCTCGCTCCGCCTGTTTCCCCCTTCCTCACTCGCCTGCAGGGCTCGTCTTCCGAGCCGAGATGAGCCGGGCTTAGCCGAGTCGCCCGGAGACAGAACGCTGTTCCGAACTAAGCTCAGTAGGACCGATGCACGGTACACAGAACCGCTGCACCTCGTTTTGCACGCGTCAGATTTTGGACGTTTGAGAGGCCTTTGTGTAGGAGATGGTGCAAATACAAGTACTGTGTAAATGGGAACCAAAGGTCTGAGTGATTAGTTTGGGCTGCCTGCCTCCCAGACTTCGAGCTTAAACGATCCACATGGTTTTTGCTGTGGCAGTTCCCACGTGACCTTCCTTCTACCTTCCGTCTGTCCTTCGCTACTCCTGCACATCGTGTCTTAGAAGCACGACTAATTTTCCAAAGAATTGATGTGTCAATGAGAAATAAGCCGCCAAAGCGGAGGGAGACGTTTCGAACATCTACTCTGAGGTACAGTACGTTTGCTCCTTTTCTTTGCCTCCAGCTAAAATATAAACCAAAATCGAACAGTGTGTCACGTTTACGATCGAGCACGTGGGAGGTTGGCGGCCATTCTTAAATCTTTAAGGGCGCTTAGCGCCGAAACTATTCACTGCAGACCTATGGTTCACATGTTCACAAAACTTGTATTTGTACTCTGTAACACTCTTTTAATTTACGAAACATACTCTTCCTGCTGCTTACATAATATGGCCGCCTGACGAGAAATCGCGAGCATGCGCGCTAAGCGGCATGGCTGCTGCGTATGCGCCAATCTCAAGTCTCAAGGTGAGACAAAAAACATCGCTTCCGTCCGCGGTGAATCTTAAGAACTAAGGTGCTGCTGTAAAGTTCAAATTGGTAATGAAATTGCGCTTTAATTACACATTTATAGTAACTACTGCATAAAGAACAGTTTAATAATAAACACACACCTCCTTCAGAGATCTCGTGCTGTCTTATCACGGCTAATGTTTGTAGCTTACAGTACAGTAGTGTAGTATCTGTTACTCGCGCCGTACCTACAAGCTGCTACGACTTCTCGTGAGACGCAGGTAGTGGTAAAGTCACTCAAAAGAAGAATGAGCTCATGTTATTTTATTAATTTCTCGCAGGTACATTTTTCTCAGGAACAATCGAACCTACAGTTATAAAATTTATTGTGGGTATCAGTAGCGTTTATATCTACACAGGAGGCGAATCTATATATATATAAAATAAGAGTTTTATCTGTACATTGCCCAGAATATAAATAGAATTGTATTTCTGTATCGGTCGTGTCCACAGCAACAAGGAAATGCACTTTTAAATTTTTCGTAATTTCTGTCTATCCATCTGTCAGTCTGTATGTATGTACACGCATCACGAGAAAACGGCTGAAGAGAATTTAATGAAAATCGGTATGTGAGTCGGGGGATGAGCCACTATAATCTAGGCTATACATAATTTTATTCACGCTGAGTGAAATGATAGTTTAGGGGAAGGCCTAAAATTTAATTATGAAATATTTTTTATAATAGTGGTTCTATCGATAAATACTACATAACTAAAATTGTATAGAATTAAATTTCCGATCGTTGTTACCGTACAGGCTATGAAAACACAGATATTCATGAATTTGTATTTTTGTTGTAAGTCCATATATACGCCGAGCCGCGAGAAGATGGGTTAACAAAATTTAATGAAAATTGGTATATAGAGTTGGGGAATATGAAACTACAGTCTAAATTATAAACAATTTTATTCACCCTGGATGAAATTGTAGTTTAGGGGAAGGCGCCTAAAATTTCATTTTTAATTACGTATGTTATTGGTCCTATCGGAAAGTACTACATAACAAAAGTAATAGAGAATACAATTTCCAATCATTTATGTTTTATTCACTTTTACCATACCCACTATGATAAGAGTGCTATCTCAGAGTCGGCAGAAAACTAAATGTGAAGGCCTACAATATCAAAAGCGCTTACTATTGATCAACAATAACATTACATTGACCATTGTTTGTTGTGCTGTTCTTTGCCTCTTATTCTGCTCTCAACTCCGATAGATGGAATTACTGTTGCGTACCGAGTAAAACAGCCTGACGGAATTTTGGCGGTAAATAGCTGGGGAGTTAGAAAACGTTTTTCTTTAGCATGCCATTCCTCTGGTTCATATATTTTCTAATACTGCTGGTACGTAACACACTGGTTCATCATAGTATTCCAGCTATTCGATCCCTACTCTGACGCGCTGTTCTGAAGAAGCAGTGTGCACACTTACGGCAGAGGCTCAGTACTAGTAGTAGTATGACCTGGTCTAGAATTACAATTTAGGCCTATTCCAAATTATAGCACCACAATTCACTAAATAGCTCAAAATTCAACACTGAAAAGAGCCGTTTGTTAAGAAGAGATTCTTTCTCTTCACTTTTATTAAATTCTACATTAATTTTATTCTAAATTAGCAGTGAAGTCAGATAGATTTTTCCGCCACCAGTGTAGTGAACTGAGATTTTCCAACTCATCGGGTACTCCTAGGAAGCAGATTAGTAAAAGGGCATGGTTTTTGCCCCAGGACTCTTCTCTATTGGACCTCCGAGAAAAGGAGAAGAATGTTCACGGATCACGGCTGTCTGCGGTCTGGTCATTCCAGCTCTGGAATTTAGGACTGTTAGAGCGGCAGTGTAGAACTTTTCGTTGAAGGAAAATGTGTGGTTTTTAATTTGATCGCGTATTTCGTCTGAAAGCATGGCTTTTACTCGCGCCATTTCTACTGACGTCATTGTAATGACCTGTGTTCATTTCAGTTGGGAAAACCACTCTTTCTGACGATGTAAACAGGCAGGTGGAGAGTGAGTGTCTGCCGCTGTAATATTCCCGCACCTGATTGTGACTAATGGTAGGCAAGCGGGCCTACCATTATAATGAAAATTCCCTAACCCAGTCTTCATATGGGAAAAGACGTTTGGTGATTTCCCCGTCGCATTTCTAGGGTAAAGTTATGAGCTATGCAATTTAATACAGTCTTGGTCACGATGTGTACACTACCTAGCCTAGAATTCTGTATACAATGTAGAACTCTATAGTGACGCGCGGGTACATCAGCTAGTATTGTGATAAAATGAAAATTTACAGTCTGTTTCCAGTCATTCAACCGGGTCAGGAATGAAATGAATGAAGCCCCATCTAGCGGCGTGGATAGGAATTGTGCCGACTGCCGAAGCCTGTCGCACTCCTCTGGGAGCAATGATTAATGAATGACGGGTGAAATGAAATTATATTGGAAAGTGTTGATGGAATGAAAAATGACAGTTAAATCCGGAGTATCCGAAGAAAGTCCTGTCCCGCCTCCACTTTGTCCAGCAAAATCTCATATGGAGTGACCAGGATTTGAATCACGGAGCTCAGCGGTGAGAGGCTGGCGCACTGCCACCTGAGCCACGGAGGCTGTATCTTTTGATAATAATTAATAAATTCTGACAAAGTATAAAACGCGAGGAACATTCAATACTATGTGCCCATTCTCTCTCTTGAGCGCCTATACGTGTCAAAGAGATGGTGCACAGAACAAAAGATGATCAGTTGCACAACGGTGAGAACTGAACCCAAAATCTTCGGTTTCATGTTTAATGGGTGTGCTAGTAGAATCTGTATCGCTTTGTACACATTCAGTTGGTATCACGGGTATGATCTGGGCTGTACATTTGGTTTTGGCCTAGTTTAACGTCCGAATGCACTTTCAAATGAACAACCCTGTGTGGAGGAATTTATTCAACTCGTGAGTATTTCTATGGAGGTTGGAAATGTAGAGGTACTTGTGATCCCAACAAGGAGTAGAGAAAATTAGCAGAAAAGAAGAATAATTAATTCACCTGTACATTTTCAAAGTCATGTGTAACATGCAATACACAGAAGAAAAATAAAATTCCATCACCATGAGGGAGATGTGTTTGGTAAATGAAATTCGGGAGCGTGTTTGCACATCTGAATGATTACGGTTATTCGTATTTGCTGGCTAGTCGACGAAGAGTGGTATGAAATTTAAAGCAAGATTTGCTTTAAATACGCGCTGTACATTTCGCGAACGTCAGTCATCGTCAGGCTTTGATGCTAGGAAGTAGGTGTAAGTTAATAATGTCTTTAAGGGGACGTAGAAAGCAGTGTCAGCAGCTTACTGAATTTGAACGAGGTCGTGTAACAGGGCTACGTGAAGGTGGATGTTCTTTCCGCGATATTGCAGAAAGATTTCGCAAGGATGTATCCACAGTGCAACGGTGTTGGCAACAATAATGTTTCAGGAAGGCACTCTCTCAAAACGAGCGAGATCCGGCCGCATACGGGCAAATACGGAGAGGGAAGACCGTCGTATTCGCCGCATGGCTTTTTTGGATCTTACTGCATCTGCAGCAATAATTAGAGATTCGGTTGGCACCAGAGTGGCATACCAAACTGGAACGAATCGATCACTTGAGGAACAGCTCCGAACCAGACATCCTGTAGCGTTCATGACACTAACTCCGAATCAGTGCCATCTGTGAGTTCAGTGCTCTCAAGCCAGAGCTCATTGGAGGGCGGAGTGGAGATCTACTGTGATCTCAGATGAGAGCCGGTTCTGGTTTCTTGGTGCCGGTGCTGACCGTAAGTTGGTAAGGAGGGGGCCAGATGAGCGCTTGGAACTACTCTGTCTACGGGCTTGACAAACTGGAAATACATCAGGTGTTTTTGTCTGGGATGCGATTTCGTTTGACAGAAGGAGTACTCTCGTCCTCATCCCAAGAACCTTGACAGCAGATTTGTATGTCATATTGGTGATTGAATCGGTTGTGCTTCCATTCATTCGCAGTATTCAAGGGGGTGTTGTCCAACAGGATAACACTCGTCCCCATACCGCTATCGTCATCCAACGTGCTTGACAGATTATCAACCAGTTGCCTTGGCCTGAGAGATCACCAGTTCTTTCGCCCATTGAGCACGTATGGGACATTAAGGGATGAGAAATCCAGTCATCCAATACCAACATTAACCGTTACTGATTTGACTGATCATGTGCAACAGGCGTGGAACTCCACCCCATAAAAATGACATACGACACATATATGACACAATGCATGCACGTTTGCATGCATGCATTCAAAATCGCGCAGACTACAGCAATTATTAATGTACCACCATGTCATATGTCTTCTCACTTTTACTTCAACTTGTCACGTGGAAAAGTAACCAAATAAAAATGTTAGTTAGAAAATTGCTCAGCCTCAATTTCATTCCTGTAAACTAATGTGCTCTTGCTATTGGGATTTCATTTTTCGCCAGTGTAGAATGGAAACATGAAATCGCAAGTGTTGTTCAGAACGTAGATGCAAGATAATGGAAGTATTGTAATTAATTTGCAAAATATTTTGTATGCTGAACGAGATTTCCGTATTTTCGACTAGTTCAAGCGGCAATATATGTAGAATAATTTATTTGCGACAACATTTTATTTACCTGCACAAATGCCTTAAGAATTGAATAATAACAGGACCCTAGTGAAATAGGTATATTGTAAAGCATCAATGTTTCATTTGAATCACAGTGAGAAACTCGCTGTTCTGATGCTGACAAATGCCTCGTAGATTCTATAAACCACTTAACCTCGGCTAATCGCGTTTGTTATTTTCCGCAATCATTTATAAACATGTATGCAGTTTAATCCCTTTTGCAGTAATTCTATTTACTATGCAACACATTCGCTCATCCGAGCCTTCACACACACATGCACAAACGCCCAACGGGCACCTCGATTGGAATACGGGCCACAGAGAGTGCAGAATTTGATAAGCAATATTAATTAATAATATACCGTTATTACAAGTGGAGCAAGGCCATGTGTAGGGTGAAGGGTGGAACTGATGCACCATATAACAGTCATAACTTTTAAATTCTTTTACCACTAAACGCATCGAGGTACAGAACAAATAACTGATAAGGTAGTATCTATTCTGACACATTCCTCGGTGTTTGTATCCTCCATCGTCTTACTTTTCGAGCCCTTAACCCTTTCTTATTCTTCTAGTCCTTATCCGTTTCGGATGTCGGCAACAATCTTGGGTGAATTTACTCTTTTGTGAGCTGCATCGAATAATTTCCCATGTCTTTAGAGTCCAGTCTCTGAGGGTTTCTAGACAGGAGATTCGTTTCCTGTCAACATCTCTATTTTCGGTTAGCTTTCCCTGCAGTAGATGGTATCTGCTTCTGTTCCTCATGATCTGGCCGGGATATTGAGGCTTTCTCTTAGTATGATTACTGCATATTTCAGTGCAATCCTGGAAAGATACTCGCATTTCGCTCGACTAATCCCTTCAATATTCAATCGACAAATGCGCAGCGATGGTCCAATTCTACGAACTTGAAGGTCCTGAAAAGGACCACACATCTCCTTCTTGTTCGCTCTTTGACCGAGAGGTCGTTTCCGACAGTTCGGTCTCATCTTATCACTGTTTCTTTCTTAGCACCACCCGGGGGACACGTGTAGGGCAGTGTAGTGGTTAAACCTACGGACGTGAAGCAACGTAGTACAAGGATTTGATCTTCCAAGATGACAGTGGAGAATCATCAATCGGATCAGAACTGGACAAGGCAGATGTGGTTATCTGTTGTGCAAATGGGGTTGGACTAGGTCTGCAGATAGTGATTGTGGTGAATCTTCTCAGTCAATCCACCACATTGTTGCTGACTGCTTTCAAAGGAACGCTGATGGACATTCACCGGATGAAGCAGTTGATTGGGTCAAAATGCTAGACCTAGAGTTATAGTATTATACGGACTTGTGACTACGCACATTTACTCTGAACTATATACATGTGTGTACATAGATTTATCGTACGATAAATAATAATAATAATAATAATAATAATAATAATAATAATAATAATAATAATAATAATAATAATAATAGTATGACTACTACTTACTTGTCCTTTCTCATTCTTGGATCTCTGCATTTGTAACGTGATCTGTCCATGACACACGTCATTCTTCGGTAGAGCCACAACTCAATGGCTTCTATTTCTCATTGAGCTGCTTTGCTAAAGTCTATGTTTGAACACGGTAAGATAGAAAAGAAAACACAGAAGTCTCATTTTTGTGGTTAATGTTGACTCACGACTTTTAACATGTTTTCCAATTTTGTTGAACCCAGTTCTGGCTTTTCTAGCGCGGGCCTTCACTTCATCCGAATTGTCCTTTGTTCCTTAATGAGGGTACCGAGATAAATATGTGTATTTCCGGATTCATTCAACAGATTTCTGGTCGATTACAAAATGGCATGTAAGGATACAGTTTTTGCTTATAACCATAACTTTGGTTTTCTTTATATTAATGTCAGGATCGTATTCGTAGGTAGTCAGTGTTACTCGTCGACGAGGTACATTAAACTTTCTGAACTATCAGAAAAAATTGCACCGTCACCCGCACATCGAATGCTGTTCATCCATTGGCCATTTAAAAGCACTCTCACTTCTTATCTTCTCTCCTATGTCAAAACCGCGAATGTTACAATGCTCTTCCTATCTATTATTCCCCTTAAGACTGATCACGCCTCCCAGCCACACATTGATATACAGTCTATTAGTACAAAATTTTCTCTGAGTTCATTTTCCTATGTGCGTGTGTAAAGGAAAATGAACCTTAAATATATAATACTCTAGGAGCGGTCAAATATATCATGTAAACATACATTCCTACAGTACGATACAGTAAGGTTCATTTTCCTTTACACGTTAGCATAGGAAAATTAAATCAACGAAATTGTAAAATAATAAATATAATAAAAATTATATGATTAGTTTCTTTAACGTGTAAATCTCATTTTTTCCCTTACAATTGACTTTACGTCGCACCGACACAGATAGATCTTATGGCGACGATGGGGTAGGAAAGGCCTGGGAGTGGGAAGGAAACGGCCGTGGCTTTAATTAAGGTAAAATTGAAATTAAAATTAAAATTCAATATCTAATTAAAGTGGAGTAAGCCTATGATGGAAGAATTTGACTGTTTTCATATTATTAAAGACATTACATTTGAAGATGTTTTTCCTTGTCTCGAGTATTTGTGTACTAAAGGTGTTGAGATAGACGACTGTAAATGTTTGACCAGTTTCGCAATGTTCAGAGTTATAGTAGGAGTTCCGAAATTGATGAACATACAATTGTATAAGGTTTGCCGATGGCATTGTATTAACTGCAGATTCAGAGAGGGAAATAAGTAAAATGCTACGAGGTTTAACATCAACACTACAAGAATCGACATTGAAACTGAACACCTCGAAAACAAAAGTATTAGTTGTCATGAAATGAACTGAGGGAATACCAATAAACATTAAGGTAGGTGATGAAAATGTACAGCAAGTAAGTCAATTTTGCTACTTGGGAAGTATTATCACCCAGGACAACAGGTGCACCACAGAAATCAAGAGAATTGCTCTAGCTAAACAAGCCTTCTGTAACAAGAAAGAGCTTCTGACAAGCAGGATCATTAACACTAAAATTAAGAAAGAATTTTGCAAAATGTTTGTGTGGAGTGTTTTTTGTATGGTTGCGAAACATGGGTCTTAGTAAAACAGGATACAAAACGACTGGAAGCAACGGAAATGTGGATATGTAGGAGGATGCTAAAAATTAGTTGGACAGAGAAAAAGTCAAACAGTAGGGTCCTTAAGGAAATAGACGAAACAAGGGAATTGATCAACACTGTAGAAAGGAGGAAGATCAAAATCCTTGGTCACACACTTCGACATAACACATTCCTCACGACTATACTGGAAGGAAAAGTTCTGAGTAAGAAGGAAAGAGGAAGGCCGAGGAAGAAGTATCTGGACTCCGTGATGGACAGGCTTGATTTGAAAAAATATGTTGACCTGAAACGCTCAGCAGAGGAGAGACAAATTTTGTTGCAGCGACAAGGCCTTGCCTTTAGGATATGAATGAATGAACATTTGGTTGAGTGAAAATGGGAAACCACAGAAAACCATATTCAGGGCTGCCGACAGTGGGGTTCGAACCACTATCTCCCGGATGCAAGCTGATAGCTGCACGCTCCTAACGACACGGCCAACTCACCCGGTAAAATCGCGTTTAATCAAACACTCTCAAATACCAACGAAATACGCTACGTTACCATACCCCAACTCTGAGCACGGGCGGTGATCATGCTACAACCAGTGGCACGCAGCTTTTCAAAAGCTATTTTGAGAATACGTTGTTATAACCGACGTAATTTATTTTGGGAGAGTTTAGTAAGTAAATAGCTTCTCCCAGTGAAATTGTGTAGCTTAACGGAAAGCGAAATTAAACGAACGCTTCTTAGGGGAGTTGAACGTATGAACGAAAATGTATTTGAATTGAGTTCCATCCTGATTGATCTCCACTATGGACTGAATGGAACGTTACTTATAATCATTATTGTCAGTTCCGACGGAGAATGGTGGACTGAAGGAACAAGCTCGTCATATCCATAAAAATGAACGAGTTTAAACGTGGGAGTGGAAACTTCCAGTTAATGGAAATCTCTGTATCAACTGAGCCGAATTTATGCGAGCACGGCTACCGGTTTGTCAAAGTTGACTATGCAATTTATCACCATGAAGCATCTCGTTCTATTAAATTGTGCCAGCAGTTGATGCTGGCCATGAATATGGTGACCAACCGCCCGGCATTTGCTTGGCATGTCCTCCCTTTTTAATGCTTTTTGTCTGTCCGGCAGACATTTATTTGCTATTAAATATCTGGATTTTTGTACATTGCGTTCTTAGTAATCAGATTCCTATTTTTCTTTGTTTCAAAGCTATTTTTTGTTGAACTTCCTCCATTTCTGTCCATATTCTGGATACCCCTGTCAGAATAATTAACTTACTCACTTGGTTATTTGATGCGCATGCGCTTTGATTTCGTCAGTGATGAAATCTTGGAATGCAATCGCAAGATGCACCAATCCATTCATGTTCTCCCTCCCTACCCTGGCTTCAGTTGAACTAAGACCAATGTAAGCTTTTATGATGGGATGGAAAATAAATGTATGCCTCTTAAAGTCAGTTTCTGAAATCCTTCACTGAAAATGGCTTCGAAATAAAAGGAATTGAATTTGTAGAACATGGTGGTTTTTTATGAAATGTGCATTCAGTATCTAATGAAAGTGGAGTAATCCTATGATGGAAGAATTTAACTGTTTCCATAGAATAAATGACATTAAGTTAGAAGATGTTCTTCATTGTCTCGAGTATTTGCGATCTAATGATATTGAGATAGACGACTGTAAACTTTTGACCAGTTTTGCAATGTTCAGAATTACAGTAATAGTTCCAAAATTGATGAAAATTTAACATTAGCTGCTTAAAATTTGTCCAGTTTTATTTTGATTTTCCAGGTTGCAATGCAATTGTTGAAAGAGTGTTTTCCCTGTTTAATACACAGTGGTCAGAAGATAGAAACAGTATGCCAACCGAGTCGGTTAAGGGTATTTAAATAGGGAAGTGCAACTTTAAAAATATGCCTTGTGGAGAGTTTTACAATTATTTATTACAAGAAAACAATATTCATCTTTGCTGTCCAATGTGGGTGCAAATGATAAGTATCAGAAAAAATAGCTACAACTTTAGCATCTGCATCAACATAACAATACTAAGTTATATAATGCTAAACTTTGTATTTAAAAATTAAAATTCCATTTGTCCCTTATTTTCATGAAAAGTCTGTTCTCTATTTGAAAATTTAAGAGTTGGTCACCCTAGCCATGAGTGATGTCTACTCCATCAGATAATTTAGCCGCGTATCGTTAGAATACCCCCTTGCAGGGCACAATAAGTTTATGAATTGATATCCAGAAGAATTAACCCGTTCGACTGTATTTTTTAGGTCTTTTATATAATTAAAATATATAAGGGAATAAATAATAAACGAAAGCCATATTTGTCCAGAGAAGTCGAAGGTTAATGCTACCTACTGTCCATAACTTCAGCAATAAGAGTGATAGGGCATTCTACTCTCTACCCAGTCGCCTATCCTGTCAATAATTAACCTTGTGATCGTTTCTGATACTGTCCGAATCTTAGAGGTAGAAGACAGAGTATCAAATCCATGTCCTAGAAGACAGCAAATCAAATCCACGTCCGTGTCTGTGAATAGAATGCGGCTGTACTACCTCGGTTAAAAAAACGCAAATTTAGTGTCACACTATAATGTTCCTCTGCAAGAAAATAATTCAGCATAGTGGAATTAGTAAAATTACTGGTATTGTTATTTCCTCTGACTTGTTTGTTGCATGGTCAGCGTATTGGCCTTCGGTTCAGATGGTCCCTGGTTCGATTCCCGGCCGGGTCGGGGATTTTAATCGCTTCTGATTAATTCTTCTGGCCCGAAGTCTGGGTGTTTGTGTCCGTCCTAAAACTCTCCTCTTCATATTCACACAACATACCACACTACCAACCAACACAGAAACACGCAATAGTGATCACCTCCCTCCATATAGGGTCGGCTCCAGGAAGGGCATTCAGTCGTTAAACAGGGCCAAATCCACATTTGCGACGCGATTCGCACCCGCGACCCCACAGGTGTGGGGAAAAGTGGTAGAATAATAATAATAATAATAATAATAATAATAATAATAATAATAATAATAATAATAATAATAATAATAAGAGTGGTATTGTTATTTCATGTGTGTAGGGCAGCTGTCGATAACGTAGCAAAATAATTAGATTGTTGTATTTCAAATTTACAGACACATTCTATTTTGTGCTGCGAGTTAAATGTCTTATTTTGCCCAGCGAATAGGCCTATACAGTCCTTCAAATAAAGAATTAGCGCATTATATTGTATAAGTTCTTCACAGGTAAACTTCCTTCTGAAACAATTAAGCAATCAATACACAATTTGTTGTGGGTTGCCATGTATCTAAACGTTTTAGACTTTGACTACAATAAAAATTAATCTGATAAAAGATTAAACGCGAGGAACATACAGAACCATGCGCTTCTTTTTTTTCTTTTTCAGTGACTATACCTCTATAGTTTAGGAACGGGTCTGGTTTTCCAAGCGTCATCATTCATATTACTCTTAGATTACCTGGTCTGATAACAAATTAGCTGTGTTGGGACGAGCAATTTTATCATTGTGAAAGCACTCGCTCGTTTATGCATACTAAAAGTAAATTCGAGTTCCAGACCACTAAATTCCAGCTTTTTTCTGTACAGAATTTTCATGCTAATCAAATACTATGTATGCATGTATGTCTACGTCTTAGTGCCGTTTCTTCATACTGTGTCGAGGTTGAGATGAGATGAAGTTATATGACATGATTTTACGGCCGGCTGCCCTTCCTCTTCAGTTGAGGAGCTAATGAAGATGAAATGAATGATCGTGAATGAAACTGGTAAAGGAGGTGGGAGGTATCGCCTGTGGCATATGGATAGGAACTGTCTCGACATTAGTGAGAATGGGAAACCACAGAAAAAAATAATTCTCAGGACAGCCGACGGTGGGGCTCAAACACACGCCTCTCCCGAATGCCGAGCTTGGCTCCGTAGCAGTAGCGCGTTAACACACACGGCGACTCCGCTCAGTCTTGAGAAATCATCCTAAATGCTACCCTAATGGGCCTTGGTCTACCAAGCGATCGCTGCTCATCCCTGAGATCTGCAGATTAAGAGGTGTCCCATGTTCACCGAGACGAATTTCCTTGGCCGTTATTCTTGGCTTTCTAGACCGCGACCGCTATCTCACAGTCAGATAGCTGCTCAGGTGTAATCACGTACGATGAGTGGACCTGGAACAAGCCCTCAGATCCGGATAAAAATCCTTGCCCTTTCCGGAAATCGAACCCGGGGCCTCCAACTAAAAGGTATGAACTCTTTCTCTAAACCACCAGGCCGGAAAATAGTTCATAATGTTTGTCATAAAATATAATAATAATAATAATAATAATAATAATAATAATAATAATAATAATAATAATAATAATCTAAGGAAAATTATGGAACCTATTTGGGAGAATGGCATATAGAAATTGAGATCAAAACAAGATTTATACAAAAGCGCCGGAAAACATAGGTCATTCTTTGAGAAAAAGAAGACTAATATTATTAGTTCATCATCTGTACAGAATGGACAAAGACAGATTAACAAAACACCTTTTTGAACAGTATGCAAGTAAAAAAACAGCATCATTTTTCAAAAAGCTGAAGAAGATTTGGACTACTCAATATTACAAAAGAAAAGATTTAAAATAGAAAAATATTTAGGAAAACAGTATTTGATGGTTAATTTCCAGAGGTCCCTCTCTGTGGTGTAGTGGTTAGTGTGATTAGCTGCCACCCCCGGAGGGCCGGGTTCGATTACCGGCTCTGCCACGAAATTTAAAAAGTGGTTCGTGAGCTGGAACGCGTCCACTCAGTCTCGGGAGGTCATTTGAGTGTGCGGGTGTTCGATTTCCCCCTCAGCCATTCTCGAAGTAGTTTTCCGTGGTTTCCCACTTCTTCTCCAGGCAAATGCCGAGATGGTACCTAACTTAAGACCACGGCCGCTTACTTTTCTCTTCTTTGTCTGCCCTTCCATCCTTCCATCCGCTCACAAAGCTCCTGTTCAGCATAGCAGGTGAGGCCAACTGGGCGAGGTACTAGTCCTCCTACCTAATTGTATCCCCCGACCCAAAGTATCACGCCCCAGGATACCACCCTTGAAGCGGTATAGGTGGGATCCCTCGCTGAGTCCGAGGAAAAAGAAACCCCGAAGTGTAAATGGAATAAGAAAGAAAGAAAGAAAGAAAGAAAGAAAGAAAGAAAGAAAGAAAGAAAGAAGAAAATTTTCCGAGGACATGTTCGGCTCTCCGGGTGCAGGTCTTTTGATTTGACTCCCGACATGCGCGTCGTGATGAGGATGAAATGATGACGAAGACGGGGCACATACACCCAGCCCTCTAGCCGGCGAAATTAACCAATGATGATTAAAATTCCCGACCTTACCAATAATCGAACCCGGGAGGCCTCTTACCAAAGGTCATTACGCTAACCATATAGCCATGGAGCCGGATTTCCAGAGAAAACCAAGCAGAAATCAAGCAGTAAATGGACAGAAGAAAGAAAATAGCAACACCGAGAAAGGATGAAGTTTTTTGGGAGGCAAGAAGAAGAAAACTGTTTCATGTGGTCTAAGATGGCCTAATTAATTGGATGATAATAATAATAATAATAATAATAATAATAATATATGTATCGCATTCTTCTCCTGTGTCACACATGTGGCTTTGGTTCTCTTTTACGGCAGATACCCCTCCTGACCCCGAGACTATATACAGGGTGAAGCGAAATTCGCGCACTCGGGCGTCGCAGCGCGACTCCTCACATGCCAGCAATAAAAAAAATGTATCTCACAAAAGTTCGTCCTGCGAATATATCCGGGAGAAAAAGGTCGTTGAAGAGTGGCAATCTGGCAACACTGCAACCACATGTAGGGTAACTACCTCTGTCAGCACGTAGTAGTCGTGCTCTACAGTTGCTGCAGTAGATAGAGTTCCGGGTTATCATGCAGGTAGTCGGGTGTTCGATCCTGGGTTGAGGCGCGTTTTTTATTTGCTAATTTCCATCGTACATTACATACTGTAACACAGTAAGATACCGTTTCTTAGGTCACACGTATCCTACATTTACAAAATTTAGTAACGCTGAACACGTTGTAACGCATCTAGTAGATAAAGTGGTGCGAAGAAATTCACGTCCCCGACGTGAGAAGGGCGTCTTTCAAAGCTGACCTATGAAAACGAATGTTCGTCCATTTCTAGGATCGTAGTATGTAAGTGCAAATTGTTTCTTGAGAGCCCGCTGCAATCGCTGTTGACGATTAAGATGTCAGATGCCATCCCACCTGGACTACATTTACGAAATAAAAAAAAACATACGCCTCAATCCAGGATCGACCAATCGACCTCCTGCATGTTAACCCAAAATTCTATCCACTGCTCCAACTGTACAGCACGATTAATAAGTGCTGACAGAGGTAGTTACCCTACATGTGGTTACAGTGTTGCCAGATTGTCACTTTTCAACGACCTTTTTCTCCCGGATATATTCGCAGGACGAACTTTTGTGAGAGACATTTTTTTATTGATGGCATGTGAGGAGACACACTGCGACGCCCGAGTGCGCGAATTTCGCTTCACCCTGTATATGGATATTTTCAGAATTGCGAGTGTCTGTGATGAATGGTTGTGTGGAGAGTTGTGTGTTTATGAAGAGTTTTGCATTATCAATACAAGAGTATCCAGTCCCGAGTGAGAGGAATTAACCAGACGCGGCTAAAATAGCGCCCCGTCGGGATCGAATCCAGGATCCACTGAACCAATGCCAAGCCAAATAGCTGGGTAATAATAATAGCTTTATGTATGTTTTAACTGTTAACTTTTATAGAGTCGCTATGGTGCCAACATTTATTTCAATTAACAAGCCAGTAATAAGGATTTCAACCGTTTAAGCAGTCTGAAATTCCAATCGATTGTGCCTAGATTCCAGCCTTGGACAGTGAATGTAATATGTGAGCGATTCGCCAGCCGTTTCAAGGTTTTTAATTTAATTTCGTGTGGCTATGTTTAGCCGAGTGCAGCCTTTGTAAGGCAGACCCTTCGATGAGGGTGGGCGGCATTTGTCATGTGTAGGAAACTGCGTGTTATTGTGGTGGAGGATAGCGTTATGTTGGGGACAGCACAAATACTCAACACCTGGGCCACTGGAATTAACCAGTGAAGGTTAAAATTTCCGACCCGGCCTGGAATCGAACATGGGAGCCCCTAACCGAAGACCAGTACGCTGACCATTCAGCCAACGAGTCGGACCGTTTCAAGGTATGATATGATGTCACTTGAAGACTTGGTTATATGAAAATTGTACAGTTTCTCGTGTGTAGGAAAAGGGTCATGGAGAAGGTGAAAGAATACCGTTTGTAGATTTTGATACACGTGAAAGTGAATATACTTCTAATTTTCTGTACATTTACGAGACATTGGTTGTCGGAATTTTTCCCTACAGGAGTGTGTTAACGTGCTATAAGAAAATGTTTAAATAAATTCAAATTAAACCTGTTATGTCAAGACACTATGTTTCAAAAAACTGATTTTCAATAAAACGACTTCCCCTAATCTCAGTTTAATAACTTATGCTCAATTTACGGTTCATGTTTTCGAGCTAAATTCCAAAATAACCAATGCTGAGCGTCGAATGGTTTATCGAGAGCGTGTCTAAGTGAGCCGAGTGTCGTGAGGCAGGTTTTGCATAGGTAACTGGAGCCCCAGCCGAACAACCCCATAGTAATTAGATACTTTATTTCGGCAATACCCTTCACTTGGAACGTATTTTACGTCAAAACTTGCGACCGCGACTCTCACAATGAATCTCTGGAATTCAAAAATTTGAAAACATTTCTTAGCAGATAAAGTATGGGTCCCATATTTTGAAAAAAACGTCAAATTAAGCAATTTCCTCAATTTTGCCGAAATTTGAAGGGATAAAGGGCCCAAAAAGCTTTTAAATCATGTATTTTTAGTTCTATCAAAATATAAAAGCAAATTTGGAAAATCACTTCGGCCTAAATGCAGTTACGGAAAAAATGCCTAAAATCCCTTTTTCTTTATTAGTTTTATATTTTGTTGAAATCCAAACCAAATTAACTTATTTACCCTCAGGCGCTTTTTGATTTTTGAAAAATATCCACAGCGAATGTAGTTATAAGGGCTTAAGTGAAGCTTTCCATTAATTCGCATTAGCGGTCGAAGTGGTGCTTAAGTGAAACAATGCAATGACTCACATTAGCGCTCGTAGTGATAGAAAAAGAGCAAACTGATAATCTAATCGATCAGATAACGATGATTAAGAAAAGGATTTTAATTTTAGGAATAAATAAAAGTACACTGACTGACAGAGCAAATGTAACACCAAGGAGGAGTGGTTCGAAAGGGATGAAAGTTGGGGAAAAAACAGAGTCGGCACGGACGAATAATTGATGTTTATTTCAAACCGATATGCAGGTTACACAATGCGCACGGCATCGACTCAGTAGAATGTAGGACCAGCGCGAGCGGCGATGCACGCAGAAACACGTCGAGGTACAGAGTCAATAAGAGTGCGGATGGTGTCCTGAGGGATGGTTCTCCATTCTCTGTCAACCATTTGCCACAGTTAGTCGTCCGTACGAGGCTGGGGCAGAGTTTGCAAACGGCGTCCAATGAGATCCCACACGTGTTCGATTGGTGAGAGATCCGGAGAGTACGCTGGCCACGGAAGCATCTGTACACCTCGTAGAGCCTGTTGGGAGATGCGAGCAGTGTGTGGGCGGGCATTATCCTGCTGAAACAGAGCATTGGGCAGCCCCTGAAGGTACGGGAGTGCCACCGGCCGCAGCACATGCTGCACGTAGCGGTGGGCATTTAACGTGCCTTGAATACGCACTAGAGGTGACGTGGAATCATACGCAATAGCGCCCCAAACCATGATGCCGCGTTGTCTAGCGGTAGGGCGCTCCACAGTTACTGCCGGATTTAACCTTTCTCCACGCCGACGCCACACTCGTCTGCGGTGACTATCAATGACAAAACAGAAGCGTGACTCATCGGAGAACACGACGTTCCGCCATTCCCTCATCCAAGTCGCTCTAGCCCGGCACCATGCCAGGCGTGCACGTCTATGCTGTGGAGTCAATGGTAGTCTTCTGAGCGGACGCCGGGAGTGCAGGCTTCCTTCAACCAATCGACGGGAAATTGTTCTGGTCGATATTGGAACAGCCAGGGTGTCTTGCACATGCTGAAGAATGGAGAATGGCGGTTGACGTGGCGTGCGGGGCTGCCACCGCTTGGCGGCGGATGCGCCGATCCTCGCGTGCTGACGTCACTCGGGCTGCGCCTGGACCCCTCGTACGTGCCACATGTCCCTGCGCCAACCATCTTCGCCACAGGCGCTGCACCGTGGACACATCCCTATGGGTATCGGCTGCGATTTGACGAAGCGACCAACCTGCCCTTCTCAGCCCGATCACCATACCCCTCGTAAAGTCGTCTGTCTGCTGGAAATGCCTCCGTTGACGGCGGCCTGGCATTCTTAGCTATACACGTGTCCTGTGGCACACGACAACACGTTCTACAATGACTGTCGGCTGAGAAATCACGGTACGAAGTGGGCCATTCGCCAACGCCGTGTCCCATTTATCGTTCGCTACGTGCGCAGCACAGCGGCGCATTTCACATCATGAGCATACCTCAGTGACGTCAGTCTACCCTGCAATTGGCATAAAGTTCTGACCACTCCTTCTTGGTGTTGCATTTGCCCTGTCAGTCAGTGTATATTCTCATACTTTATTATTTTATTTTATGTACCTAAAATTCGTATTGTATACCCTTAGGATGTTTTCAACATTGAGTTGTTTGTCTGAAGGACTAGAACTGGGGACTTTTCACTGCAATAATTTAACATTTAGCTGCTCTCATGCCCTGACATTTTTTAACATTGCGTTTGGGGGAAACATTATTACGTTGGATTCGTAAACATTATGCAGTGCAAATCCTAAAACGTGTCGTTTTGTTTTATGGCCATTTACTTGTTGAATCTCTGCGGCTGGTTAGACAGGTTTATCAATTAGCGCCGTGACTTGCTGCTGTTGCCGGCACTCACACCAGCGAGTGTGTTATAAACATTAAATTATTCCCCTTTCCCTCCGAGTCCCACCGGGTAGATCAGTCTGCCGAGGGCCGATAACAGCAACAGTGGCTTTTCAATGCACTTCACTACATGCTAGTGGATGATATGTGCAAGCTCACAAGTAAATGAAATTTAGAAACCTAGAGAATATTTCACATTGGACAGTTGATACCACAGAGTTTGTGATTCATTGTGCCAGTTCCACTGATTGCGGCGCGATTCTGCCTGAAGTCTTCGAGTGGAAAAAGTCATAGCAAATATCTTAAATTCACGTTGGCTTGTAAAAGAACCCTGACATATATCCAGGTTTATAATTGAGAATAAATATATTTGAATAATAATCTGTTCGTTTTTGTATCTAATAATAATAATAATAATAATAATAATAATAATAATAATAATAATAATAATAATAATAATAATAATAATAATAATAATCTAAAGTACCAGTTAGATCCTCCTCAGCTCCGGTGGCAGTGCGCTGGCCTCTCACCGCTGGGTTCCATGGTTCAAATCCGGGTCACTCAATGTGAGATTTGTGCTGAAAGAAGTGGAGGCGGAACAGGATTTTCTCGGGGTACCGCGGTTTTCCATGCCATCTTTCACTCCAGAAATACTCTCCAGTAACGTTTAATTTCGTCTGTCAGTCATTAATCATTGCCCCAGCGGAGTGCGACAGGCTTCGGCAACCGGCACAATTCCTATCCTTGCCGCTAGATAACGATTAAATTGTTTAATGAAATGTGGATTAAACCTACACAATATCAACAAAATATAAACACGGAATATATATTTTTTATTATAACGATAATGAAAATGGCTCAATAAATAAATTAAAGCCCACAGTAGTTCTCAAGAGCCTCCGTGGCTCAGATGGCAGAGCGTCGTCCTCTTACCGCTGGATACCGTGGTTCAAATCCCGGTCACTCCATGTGAGATTTGTACTGGACAAAGAGGAGGCGGAACAGGTTTTTCTCCGAGTACTCCGGTTTTCCCTGTCATCTTTCATTCCAGAAACACTCTCCGTTCTCATTTCATAACATCTATCAGTAATTAATAAAAATCACCTTGGGAGTGGCGACCCCATTGTACTAATAGCCTATATGTGGTTCATTCATTAAATCCCTGACCCGGTCAAAAGACTGAAAAACAGGTTAAAGGTTTCCATTTTCAATAGTTCTCAATTGTGGATACACCGAGCTTGATAGCTGGGGTCGTTTAAGTGCGGCCAGTATTGGGGAGATAGTGGGTTCGAACCCCACTGTCGGAAGCCCTGAAGATGGTTTTCCATGGCTTCCCATTATCACAACAGGCAAATGCTTGGGCTGTACCCTAATTAAGGCTACGACCGTTTCCTTCCCGTGTCTAACCCTTTCATATCCCATCGTCGCCATAAGACCTACCTGTGTCGGTGCGACGAAAACAAATTAAAAACAGACAAATGACGACTTTCGCGCGAAATGGGTAGCCTATTTATAAGTGAAGACGATCACGGCCAAAGAAACACAACAAAGTTAAATTTTCTCGAAAACCGTTGAGATACGAAGAACATTTATAAGACGCCTGTTGTAGAAACTGTAAATTCAAGGGCACGTGAAGTACTTCATTTCTCGACAGGTCCAGTTGATTACCCGTTATTTCATTTGATTTAGGAAAAAAATGCCCAAATTTGAAACATACCCTTGTAAAATCTCCAACTGGTTCGAAACGGTGAAATATATCAAAGTCAAGTGTTCGTTGCGTTGCTCGGGATTAGCTTTCGAGCATATCTGGAACAAACAAACATAAATCATATTCTGTTAAGAGACATGGTTACTGTAGCATTGCATCTCCCGCGTTTGTCATGCCTCCAAACAACATCGAATTTTCGAACTTTGTTTGATATACATACAACTTCCATGCATTAAATTTTCATGGCCCGTACTGGTTCTCGTAAAATGCTTGTAAAACATGTACGTGAACTCCAGGAACTACATCTACTATAACGTTCGTTACAGATGAAAATGTTGGTGAACTTTTTCTTTAAGTGTGGCAAAACGTGTATTGTTTGCTTGTCTAGAATTGTTTTTCATGAGTGTCAGTAATGCTGGAAGCCACAGTCCACGGTCATGAACACGGATGGTGTATAGCTAAAGGGAGGCCGTGGAAGCTAACTTTAATGTGCCATCAATAATTCAGAAATTTGATCTTTGAAGCATCACCCGCTGTTAGTCTGTTGAAAAATAGTCATTTTTCATCTTGTGCTGCGTCGAAATGTGGAATCCGCATAGTTAAGTGTAGGGTTCTTTTACAACATAATCTGTATCTGTTACCACGCGTCATCTGTTTCCCGGTTCTTTGGCGGTTCATTTTCTCTCCGAATCTGACGCAGCGTATTCTTTCTTGTTTTTTTTCCTTGGAAGATTTACATTTTTTCACTCGAAACACCTTCCGAGTGACGCTGAATACTGATCGAATGTGGTGAATCTACTGTTCCTTGTACGCCTATTTTCTTAACTAAATCAACATGTTCAGTGGAATGAACCCTTCCGCAGTCTGGCCCTTGTCTACGATATTCATAAAGGCCCTTGATAATATGTCTTCTGTTAATAGATATGGTTATTGTAGTGTTGGATCTTACGCGCTTGTCACACCTCCAAACAACACTGAATTCTCGAACTTCTCTGTATTCTTACTGGTACTTGTAAAATGCTTGTAAAGCATGTGATCGATGACCAGATAAGCGGTGGCTAAAATGCAGTCGATAATCAAGAATGACAGTGAATAATATGTAATGGGTGACGAATTGACACAATTACTATGTTTCTGTGACGATAATTCTTAACACCGAGAAAGTTGCCGCACGGCTTGAGTCACGTGACTATCAGCTTGCATTCCGAAGATGCTGGGATCGAACCGCATTGTCGGCAACCATGGTTTCTCATTTTCACACCAGGAAAATGTTGGGGCTGTACCTTAATTAAGGCCAAGGCCAATCCCTTTCCACTCCTAGCCCTTTCCTCTCACATCGTCGCCATACAACCTATCTGTGTCGGTGCAACATAAAGCAACTACCAAAAAATGACCTGTCTGTGTTGGTGCGACGTAAAGCCAATTGTAAAAAAAAATCGTCCTAACATAATGTACAGTACATAATCTATTCCAATAAATTGGTTAACCACGAAAATTTGCAGTAAATTTTACAGATTACACATGGCTTGCCACACCACTGGTTACATATCAAGTGAATGGTTATCTGGACTAAAGGATCAACTCATTCAGATCACACATCAGTTCCGGGTGCTATAATTCTTAGACTAAACATTCCTAACCTCGCTACCAAGGTAGATCAAAATATCTTACAAATAATATTAGAATATCAACATCAGAAACACTTATCTTACATGACTGATGCTATCTGTGCCTAAGACCATGTATATAACTGGCATCTTTGCTTATCACTGCTCATTAACAACCTCACGTCATCACAAGGAGACTGTTAACAGAACGATATTTACCTCGAAGTCCATACTGCCAAGGCCGCACTAGATAGACAGGCCACAAGGCTCGGACCGTGACGTCACGCTAGTGGCTGGCGTTCAGCATGGCAGTGTAGGGCCCGCTCTCACTTTCACCATGATATTGTTCATTTATTCAACCTTAACGATAAAATTGAACACTACTTCAAATGTGACTTCACTTAGGCTTGTATACTACACGAGTTTTATGCGGGGAGAAAACTGGAAGGGCAGTACATGTACATTTCTTTACGTAAAATTATGATGACATCTGTCACTTGTAACTCAACACGGTATCTTTTAAAGATTAGAACGCATAATACGTATACAAAAAGTTTTAATGTTACTAGGAAAATGCATGATGGCAATTCACAACAAAAGTCTGAAACCTTTCTTAGAAATTAAGCTGCAACTTAAAACTTACCTAAGAATTCCTAAGGTTTCAGTTTGTACATTTTTATTTTCCTGAGGATTTCTTCTTCTCAGCGATGAGTTTATCTACGGTAACTTTTCTATTGTTATTCAATAATATATTACAAAAGATGTATATACATCTGTCAACGAAATGTTTAAAACTATTTATTTAATCACAGCATGTTTAAACATTTTCGTTTTCCAGAACATTGTTGACAAGGGAAGTCAGAATTTTTCTCTGAGAATCCTCATGTAAAAACATTAGTATACAGGTTTACGTTTTGTAGCTCTAAAAGAGTCTGGTACAACACCTTTTGGTAACAGGGCAGGAGCAAGCCAAGGCCGCACTAGATAGACTCAGAAATTTTTTTGTCTGACTCAGAGTTGTCAAAGTCAGGATAAGTTTTCAGCTTGATTAAGCCAGTTATTTATTAAGATTTTAAATAAATGACCAGTATCAAACAATTTTTTGTGTGTGTGTGTTTCGTCAAATAGATTTTGAAAAGTGGTTTGTAAATTGCTTTTGCACAGCTTTTCAAACATTTTCCTGTTATTATTAGAAATTATGCATGCTACCTTATAAGCTATAGGACTATCTGTTAATACTTTAAAGACTTGCAAAGTTAGTTCTTCTAAGAAATGTCATATTAGGTTCTTACATAGAAACAAATCAACAACGTCTTTATTTTTTTAAAGACTGGATGACAACATAAAAGTTTGTGCAGTTGTAGCTAATGTAGTGTTATTTTCTCCGCTTTTACTCCTAAAAGCAACTCCCTCTACCTTTCCTCCTAGCGGGCGATCTGGCCGTGCGGTTAGGGGCGTGTGGCTGTGAACGTGCATCGGGAGATAGTGGGTTCGAATCCCACTGTCGGCAGCCCTGAAGAAGGTTTTCCGTAGTTTCCCCATTTTCACACCAGGCAAATGCTGGGGCTGTACCTTAATTAAGGCCACGGCCGCTTCCCTCCAGCTGTTATGCCTCTCCTATCCCATCGTCGCCATAAGACCTATCCGTGTCGGTGCGACGTAAAGCCACTGGCAAAAACAAAAATAAAACCTTTCCTCCTTTATAGTTCAGCTCACGTTTTATGTAGACTCCATTCAACAAGTTACAAAATATTTCATGCTCCTTTAACAATTTTAGTTTCTTTTTTCAAGTAATTCCAATGTGAATCATCAATACCCGAATTTCCCGTGCCTAGTTTTGCAGTAAAAGACTGTGAATAACCAAGTGGGGCATTGTAAGAAACGTTGACTGTCTTATCTTCGTTTACGCCCCAGGAAATGCGAAAAATATTGAAGTGAACCATGTTATTAGAATACAGGAGTAAGATACTTTCTTTGCAAAGGCTATATTTAACTGTTCCTTTAAAAAAAAAAATTCAGTAATGATACACTCATTAACTTCACTTTCAATTTCATCGATTATTTTGTGTACAGATTCTATTTTGTCGTGGACAGTCACTTTTGAGTTACGAGCAGGTCTAAACAGGAAGTTATAAATACTTTTCTAATTTGACCATTTTAATATCTTGCCCCCATCACCTAATGCACGTATATCAGGGTTATAACTCATGAAAATATCATGTTTAATGGATTTAAAATCAAGAGCCTCGTTTAATGTTAAGGAAGTACCAATTTTCGGAATATTTTCCTCAGTCACATACATTTTGAAAATACAGACTTTGGCTGTTAAAGTTGACGGAAACTTTGTCCAAATCTAATTTGCGTTTAATACTGAAATTACCCTGAACGTCGTCGAAGTCCTTGATCCTGTCATATTCTTCCTCAGCTTTCTTTCTTTCCTTCCTCTTCCCGTTTTTCAATTTCTTCTTGTCTTTGAAAAGGATTTTTGCTCGTTGTTGGAAGATTTTTTATACAGATAGGCAGGCACATTTTAAAACTTAGGAATAGCATCGTTTGAGAGTTTTAAATGGTTAGGTTTTACAGTTAAAAGAGACTCATCAGGTCTTTTAACGGAATCGTCCCTGATTACGAAACTTCGTCGAAGTGTTTTATGCACACAACTGAGCTTGCTGAAGGGATGAATTCGGTTCGATGGATAGCTATGATCCACTTTTGTTTCCGAAACACGCCAGTAGGAAATTTAAACACTGAAATATTAGGCTGTTTTGAACTGTAGTTTATTCTACAATCAGGTATACAACACGACGTGGCCATAATTCACAATGTTCACACACGTTTAAATCATTCAACACGATCGATAGCCTCACTGCTGCGAAGTTCAGATCAGCTTATAAGTCACTGGCGAGAAGTGAAGCGGCTGGCGACTAGTGTGACGTAGCGCCCGAAGTGGAGGGGGAGCCTTATGGCCTGTATATCTAGTTGGCCTTGATACTGCACACCACTAATCTTAGATATGCCGCAAAGACACTTCTAATTAAATAACATTCATTTATCGAGACCTCTCCTTCACATAATTAATATAACATTTAATACACAGCACATGGACCTACCAGCACACACGCATAAAAGCTACGCCAATAATTCATCATGGGAGAATTTTTTTCCACATAACTTACCCTTAAATAAATGTAACGCTTTGACACATGTGAGCACATCCTACAACTAACAGCTCTGGAGTGTTGAAGATTTTATCATAAAAATATAAGGTCTATTTACAATAATTTACGTATTCACGGCAGACTTAAATATTTGATAACAAACTGGCACAAAATATCACCAGGAAATAGTACATGGCGAGGGCATCGCACTTCAAAACAACACGAGACGATGGAGATTACTATAAGCATCAAAATAAATGTTATACTGATACCCTGGGCTACTCGTGATATTTACATTTTTAAACGTTGTTTTTCGCATGAGTTATGTTATTATTATTATTATTATTATTATTATTATTATTATTATTATTATTATTATTATTATCAATCAGTTTCATAAAACCAGCAGAAGAAATGACTTTCACGAGGAAGGATGGTCCCAGTCAAGAAGTCAAGCCAAACAGCTGAGGATATTGTCAGGCTGACCATGTGCTTTTTAATAACTGGAGGCCACCTGATTAGAAAACGGTCATCTTAGAAGTTGAACTCTTATTGGGATGAATGTGCTGGGGAGGCGGTTAAACTGTTAATAAATCCCAACCTCGATCATATATAGACGCTAACACAGTTCCACTTCAGTCGAGAGAATGGACTTATTATGTATTTTTCGTCGCAGTACTCTATAATATTTGTAGGCAATTTCAAACATTATTTTTCCCGTTTATTAATGTAAAAAACATTGATCTTGTATACACTGGGATTCATGAAATGAAGTACCACGACAGAGCACTAAATAATCATCGGGCATGACGTCAATTTCTACAGCCCTCTCGGTAGTTTTAAGCAATAAATTAGTAGATTAAGCTGTCAATAATATGTTAACCGTCGTCCACAGCGAGGCAAATTAAATGAGTAAGTATGTAAATCACAAAATCGAATTACTGTGCTATATACGAGTAAAAATTAGTGAGATGAAGTCCAGTCCCATATAATATTCCATTCATAGTGACGCACTCCATTTCGGAAACAGAAATATGCAAGTTCCTTTAAGTCGTTAGAAATTCAGTTAACATCAGCCGCACTAGATATGTAAGTTTAATGCAGCTTAAAACCTAATGAAAAATAGAAACTTTAGCATTAGTTACTATGAAATGGAATTATAATGAACGAAGGAGAACTACTTTTCCGTGGTTTCCAATTTTCACACCAGGCAAATGCTGGAACTGTACCTTAAAGCCACAGCCGTTTCCTTCCTACTCCTAGGCCTTCCCTGTCCCATCGTCGCCATAAGACCTATCAGTGTCGGCGCGACGTAAAGCAAATTTAATAATAATAATAATAATAATAATAATAATAATAATAATAATAATATGAAATTGACTTTTAAGAGCGTCGATGTTAAGAAATCCAACATGCCAACGCACCTAAAGAACTCTTTGACCAGTGTGTTCTCCCTGTACTGACTTACGGTTGTGAAACCTGGACATTGAGCGAGTTTGTTAAGCAAAACTCAGAACAACCCAAAGAGCTATGGAACGGTTTATGCTAGGCTTCACGAAGAAAGACAGGAAGAGAGCAGATTACATCAGGTCAGTCAAAAAGGTCAGTGACATTTTAGAAAGGATGTTTACCCTAAAATGGCAGTGGGCAGGCCATGTTACTCGGAGAATTGATGGTAGGTGGACAAAGCTTTTGCGTGAGTGGAGTCCGAAAGATCATCTGAGACCTAAGGGAAGACCACCGGACAGATGGGATAAAGATATCCGAAAGATTACTGGGATCAATTGGCAGAACATCGCTCAAGACCGTCCCAGGTGGAGAGACCTCATGAGAACCTACCTTGCTTCGGACTTAAAGAGGCCACATCGTAAAAACGCTTGAATATGGCTGTAGTGATAGTGAAACTAATAGTAAAAACGGAAATATTACTTTTTCGAGGTTTTAAGACTGGTGATCGTAAGCCACGGCTTTTCGAAAGCAGTAATTGTACGACACAGGAATTTCGATTTGATATTGGCTATGTAGTGTAGATTGGTAGGCATTCACCTTCTTTGTAAAAGACTACCGTATTCGTGGCTTCGATCAAACTAAATCAGTCTTACAAGAAAATAGCTCTTGCCTGCAGTTTTACTCCAGTGTTACTCCAATTATCGTAAGAAAATACTTCGCAAAATCTGTCCTGTAGTATTCGTAATTTACCCGGACAACAGTGCAAACTTCACATACTCGTAATAGTAGTGTAAATAGAGCAAGATTGTAACTTTACGTAGCTGTTAATATCGAGACTTCCAGTTATACAAGGAATGCGAATGGATTAGCCGAAATTTGAACCGCAATCTGAATATCAATATACTCAGAAGGTATCCCTGAACAACCTCCGAAAGTTTGTCGGTGGTGTTCGGATTCACCCTGTGTAAACCTCCACATAGGTTTGGCGTCGGGAAAAGTATTTGACCGTAAATGTGGGCTAATTCCATACAATGTGCCGACACAACGTAGTTGGGAAAAGTGCCATTAAGAAAATGTAGGAATATCCTTTCGAGTTAAAGCGAACTATTGTGATCTGTGCAGTGGCTTGTTATCCATTCGCTGCTCGTGGTGCAAGTGATGATCATTATCTTCTTATTCTTATTCTTATTCTTATTCTTATTCTTATTCTTATTCTTCACCTCCATTATCCCTTAATTGGTGTTGGGTGTCATGATCATTCTCTCCCATTCGTCCGATCTGTCGTGTGTTTTCTGATCAGTCCTTTAAAAACATGTCATTTTGTAAAATGTGTTGTCCTCTGATCATTTTCTTCACACCAGTAATTAACGTTCTGTTGGCACATTACGAAAATGATAATTTCGTTTGACTAACATCTTTTCCATGTATAAAGACCTTAGAGACCACTGGTTCAATTCCTGCCTGCCTTACTCTCAGTCTGTTGTTTCTGCATATATGTACTATGTACTCTGCCGGTATCCCCCTTCATTACTTCGTGGAAAGAACTAGAGTCAACTAGGAGCTTCCACCCGCAGGGCTTAGCGTTGGCCTCTCCCCCCTATTGTTCTCTTCGTCTTGTTTCTCTTGGATCTTGTAGAAGGCGTAACCAGAATGTTCTCATTCCGGCCGCACTCCGGTCTGGAAGGGCATCCCCGGGGATATAAGGCAGACCTGCCACGGACAGACAGTCAGTCTTTTATTGCCAGATATTACATGTAGGCATTATTCTATTTCTGTCTATGGGGTTTTGTCCTGACTCTTATTACCCGATTACACCGCTATGATATATTATCACCTCATTTGGCCTGGTAGCATGAAGAGCATGCAGATATTTCCTTTAGTATCACTCCGAATACTCCCTGCTGTCTCTTATTAAAATTAATACCATGTACGATGTAGATCGTGCTGGTCGCCACGCGGGGACGACGAGCTTCGGGGACCCTCCGTGTTGGGCAGTAGTAGTGCTGGCTGTTATCGGAGTTCTTGGTGTGGTGGGTGTCCCACCGGGATCAGTGTCAGAGCTGATCTCTTTCTTACAGAATACACTTGATCGGAACTGCGAACTTACTGCATTAGCTTTGCTGCACCTTGATTCAATCTCACTTACTAGAGTACCATCCTGAGAGAATACACATTCAAAATTCTTGAAATGATCTACCCCGTATTCCCTAGGTTCTTGTTAAGCAAATGAAGGAGGAAGGCTGCCTAGGCGAATGGGTGCCTCGGCTATAGAGGATAATACATGCACAATAAAACTAAGATGATGATGGTTAGATTCAGATTGTAATAGTTTAATTATAAGAAGTGTGGAACTAAACGAGGCCACTGAAAAATAAACCAAATCCCATGACGCAACATCCTGGAATGGCCGTGGCCTACTAAGTGACCGCTGCTCAGCCCAACGGCCTGCAGATTAATGAGGTGTCATGTGGTCAGCACGACGAATCCTCTCGACCGTTATTCTTGCCTTTCTTGGCCGGAGCCGCCATCTCAGTTGTAATCACGTAGGCTGAGTGGACCTCGAACCAGTCCTCAGATCCAGGTAAAAATCCCTGACCTGGCCGGGAATCGAACCCGGGGCAGGCATACTACGCCTACACCGTGGGGAACGAGGCCACTGAGCTAGCTGCAAATAGAGGATTGTGAAGGCTACATGACTGATTCCGATCTAGAAATCCAAGAATAGTGGGCGAGAAGATTCGTCGTGCTGACCACACGGCTCTTCATAATCTGCAGGCCTTCGGACTGAGCAGCGGTCGCTTCCCAGGCCCTCACCCTCCGGGGCTGTTGAGCCATTGGGTGTGGTTTGGTTAGAGGACTGATGGCCGAACGGCGTAACATTCTACAAAGAATATGCATGTACAAACGTTTAAATGAGTGTGTCTTGCAGTCATTTTCTTACGTTAGGAAACGAGTAATTCGGTGCAGTGGCGCCTACATGCCGTCATAATTTATCTCTTAGGATGGTACTTCGCCACACCGACTGACGGCACTTTATCATCCACGAGCAGCGAGTGTGAGCATCTCAGCGTTTAAGAACGACACCGCTCATTAATTAATTCTGGTTCTTTTTTCTTCCACTCTATAACGGGGAGGAACTGTACAAAGATCTCATTAATCTTCCACGTTCCAGATTATATAATTTATGATATTACTGTATATACAGATCATAAGTCACCGGGTAATAACTTTATGCCATTTCAGCGAAATTCTGTTCGGTTAAATGAAAGCACTGTTTAATTATGTTAATTTAATCTATATCGGCTGCGTAAAATAGTTCATAGTTCTTTGGAGTGACTGAATGGGTGGCTGTATTTCCAGGAAATTGAACTCAGAGAATTAGAGTAGGTGAAGCATTGTTTGACCCTGTAATAATTAAGAGGAGAATTCCTCAATGCAGTATTATTGGATCTTTACGTTTTCTTACATAAATGATTCGAGTAAAGAACTGTAATCGGAGATGAGGCGTTACGAGGATGATGCTATACTATTTAGAGTAATAAATAAATTCCAAGTTAGGAATCAACTACAAAAAGAGATCCATAATGTTGTGAGACGCAATGGTATGTTGATAAATAGGGGTTACAAGTCAGGTTGTGAGTTTCACTAATAGAAAAGTCCTCTCAGTTTTAATTACTGCGCTGATGAGGTGAAGGTTCCTCATGAGGATCACTGTAATTACCTAGGTGTTGATATAAGGAAAGATCTTCATTGGAGTAATTATATAAATTGTATTTTAAATAAAGGGTTCAGGTCTCTGCACATGGTTATGAGGGTATTTAAGGGTTGTAGAAAGGATGAAAAGGAGAGGGCATGCAGGTCTCCGGTAAGATCCCAAATAGAGTATGGTTCCAGTGTATGGGACGGCCATGAGGATACTTGATTCTAGAACTGAAAAAAAAATTCCTAAGAAAAGCAGCTTGATTTGTTCTGGGTGATTTCTTACAAAAAAGTAGCATTATGAAAATGTTGCAAATTTTGGGCTGGGAAGACTTGGGGAAAAGGACATTAACTGTTCGACTATGTGGTATATTCTGAGCTGTCCGTGGAGAGATGGCGTGGAGTAATATTAGTAGACGAATAATTTTGAGTCATCCACAAAAGGCACCTCTGATTCCAGTTCTTTACTCATATTATTTATATGTATATACGAAAACATAAAGTTCCAATAATACTGATTTGAGGATTTTTTTCTCTAATGGTTGAGCGATCCGTGTGAGATAACGGGAGTTCGACGCGCTAAAGTTCGTGTGTGTTCTAGTGTGGTTTACGATAGTGGGTAGATACTGTCTGAAATGAGAAAATGAATGATGTTGAGGTTAACTGTTAAAAGTAGCTCAGTAAATTTAATGGATCGTAAAACGCACTGCCTCTCTATGTAGTAATCTCAGTTTTAAGGACCCCGATAACCTGCAGTTATATTACAATTTGCACATCAGATAGCACAGTGTTTTCCTACACACTCCAAAGTACGTATATGTTATCAAATGTTTCCCTCAACGTGTTGTGGTTCTGTATTATACAATGTAAATTGTGTATTCATTCCAAACTTTGCTCTACCCCAGAGGTGGTCAGGCTGGGCATTCTGTCCCGCGGGCATACAGGACTCTAAGCGCGCGGGCTGGCAGGCGATTAGCGCATGCTATTCAGCCACAGTGACGTTGTACTTACGTCACTGGCCGTCCAGGTTGAGCGAAATTCTCCCAGTCACTCTCGATCACTGCGGTGACACCATCGTTTGAAATAGAGGCAGAAAATAATGATTGAAAGAGGGCAAAAATCCACCTCATTTTCAATGTACTGAACCCTTGAACTTAAGAAATAAGTTACGGTACTTATGTCCATTGCAGTGTATGTATTTCGACCGGTTACAGTAACGAGTTAGGGCAAAACCTCAAATATTTTTGTACTCTACGTAATCAATTACAATTTTCAATATTATATTTTAAGAGGTGCTTTAGAAACATTTCTAATATAATACGGAGTTAAGGTGGATAAGCTGTGGCTTGTGATTGCTTGGGTTTAAATTATCTCTGATAAACTAAACAACAATTCAGTCATGCTTACCGGGAATAACTTCAGTCAGGTTATTTATTTGAAGGCATACTGTATATCGGTTTGGAAGATGCATTCACATTGTTGTTGCTGCGTTGTTGTTGTTGTTGTGGTTCTTGTACTTTACCTTGGACAGTAAATATCTGTGTTCTCACTCGTGAGGAATTTTCCTCGCCATTGTCATCAAACGCCTGATAGATACGTTTTAAATACTATTTTCAGAAATTCGGTAAACAAGGGAAAATCACATATAACACTGTGGAAAATCAAACATTAAACTTGTTGAATTATGTAAATATATTACGTTTTGCTGAATAGATAATAGGAATTTTACTTTTTTAATGGAAATACTGGCTTTCCCATCCAAAGAATTGTACATCGTATCTTGTACGCTTAAAATCCTATATCTTTTTGAATTGTAACACAAAAGATATGTGTCAGTTTTCTTTGAATGTATGAAAAATGAAAATCTGCGGCCTGTTTCCAGTTATTTGACCGGGTCAGGAATGAAATGAATGAAGCCCCTATCTAGCGGACCGAGCTCGATAGCTGCAATCGCTTAAGTGCGGCCAGTATCCAGTAATCGGGAGATAGGGGGTTCGAATCCCACTGTCGGCAGCCCTGAAGATGGTTTTCCGTGGTTTCCCATTTTTCACAACAGGCAAATGCTAGGGCTGAACCTTAATTAAGGCCACGGTCACTTCATTCCCATTCCTAGGCCTTTCCTGTCTCATCGTCGCCATAAGATATATCTGTGTCAGTGCGGGAGATAGGGGGTTCGAATCCCACTGTCGGCAGCCCTGAAGATGGTTTTCCGTGGTTTCCCATTTTTCACAACAGGCAAATGCTAGGGCTGAACCTTAATTAAGGCCACGGCCACTTCATTCCCATTCCTAGGCGTTTCCTGTCCCATCGTCGCCATAAGATATATCTGTGTCAGTGCGACGTAAAGCAAATAGCAAAGAAAAAACTATCTAGCGGCGAGGGTAGGATTTGTGCTGGCTGCTGAAGCCGGTCGCACTCCTCTACAGCAATTATTAATGAATGACAGATGGAATGAAATATTGGAAAGTGTCGCTGGAATGAAAGATGACAGTTAAAATCCGGAGTACCCGCAGAAAAATCTGTCCCGCCTCCGCTTTGACCAGCACAAGTCTCACATGGAGTGACCAGCATTTGAACCATGGTACCCAGCTGTGAGAGTCCGGTGCGCTGCCGCCTGAGCCACGGAGGCTCATGGGTTATATCAGTCTTCGTCTTCCACCGTTTTTCCCACACGTGTGGAGCCGCGTGTGCGAACTTTGTCAGTCATATATGGATTTGGCTCTGTTTTACAGCTGGATGCCCTTCCTGACGCCAACCTTTTTTGGGGGATATAATTACTATTGCGTGTTTCTATGGTGGTTTGTAGTGTGTGTGTTGTCTGAAATTGAAGAGGAGATGTTTGGGATAAGCACAAACACCCAGTCTCCGAGTCAGGAGAATTAATCAGACGCGATTAAAATCCCCGACCTGGCTGGGAATTGATCCCGGGACCCCTGAACCGAAGGCCTCAACGCTGACCATTCAGCCAGAGAGTCGGGCTCATTGTTTATCAGTAATTACTCTTATTTATTTATTTATTTATTTATTTATTATTTATTTATTTATTTATTTATTTATTTATTTATTTATTTATTTATTTATTTATTTATTTATTTATTTATTTATTTATTTAAATCCTCTTCCATTTTATAGATTTTAATGACAGCAAATTCGGTTTAAGTTCATTGAAGTTCCAGAAACTAATGACATGGAATTATCAATTCTTTTACAATTTGCTTTACGTCACACCCGCACATGTAGTTCTTATGGCGACGATGCGATAGGAAGATGAATGAAGCGACCGTAGCCTTAATTAAGGTATTGTGCCAGCACTTGTCTGGTGTGAAAATCGCAAACCACGGAAAATCATCTTCAGGGCTGCCGACAATGCGGTTTGAACCCACTGTCTTCCGGATGGTGGCGTTTTCAGCTCGTTCGCCTTACGTAATGACCGCCTTAAAAAATGAACACCTATGGTTTTCTCAGTTACAGTATGATAATTTTCAGATTAAAATAGAGTAAGTCTTACTGTCAATTAATTGCTACACTAGTGAAGAAGTCTTCTTTATGATTCTGCATTTATTACGACAACGTTGAAATCTAGCACAGAAATAATGTTAAAGGTGTTGATTTAATGGAAGCGATTTTATTCCTTCAGAATTTAAATGCGCTCTGCGTGGTTGAGTGTTTGCCTCTATTGTAGATTGCAAGATTTCAGGTTCTATTCCTGCAGAGGTAGTAAGTTTCCTTCTAGTATGGTAAAAATTAAATTAAAATGAATTAATTAAAATCAAAATTATTGAAAAATCACACATATGTTGCAAAACGGGTTTCCAATTTCTCTATTATCTGATAAAGAAAAATGGAACGTCTGAACTGACATGTTGCAGTCTAAATGGCGTAAACTCAAAATTTCTGATCACTCTAGTTGAAATCATACAATTATTATTATTATTATTATTATTATTATTATTATTATTATTATTATTATTAGTAGTAGTAGTAGTAGTAGTAGTAGTAGTAGTAGTAGTATTACGGTATTATTAACCGTAAGTGATGACTAGACATCGGATTTATTTGCGATATAAATCACCATTATAAGTATGCAACTATGCTGCAAACATGATAAAATATCCACTTAAGTATGCACTTATTTTCATCCAATTAAACACCTTTATAAATGCAAAGGTAAGATTTTCTTTACTAGACTCATGCGATTCACCGACACTAATACATAAAATCATGGTCATTAATAAACAACTGAATGAAAAACAAAAAAAAATCGCACTCTACTTCCAGTCCTGTTGTTCCACTAGTACAAAAAATCCGTGCATAGTTCGTGAAACATACTGGTATCAATCTATCAGTGTTCACTGTTAAAACATATGAAAACGCCTCCTAGATAGGACACCGTGTGTTAGTCAATACACATGATAAATCAATTAGTAAGTTTGTAAGAAAACCGTGTAAGAAAACACAAACCTGAAGAAAAACCCTTAAATACACATTACTCTTGCATTTTACAGTGCACACTCTACATTTCCTGTCCATAATTGCCTTTGATGTTCACTACAAGAAACTTCTCCAAGCTTTCCTGTGTACATCAGTGGCGTTGGACTGATTACAATAGTTCCAATGCGGAGAATGATCTCTCTACAGCCACGGATATGACGGGAGAGTTTACTTGAATTCGGCAGCGCATGCTGTGTTCTTCTCTTCATTTTTACTTGAAATCTTACCACAGCTACGGAATGGTCATTCTAACAGTCATTAATTTGAACATTCCTTCATTCGAACAGTCATTCATTTATGCATTCATTCATTCATTCATTCATAAAACACTCTCACAATTTGGTGGTTATCCGTGACTTGGTAAAAAGAGGGCTTATTCATTCATTTATTCATGCATGAGCACAATTCAGTCATGAAATAATTCATTCACCAATTCATATAGGCACTCGGTCATTCGTTCAGTCATTCAATTAATTCAAAATGTACGTTGTTAGTGTACGATAATTGTATAAAGACTGACGACACAAAAGTAATCACTAATACAACTTAGGGAGCGTAAGATACATGTTTGGCCTGGACTATATAACTCTGTTAACCTCTAGGACAAAATCATTAAATAAACTGTAAAGAAAACTACAATTTAGAAATTGGATTGAAACAGTTAATAAGTTTAACATTGGAATGTTTAATGTAGTAACAGGAAGGAGAATGAATGTATCAAAACATATTTTGAATCCAAGAAATGATTACTCCCTCCCCAGTTTCAGGTGATCTCTTCTCTTCTCTTCTCTTCTCTTCTCTTCTCTTCTCTTCTCTTCTCTTCTCTTCTCTTCTCTTCTCTTCTCTTCTCTTCTATAATGTTGATTCAGAACAAGGCCACCCATTCCGCAAGGGTTCACGCCATTAATTATTTTACATTTTCTTGAAGACTGCTTGCAAAACATATTAAAATATGCATAATAAATAATATATATGCAAATATGCGTATATATGCACTAATAAACTTAATAATTTATCCAATTTCACCTGCAAACGCACTTCCTTGTCGGTTTTGAATGTCTACATATCTGCAAATAAAATATGTATTTGCATACATATCCGATGCCTAGTGATGACGTATGTAAGTAGGTAATTAAAAATTCATCTCAGAAAGCAACGTATAGACTATGGAATGTGCTTACTTCTGGAATATCGACCCTAATTTCTGCCCTTTCATTACTTCGCTACTTGTTAGTGGCTCCAGCATAAGTGAGGCGAGCAATTCTTGAGCAGCGCAGGTAATATCAGTCTTATCAAGAACTGGAAGTAATCACGGCATAGCCTCCTGCATTGCCCCAGTTTGGCGGACAGCCAGCAATCTCCGCCCGTCAGCGCAGTTCTCCTCGACATTCAGACAGACATAGCTTATTGATGCTCGAATTCTCCAGATGCTTCACCAAGTATTTGCTAGCAGGGCCTCAGAAAAAGTAAGAGGAGGCTCACTTACTGAGTGGAAGAAAGAGGATCGTTAGAGACAACTTTTGGCTCAGAAACTCGTTTCTCAGAATCATCTGTCCTCGTGTTATATATCACAACATTCAATATATTCCTATATGAGTGCAATCTAAGACTCGTACAACACCGCAAACATGTAATAATTGATATATATCTTGAATGATTTTCGGCCAATCATGTTTAGTGCGGGATAAGCAATATAATGCCCTACCAATGCAGCGGAAACTCTTTGCACAGTTCTATCCACTCTTGTTTTCCACTCATGAGCGTTCTTCTTCTTCTTCTTCTTCTTCTTCTTCTTCTTATTAAAAATACATCGCAATTGGGAAATATCCCGGTGGCAATGGTCACGTACAGTAGTGCGATAATAAAGTTAAAACATAATTAAATCGAGCTCGATAGCTGCAGTCGCTTTAGTGCGGCCATTATCCAGTAATTGGGAGATAATGGTTTCGAATCTCACTGTCGGCAGCCCTGAAGATGGTTTTCCGTGGTTTCCCATTTTCACACCAGGCAAATGCTGGGCCTGTGCCTTAATTAAGGCCAAGGACGCTTCCTTCCCACTCCTAGCCCCTTCCTATCCCATCGTCGCCACAAGACCTATCAGTGTCGGTGCGACGTAAAGCAATTTGCAAAAAAATCATAATTATCCAACAACAACAACAGAAACTATACAACAAGAAGAGTACAACAATCAATTTCATGGAAAGAAAATATTACGAGAAATACTACTAGTTTAACATTATAAATCCAGCATCATTATACACGGTGTTAGGTGTATACGTGCAGATATTAAGCTAGTCGGCAAAGAAAAATACATCTCACAATATATGCTATGTGTTTTTTACCTTGTCCTATTAGTTTGCACTTACCTGAGCCAAATATTTCAGGACTTAATGGGTTTTGAACGGCCGTAGCAGGATATGTCGGTTACATTATTCTGTCCACGCGTAGTGGAAGTACAGTAGCAGAGTATAGTGCTTGTTGAACCTGTTTCTTATCGCAGGCCACCACATGTTGTTGTGCACTTCCCCTAAAGGCTTGGCAAGTAGGAGAGGATGACTCACGTGCCAGGCCACTTGCTGTACTCCAAAACCGGTCTAGGGTACTCTGTGTGAAATGTACACAGAATCCTTACAGTGACCTCGAAGATACGTACCAGCACATACATGCGAATCAAGTATTGTGTAGTTGTGTGTGATTTATAAGACGTCAATGGCATTACTCAGTGATCCAAGCTGACAAAATGAAAGGAAATAGTTAATAAGTAAATGAAAAATGAGCGCAACATTTCTGTGCTGTTATTGCGACAGTCTACGATGAATTTCTGACAATAGACAATGCGAGTTGTCTATGCTTATTCATAAACTTTTCAGGTCAATGAAAGGACGGTGGACACTGAAAGAAAAGGCTGTACGTATTCAGTCATATTCTTATTAATGAGTTACAAAAACCGTAGTTGCAACCATGCGTGAACATTGCTCGAAGGAAAAATAGCTACATTGGATTGTTTTGCTAGTTGTCTTACGTCGCACCGACACAGATAGGTCTTATGGCGACGATGGGACAGGAAAGGGCTAGGAGTGGGAAGGAAGCGGCCGTGGCCTTAAGTTAGGTACCATCCCGGCATTTGCCTGCAGAAGTGGAAAACTATGGGAAACCACTTTCAGGATGTCTGAGGTGGGAATCGAACCACCTCTACTCATTTGACATCCCGAGGCTTAATGGACCCCCTTCCAGCCCTCGTACCACTTTTCAAATTTCGTGGCCTAGCTGGGAATGGAACACGGGCCTCCCGGGGGTGGTAGCTAACCACACTAACCACTATACCACAGAGGTGGACGGAAGGCTAATTATTGGACAGTAAGTGCCGATAGGTAATGTAACGGACCCGTTTAATTAAAACTTCCGCAATAATAATGTTACTACTACTACTACTACTACTACTACTACTACTACTACTACTACTACTACCACCACCACTACTAATATCTTTACGTTCCGCTAATTTTCACGGTTTTCGGAGACGCTGAAGTGCCAGAATTTTGTACCGCAGTACATTTTTAAATGCAAGTAAATCCACAGACACGAGACTGGCGTATTTCAGCACCTTCAAATACCACCGAACTGAGCCGCCATCGAACCTGCCAAGGTGGGATCAGAAGACCAGCGCTATATCGTCGGAGCTACGCAGAACGGCATTGGAGCTTAGAGTAAGTTGATCGTGCGGTTAGGGGCGCGCAGCTGTGAGCTTGTATTCTGGTGATAGTGGGTTCGAACTCCACTGTCGGCAGCCGGGAAGATGGTTTTCCGTAGTTTCCCATTTTCACATCAGGGAAATGCAGGGACTGTACCTTTATTAGACTTCGATCGCTTCCTTCCCACTTGTATCCCTGTTCTCTCCCATCGTCGCCGTAAGACCTATTTGTGTCGTAAAACAATTTGTAAGTACATGTTTCGGTAATTTCGGAGACATGTCTGCAATTATAATATTAATAATAATTCGGACCCGTTAAAAGTTAACTATTTTCTTTAGTGTTTTCTGACAGATTACGAGCTCCGAAGTTTGAGTGGGGCGATTAACTTTTATTTTCATAATAGTAATAATAGACTAACACAGTTTATAATAATGTTGTTAGTGGTTTTTCGACGGATGCAAGCTGACAGCTGCGCGCTCCTAATCGTACGGCCAACTCGTCCAGTAATAATAATAATAATAATAATAATAATAATAATAATAATAATAATAATAATAATAAATCTTTACGTGCCAATGGAGACACGCGCGGTGTCGGAATTTTGCCCACAGGTATTCTTTAACGTGCCTGTAAATCTACCGATCAGAAGCGGTCGTATTTGATCACCTTCAAATACCAGCTGACTGAGCCAGGATCGAGCCTGCTAACTTCATGAAACCAGTGCTTGAACCGTCTGAGCCACTCAGCCTGGCAACGTTTTTGATACGTTTAATAGGCACTGCAAAATCAGCAGTAAGCTAGAAGGCTTTCATTTACATTTAAACATGTTCTCTTCGGTTGGAAGCACGAAAGGAAGGTACGTTTAATTAATTTATAATATGTCCCTTACTGGTACGAAGTAAAACGTTCGATGTGTTTTGACATTTCAATTCCGATACTACTCACTTGGTAATCCTATCCCATGCATTCTTTCGTTGACGTAATAAACTTTATTTACGTACACGTCAACACGGGATGTTTCTGCATACGGTGAGTTGGACTCCCAAAAGACCATGATATTGAAATCGCACTGTGGGAGAATATTCCACGTAAGCAGTTCGACAAAAGCACTAGACCTGTCACGTGCCGGTTCGGTTGTCTGCTGTTCCTGGCGACGGGGATGTGGCAGGACGGGTACCCGCCTCTACATCAAACCGGTCTCTCTGACCTTGACCTGAATAACAGCTGTCAGAGATGCGAATTATCGTCCGTACTAGTACGCGAGTTACTTCGTAGTAGTAGCATCAGTAGTAGTATTTGAATAATGTCATTGTATGAATACCACGAATACCATGATATGCTGCCAGTGTATCGTGTGGCAGAACAGAACACGGGTCGCCCTTCATGAATCTATCGGGAAAGGCTTCGAGCAATTTATATTTTGTGTCTTATTCCCTACGAGTTAAAACAGAGGACACTTGGCGTTTTAAGGGCCGATGACATTAAGACAGCAATCATCATCATCATCATCATCATCGCCATCACGTATAAATATTCAATAAAATAATTGTTTTATATGCATCATTACTGAAATAGGAACTATAAGTTAACATTTAACTTATGCAGGTTGCCCAGAGTGTTTTGTTAATTTACAAAAGAAAGTTTCTTTTAGTGTAAGGCAATCTATAAGTTTTTGTTTTCTGAACTGTTGTACTGTAATGTTTAACATAGGTACATTATTTTGTTCACAGGCGTTTGCTTGTACGTTCGTAAATCCGTACTTTTCTATTCGAGAAAGTCTTGTTACCGTCCACCTGGAATTACGGAGTCCGTACTGTATGTTAGTTCATTATATTTCTACAACAGAGTGTTACTAATGCGGCTGTAATATTCCTACGACCACGCCACTCTTACGTCTGTGTCACTAATGTGCGCTTTGTTCGGCTCTGTTCTGCTTGACTATTTGGCTTTCGTTACCTTCTTCTTCCTCTTCTTCTACTGCAGCCTTATGTCTTAACAGGTATACTGTATTCCACCGACATCATCTTAACACGCATTAGCGTAATCTGCTGCGATTTACCGAGCTCGATAGCTGCAGTCGCTTAAGTCCGGCTCCATGGCTAAATGGTTAGCGTGCTGGCCCTTGGTCACAGGGGTCCCGTTTCCGATTCCTGGCAGGGTCGGGAATTTAACCTTAATTGGTTAAATTTGCTGGCACGGGAACTGGGTGTATGTGCCATCTTCATCATCATTTTATCCTCATCACGACGCGCAGGTCGCCTACGGGAGTCAAATCAAAAGACCTGCATCTGGCGAGCCGAACTTGTCCTCGGATACTCCCGGCACTAAAAGCCATACGACATTTCATTTCATTGTGGCTAGTATCCATTATTCGGGAGATGGTGGGTTCGAATCCCACTCTCGGCAGCCCAGAAGATGGTTTTCCGTGGTTTCCCGTTTTAACACCAGGCAAATGCTGGGGCTGTACCTTAATTAAGGCCACGGCCGCTTCCTTCCCTGTCCTAGCCCTTTCCAGTCCCATCGTCGCCATAAGGCCTATGTGTGTAGGTGCGACGTAAAGCCAATAGCTGCTGTGATTTGTTTTTAGCACCATGTACTTGTGGCGGAATCTTCTTAGAAATGTTCGTCATCTGTGGATTGTGTATACTTTGATAACTCATCTGTACTCATGAAAGCGACCTGGCGTTCAGGTTAATGGCTACATGTCTCTAACGTGTAACCTTGTTTATGTTTCTTAGATTTGTGGATGTGTATGTTTGATGTTTATACACAATACGAGCTTACAGCTGACTCATCCCCACGAGCATGACCTGGTTCTCGTCTTACGCATAGTAATCTGTACGTAACTACTGCGACCGATCCTAACTCACGTGACATATATTTCATCTTGTTTCCTCTTAAACCACGCATATTTTACTATTTTCTTCCACGTATTTCAGCTTTTAATGACCTGATAATAATAATAATAATAATAATAATAATAATAATAATAATACTTTACGTCCCACTAACTACTTCTACGCTTTTCTGGGACGCTGAGGTGCCCGAATTTAGTCCCGCACGAGTTCTTTTTTATGTACCGGCAAATCTGCCGACACGAGGTTGACGTAGAGTATTTGAGCACCTTCAAATACCACCGGACTGGATCAGGTTCGAACCTGTGAGTTGGAGTCAAAAGGCCTGCACCTCAACCGTCTGAGCCACTCAGCCCGGAAGGAGGCGCGAAATGTAGGTAAGTTTAATTTATTTAGTTGTATAACATATCCAATATTCCTTTGAAACTAAACGTTCGATGTGTTTCAATAATTCAATTCCGATGCTACTCATTTGGGCATCCCATGACTGCTTTCGTTGGCGTAAGGACCTGCCATCTTTCTTCTACCTTTACGCAATGCACAACGGGGATCTACCGTGCTTCACGTCCCGGCGCGCCTATCCCAACCAATAATTATATCACACGCTCGAACAGGTCCCGCACCGATACAGGTTTTCAGGTCATTTCCATAGTCACTAGACCACGGGCCTGATGACCACAGATATTCCAATCCCCTAAAGGACATAACAGAAAATGAACCAGTATTAACGCTGATAATTCGGTACATCTCCAGGGTCCGAAACCGATGACCAGGGTTGTCTGAAGCCCCTAAGACGGAAACTAAATACTGACAACAACGAAACCAGCCTGGCGAGAATGTAATGTAACATGGCATACACTACTGTAGTAGCCACCTTCAGCTGTTATCGTAGCTCAGTTGCTCTTAAACATAAAACCAGTTTGACAAGTATGTTACGTAACATCTCGTGCATTGCATAGATAGCGTTCAACTGTTACAGTACTATATATGCACGTAAACAGATACAGAAACCAGTTTGGCACGGATGGCGCGTGACTCGCCTGTTCTCAAAGGGAAGCTACTCATTCACAAGTACAAGGCATACTACCTATTCTAAATCATCGTATCTCTTTGCTCTCGAAAATAACTTCCGAGGATTACTAAAAGTTTGATATATAGTGGTTCGTCACATCGTTCTCTATTGCTAGAAGAAATATCTGCAGGTATACACCTAACACTCTGTATACAAATTCATACGCAACTTAAGTCTTTCCATTGCTTAACACTACGGCGTACAATACTACAGATTGAGCTTACTATTAGGTTCATCCTATACGATATTCCAGTAGTATTTACATATCAGAGATAATTGATAGTTAACTTACGTTTAATACTTTAATTCACTTATTGATTTATTTAAAGAAATTTCAAGACACCAACTCTTTATTCAGAAACACATTTATTTGCTAACTAATAACATAAAAACACGGAGAATTGAACATCAAGTGGTCAACCTTCATTTAATAATATTTCCTGTAATTCAAGGCTGGCTGGAATCAACAGCATAAAGTATAGCGTTGCGATCATGTATCCAACCATCAGGTTTGAAATAAGCTCCAGACATCCTGAGGAGGCAGACCAGAAAAGGAGAGCCATCTGTGAGACAACAATAGAATATTTCAAACACTCCTATAAATTTATTAAAATTTATTCAAAAATGCATATGCGCATTTGCAAATGCATATTTTGAACGTTGGCGCATATTTTGAACGTTTGCGCATATCTTGAACGTTAGTGCATAATCATATAGATATATATTTCTCTTATGTGTGATCGACTATCTAAGATTTCTGAACGAAATTAAAAATGTAATGAACTCTATATATGTTTTACATCCCTTGGCAACACTAGAAACATTCTCTGATCAAGGACAGTGGTTTTAGTGTCGCAGACGGATAATTACCCTTTTTACAACAGCTATTTCCTCCTTTCTGGCGTTTCAATCCATAAGCAACTACATAAGTAGGATCAGGCAGTTTTTGCCAGAAGAATGTTCCCAGCAATCAGTTCCAGTGTACAAGTATTGCCTAGTAACGTCCGTCGACGTAGAACGATCATTTTCAGCGTGTAAATTAATTCTGTCCGACAACAGAAAGTCATTGTCCACTGAAAACATTGAAAAAACTGTTAATAACCTACTGCCATGCATCATTTCACAAGGAATGAAACCTGTTTATCAATTTAACACTGAGTTAACATTATATAATGCATTTGGTAAGTGTATTTTTATTTATAGTGCATATTTTGGTTCATATTTTCAACATTTTCAGTGCATATGTGCATGCATATATTTGGAGTTTTTAGTGCATATGAATCCAGGCTTTACACTCATGAGCCTCCGTGGCTCAGGCGGCAGCGTGCCGACCTCTCGCAGCTGGGTTCCGTGGGCTGTTAATCCGTGAGAGAAAATCGATGCCTAAATTTTGCGTGAAACATCTACGAAAACTCAAACAAGGGATTCCAAAAATATCGCCGACTCAGTGGCTCAGGCGGTTGAGGCGCTGCCCTTCTGACCCCAAATTGGCAGGTTCGATCCTGGCTCAGTCAAGTAGTATTTGGAGGTGCTCAAATACGACAGTCTCATGTCGGTAGATTTACTGGATTGTTAAAAATCTCCTGCGGGGCTAAATTTTGGCACCTCGGCGTCTCCGAAAACCGTAAAGTAGTTAGTGGGACGTAAAGCCAGTGACATTATTTAGGTCTAAAATAACATTCTCTAAATGTACCAATTTTAGCGATCAAAAGGTCTCTTCAAATTGTTCGCATCACCTTTACAACCCATTTTAACAACCACTGTTCATCATGATTTTCAACTCTACTGATATGGTATACTTTGTCATGTTCGACACCGACAGTATTAGAGCACTCGACGCCTAAGGAGTCTCTAATTTTCACACCATTCGTGGCCCTTCCCTTCTTTGGTCGATACTTTCGTTTTTCGAAGTGTCCTCTCCCTTCCATTTTTCTCCTCTCTGATTCGTATTATATAAAGGATGGTTGTGTAGTTGTACTTCCTCTTAAAACAATCACCACCACCAGCATTCATGTTCGGCAATCCATAAATTGCGAAGTAAGTAAAAAATAATAAATAAATAAATAAATAAATAAATACGATCCGCCTCTGTGGAGTATTGGTTAGTGTGATTAGCTGCCCGGGTTCGATTTCCGGCTCTGACACGAAAATTGTAAAGAGGTACGAGGGCTGAAGCGGGGTCCACGCAGCCTCGGGATGTCGCTGAGTAGAGGGAAAATTAACTCTGGAGGATAATGGGACTAAGTGAGTAAGAAAGAAAGAAAGAATAAATAAATAAATAAATAAATTAATTAATTAATTAATTAAATATATAAATAAATAAAATTACATTTGGCTCATTAGACTCTTTAGTGCTCTTTTCTTTTGCTGAGACGGGATCGGATTCGTTGTAATTTACAAGCAGTTTTGGGATCGTAATATGTTTTAGATTAAACAACAAAGGCACTTCCAAAAACAACGAGGTAACAGCAGCTTGCACTGAGAAACTTTAATTTACAAGTAGCCAGTAGGGCACTAACATGCATTACTATCAGACATAGTCACCGTTCTCGTCCAAGCACTTGTTCCAACGGTACCTCAACACATTGATGCCGACATGGAAGAACTCGGCGTCCATTTCCGGAACCTACGTCATGACGGCATGCTGAACGATCGTATCGCATCCTGGTGCTTCTTCAATGGCCCGAAAAGGTAGCAGACAGAGGGTGCTAGGTCGGAACGGGAACAACTCTCATCCTCTGCCGGATCGTGTCATTGGTTGTGTGAACAAGGAGTGAATCTCGAAGAGACCGACAGCAGTTACAGAGGGTGCCTAGCGCTTTTGGTGACCGGCCAACTGTCGGTTCCATACAACGCCTCTGGACGAAATGTAGTGCAGTACACGTTTTATTTGAGATGGACCGGCATACACGCCTATCGCACAGCACTCCTGTGACCCCCTCCATCTGAACCATACTGCATACACTCTAGTCTGCACTTCCTGATCGATGCCACCATCACTTTGCCGGCGGGATCTTAAATAGTGGAAGGGAGTTGCGAAGTATTCTACCTATTACTGTGACACACTGGAACGTTTGTCGGTAGTAATTAACAATAAACGGCCTAGACATACCTCAGTAGGTGTCGTGTTTCTGCACACCACCAGACCACATGCAGTCAACAGCACATGAGGAATTTTCCTGGGTTTCGAGTGGGGAACAAGCATCGAGGCCTTCGGGTCAAAGTGTCCCGGCCGGATCGGGAATTTTAACTACTGCTGGATAATACCTCTGACGCTGGCTGGGTGTTTGTTTCCATCACACACACACAATACAGCACGCTACCAACTATCACAGAAACACGTAATATTGAATGAATCCATCGACATAGCGTTGTCGACTGAGAGGGTATATTTGCGTAAAACAGGGCTAAATCCACATTTGCGACACAGTTCATTTCTGCGATCCCATTATAGCATAGGGAAGGGGTGGAAGAAGAATTTACTCCCAAGGTAAAGGTATTCTTTGACTAGTGATGACACACTCTTTTTGCTATTTGCTTTACGTCGCACCGACACAGATAGGTCTTATGGCAGCGATGGGAGAGGAAAGCCTTAGGAATGGGAAGGAAGCGACCGTGGCATTAAGGTCCAGCCCCAGCATTTGCCTGGTGTGAAAATGGGAAACCACGGAAAACCATCTTCATGGCTGCCAACAGTGTGATTCAAACCCACTTTCTCCCGGATACAAGCTCAGAGCTGCGCGTCCCTAACCGCACGGCGAACTCTCCCGGTGACACACAACTACCAGCCAAAAAGTCGGTGCACTCTTTCTTAAGCCAGAGAAGGCATTTAATATTAAATGCAGGGTGTATTCTAACTATACCGTCAAAATTCTCAGGGATGCTCTTCGTGTTATATTAAGACGATGGTGCGATAGGATTGGCGGAGTAAAATTTTCCTTTTCGATAAAGTAAGGTTACTTTCATACTTCAGGGCGCGCGAATCAAATTGACGAACTCGCCGTATTTGCTATACCTGTTTCTGTATGTGAGAGGAGGGAAAGGAAGGGAGGGGAAGTGCGAAGTGGGAGACAAAGGTAATGCGCAACACACCACACAACCTGAATAGAGTCCGGAGGCCACTACTTTACCGTTGTGAACTGTGCACCGAAGTAGCGGGCGGGGGGGGGGGGGGGAGGGGGATGCATATTTTAGATCTACTGTAATCAAACCATTGTGCGTATTGTTTCCTTCGTTCAGTATTTCATTCTATTTACAATGTTTTCAGTGAAGGAATACACAGTCGTGGGGCGGCAGCGTTGCATCTTAGAGCATGTTAAATAATAAAGAACATTACCGCGATTAACATACGAGAGGAGAAACGATCTGGTGCATTCCTTATCTGACAAATGTGTCATTGACAGTGTGTTCTTGTACTGTGTGTGCAATTACGGCTGTTTAATAAACGAACTGTGTATATTGCTTTTAAGAGGGAGGGACAATTCTGTGCGAGTCGAACGAAGAAACTTGTGCATGCGCGTGTAGCATTATCTCTGTCTCCATCATACACTCCACTTCCCCTCCCTCCCCTTCTCTTCTCTGAAGCACTCCAGTGGCTTGTGCTTTGGCATAGCAAATACGACGAGTTCGTTAATTTGAATCGCGTACCCAGAAGTAAAAAGTAATCTCATTTCCTCGAAAATAAAATTTTTTTCTGCCAATCCAATAGCACCATCGTTCTTGACAAAACACGAAGAGCATTGCTGATTACTATTTTTTTGGCGGCCTAGTTACGATACACCCTGTATAGCATTCATTCAATGGAAGAATTATCAGTTTAAATAAGCCTTCCATTTATTTTTGCCGTTAATAGTTACACTAAATAAAAAGGCTTCCAGGTACTATTTAAGAAACCGTTTTCTCGTTCTGCAATTTGCTACTTTTGGTAGAGTATTACCCTAATGCAGTTTTAGAAATCCAATACTCTTCATTTAATGGTTCCATCAGGTAGCAAATGTACTGTAAGGCGCATCTTCAGACGATGACGAGATTTATCTTTCTGCTGTACTTCCCATTCAGTCGGAAACTGCCGATAACAAGTCCAGTAAATTATAGATCTCAATGCTCCACTTTCCGCTGTTCGTAACTGAGTTACAGACCGGAATTCATCCGATTGTCTCCACAGAGGTGACGGGATTTCCTGGCTAGAAAATTTAATAAAGTATTGAAGCAATAGCACTGGTGACTGCAGCTTTCCATCACTAACCGAGAATTATAAAATATACAATTAAACCCAATAATGTTTATTTATCCCATGACTTGTAATGCCGGGAACGTCTGCGAACATGTTCGGCTTGCCTGGTGAAGATCTTTCCATTTGACTCCCATGGGTGACCTGCACGCCTCGATGTGGTGGTGGTGGTGGTGGTGGTGGTGGTATTGGTGGTGGTGATGATTATGATGTGGGTGGGGGTAGAGAGAGGGTGAAAGCTGGTGTTGGCACGTAGCCTCCTCCTGTAGAATAACACCAAGGGGTCTGCTAAAAGCTTTACGTCCCCAACCAACGGACGAATCACCACCAACAGCGTCATATACCCTCATTCCATATGAACACAGCAGAGATGTTTGGAATTAAATCCAGACTTTTGGTACGCAATCTAGTGATTATACATTGTATACCACTACCTGTCCTACCCTGCCGGCCAACATTCTGACTGAATTTTTTCGGCCAGCGGGACTCGAACCGGCTAACCAGGTGTCAGACCGTATAGACATGACGCCTTAAAGATCATGGCCAACAGGCGGTCTTCCCAATAATATGAATATGAGCTTTGAATTCTTATGATTATCCTTTCTGATATATTTGTTCTTATTCTCACTTAATTTGTGTTTAACCGTGAAACAGATTCTTCAGAATTTTTTTTTATTGTTTTACAAAATTGCCTTCGAACTCACGAGAAGAGAGCTATATAGAAATATTCGAATCTCGATATTTAAGTGTAGGCGTAGCTGGCATGTGCATTAGCCTATACATTTTTAAATTATTGTACACTGGAGTAGCAATATTAATATGAATTATTATTTTTATTATTATAATTATTGATTCGTTATGCCCAACTAAGGATCACGTTTCAACGCATTAGCACGTTTTTCTTGTTTTCTTGTTCTCTTCCCAAAATCTCTTCATCCTCTCGCTGTGTTCCTTTTTACGTTGATCAGTCCATCCTGTACGAAGTCGGGTGGGCTTTACAGAAAATTTGTGTTTGTGAATTAAAGTTCTGAATAGTATTCTATCTTGAATGATTTTTCGTTAATGCCAATTTTAGTTATTGCAATATTTCATTGATAAGGCTAAGTTTAAAATTTTCTTTGTGAACCTGTTATTATCCATTCTATGTAACTGACCATAAAATTATAATCTCAGTTTTATGGCCGTATCTGTGACTTTTACTGTAACTTGATAGATTTCAAGTGATTTCTTTTTCATACAAATTCAATTTTCGCATTTTGGTCCTAAGATTTTCCTGAGGATTTCTCTTTCTTGTTTTTCGATCATATTTATTCGAATTTAGCACCAATTATAATAGTTTCAGATGCATAAAATGCTTCTGTTTTAACTGCTGTGTTTTGAAGTTGTAATTTTGCTTTTTTGATATAATTCTTTTAATTTACTGTTGCAAGTAATTTTGTATGCTCTTTGAAGGTTTCCACTTCTTTGTTAGCTTGCTAATTTAACACTGCTGGTTCAATCATTTCACCTAAATACGTAAATTCGTCTACTTGAGTGATTTTTCCATACTTGGTAATTAACGGTTGACTGTTGAAACGTGATCTAGTCCCTTCCATATAATTTGTCTTTTTCTAAGAAATTTGAAATCCTGCTATTGCATGGAGTTTTTCTACAGACTGGATTGCTTCCCATCCGTTGTTGGATATGATAGAAATGTCATTGTTATTATTATTATTATTATTATTATTATTAATAATAATAATAATAAAAAAACGTATAATGTGTGTAAAATATAATTTTCAGTTCGTACGTTTCATGCGTTTTTATCGTACGAGGAATAACAACGGAGATGTTCGTAATTATAATGAAAATCAAAATCCACAGCCTGATTCCAGTCATTCGACTGGGTCAGGAATGGAATGAATGCCCCATCTAGCGGCGAGGATAGGAAATGTGCCGGCTGCCGAAGCCTGCTGCACTCCTCTGGAGCAATGGTAAATGATTCCTAGATGAAATGTTAATGGAGAGTGTTGCTGGAATGAAATATGACATGGAAAACCGGAGTACTCGGAGAAAAACCTATCCTGACTCCATTCCGTCGAGCTCAAATCTGAAATGCAGTGACAGGGATTTGAACCACGCTATCCAGTGGTGAGAGTCCGCCACGCTGCCACCTGAGCCACGGAGGCTCTCGTGATTATAATACTTTTCACAAATTTCCAAATATTTCTACTGAATAAGTATAATTAAAGAAAATCTAACTTCCATTCATTTATATCTGATACACTGTTTCACGGTGCGAGCGATAATAATGGAGATGTTGATTACACTTAATTTTCTGTTTAACTTCCAGATCTGTTTCTTTTCTTTTTCGGGCTCAGCGGAGGATCTCACCTCTAGCGCCTCAAGGCCATTGTCCTGGAGCATGAGAACTTCGGTCGAGGATAAACTGGGAAGGAGAAACAGTACCTCACCCAGGCGGTCTGACCTGCTATGCTGAAAAGGGGCCAAGTGCGGGGATGGGAAGTATGGAAGTAATAGACAAGGAAGAGAGAATGAAGCGGCCGCGGCTTTGTTAGGTATCATCCTGGCATTTGCTTGGAGAAAGCACGGAAAACCACTTCGAGGATGGCTGAGTTGAGAATCGATCCCCCGTGTACTCAGTTGACCTCCCGAGACTGAGTGGACCCCGTTCCAATTCTCCTACCACTTTACAAATTTCGTGGAAGAGCCGAGAATAGAACCCGGCTCTTCGGATATGGTATCTAATAACACTAACCACTACATCACAGAGGTGGACTTGGACATATTTACGAATTTTAAATTGTTTCTAAGTCCATGAACTGCGAGCATCGCTGACGTAGAAGTGTTGTTCATTCTTCATGGTAACGAACCAAATAGCGATGATGGTGGAGGTTGTCGCAGTTGTTCGTACAAGCAGCGAAAACCGTGCGGTCATAATCCTGTATTCAACTGTAAAATCTCCGTACTTCTATTACCGATACAAAAATAATCATCTCTAAGACCATAAAATGTTTTGGTCCCGGCATAAATTCCATTCATCAGCTCGCCTGGTGGCCATGGTCATTAAGGCGTGAAGTTTGTGGTCTGACACCTTAGCCGGTTCGAGTCCCGTTGGTCGAAAAAATGTTCACCATCAGAATGTTGGCCGGGAGGGTAGGAAAGGTGGTAGTAAACAATTTCTAAACATTGGTTTGCGTGCCAAAAGCCTGGATTAAATTCTAAACCTCTCTGCACTGTGCATATGGAATGATGGTGATTTGTCCATCAGATGGGGACGTTAAGCCTTGAGCATACCCCTTGGTGTTAATTGACAGGAGTAGGCTATGTGCCAGCACTACGTTTCCATCTATCCCTACCTACTAACATATATCACGTCATTCATTTCATCTCATTGACTCCCCTGATGAGATTGACGTCAGGAAGGGCATCCGATCGTAAAAACACACTAAGGAGATTCATCTCTCTTCATTCCTGACCCCGTAGAGAAACGGGGAATGGTGGACGTGCATAATATGTTATGTCTATTCAATTAATGTAATATTCGTATCGATTTAACGATACTCCCTATAACGATACAATCCCTCTATTACGATTGCTTTTCTCAGCACCCCAGACATGCTTTCCTTCCCGTACTACGATAATACGAACCGTGAAAGAGTCAGGGAAACATGTCGCCGTCGTTTGGAGAGCACACATATGAATGAACCATCGTTATTTTCGGCAAGAGCTACTGCGTCTTGCGAAGGAATTCCGAATTTTCTTTAGAGTTTTGTTTGAGTTCAGAGAATCATTTGATGACAATAAATTCGACCAAAGAGAACAAAAATGGCATGATAATTGGCTTTATGGAGTTTGCCGTGTCAAGAAAACACGGTGAAATTCTTTACTTTTTGCCGAAAAGTTTGCTCCGCGCTTTCAGAAGATAATCTCGTCTGTTCGCGAAACTGACTTCTCTAATAATGACGGTTTGAATTAAGAACACTTTACCGTTGGTCTGTTCATTGCCTTCTGTTATACACCACATAGCAGAAGGCGATAGTCTGTTGTAAGTAGTATTCTCGTTCGTCGCCAGATAACTCACTGTGCGCTAGCCTTCAAAGTAGGAAGTTACGATGCCATCTTAGCTCCAGTTGAGATGTTTCTGTTCAATCCTCTGGTCGGCGGATGCAGAGTGGATCTCAGCCCACAAGTCACTACGACTGGTCCTTAGTCTGCACTCCGACCGGTCAACCGAGCAAAGAATGGGTGGCCATGGCTCTACCGTGGCTCTACACCTCTGTATTTGGGAGACGGAAAGGGACTTGCACCCACCGTTGGCTGTCCTGAGAATGGTTTCCCATAGTTTTCCATTCTCCTGCACTAAGGCAAATGCCGGAAATATTCCTAGTATAGACCACGGCCGCCAACCCTCACACCTCCTCCACACGTCTCCTTCTCCGATACAAATCTTCTGGCATGAGAAACGATGTCACCATTTTGGAGGTCTACCTCCCCGTTCAGGGGAGGAATGGAAACATTCAGTAGTAGTAGTCAGTGGTAGGCATGTAGGATGCGAAAAAAATTACATGAAATAAACAGTGAAATAGAACAAAAGTAAGTTAACATTGCAAATAACAGTGTACAGTACCTACGCTGTTTACATTTAAAGTGAGGTAAGCTATTTCAATTTTAAGTTTTACGTATTCTTTATGTTTTGTGCTTTCAATTCTTGTCTTTTTAGGAATTAAAGTCAATGAATTGTGAGATTAATGTTGTTCATTTTTATGATGTTTACCAATACCCCTGCCGAAATGAGAATGAATTACGACTAGATCTTCGGTATAACGATAACCCTCTCTACAACAATATTATTCTCTGGTCCACCCGATATAGTTTTATCGGAATTTCAATACATTGAAGTGGGGTTTTTTACTCCAGGTGTGTATTGTTGTATTGGAATTGAAGTGAGGTTCTTACTTCAGGTCTGCTCGGTCCCTTCTGCTGCCACCCATCTCCGTGAGGTGGTATTACTGCTGCTTAATGTAAAATGTAACCCGTCATGGATGGATATACAACAGCTATTATCTTAAAAATCCAAAAAAAGTCTGTACATTGATTTTCTTGAAAAAAATAATAGAGAGAGGTTCTAAAATGAACTCGTAATGACGAGAAAGTTGGCTGTGTTGTTCGATTCGTAAAGCTATGTACTTGCTTTCAGGAGATGATGGGTTCTAAGACCACCATTAAGAGCCCTGAAGGTGTCTTTTTGTAGTTTTCTACTTTCACACCATGTAAATGCTTGGGCTATGCGTCAGTTAATTCCACGGCCACTATCTTCCTATTCCCAAGCTTTTCCCATTTTTACGTCACCGAAAACCTCCGATGTGCTAATACATGTTAAACCACTTTCTTATTGATCTAAATATCTGACAATAACAACTATTTCTCTTTTTTTACAGGTGAGTCTGACCATCGAGATCTAATTCTGTGAGTATGTTACTTAAGTTTAGTTACATATCCATAATATTACTTATTTACTTAATTTTAGTTTCAAATCCATAATATTACTTCTTTCGTAGCTTTTTTTACTTTGTAATTGCTCAAATCACTTAAATATCATAGTCATGTTACCAATTCCTAGGATATATTGACTAGACAATATTTTAGTTGGCAATAAGTGGAACTCGCGAAATAACGCAAATTTTGTAAAATCGTTTTAAACATGCCACAGAGCTGACGTTATCAAAATATGCTTGACAATGCACAAAGAATAAATGTATTTCTTATTATTTGGAAAATGTCTATCTTCTATCATGTCCGAATTGTCATTTTTATTTCCCTCTTATAACAATAATAATCACCATCACCTCTCAGTTCGGTTGTACTTTTCTGCAATTCACTACATTTGACAAGGTTAATCTACGTACTGTTCTCAATGTCGTTGTTCTGTCTGTACATTTTTAATATCAACCTGATACTCGGTTTGTAAAACAGATAGGACAAATGTTTATGAGGGGTTCAGCTTAATTTGTATGTGTTTATACTTTTGTCTTTTCGGTCGGTTACAGTATCGCAGGGAAACGGATAGGTTTACTATCATTAATCTATACAAATATATTTATAGGAGTTCCGCTGTTTACATTTTCATTTGCTTTGCCAATGTTTAAGATATTTATCCGTTTTAGGTCTACTCAAGACCATTCACTGGTTTTTAGCTTACGTCTCTGTTTATCTGTTTGTTCCAACTTCACGGCAAAACGGCTGAATAGATCTCGAACGAACTTCACACTTAGAGTATGCTCATCCACGGACAGGTTTAGGTGTGCATGTGATTTAAAAGTCACTGAATATGCTGGGGGATAATAGGAAAACCAGAACAGTTTTCTTACATTTTCTTTTATGCTACTGATTTTCTGTAAAATATATGTGAAATGTCCCTTGATTTTAAACAACTTTTGTTATGTACTGTGCCCTACAGCTTCCACTCCCTTTCAAGCAAATGCTCAGAACGGACCGGAAGTGCTGTAGTTTCGTAGAGTACTCACCTAACTGGTTCGTAACCTTGGCACATAGCTAATCTTAATTCCTGATTTCCTCTTCTACGGCTCCAGACTATACAACCGGCAAGTACGGTGGGTTAAATAAGGGCATCGATAGATTAAATTGAAGAGGAACAGGATATTTCGGGGTTAAACTACTTTAAATGATCTTTATAATGTGAGTTGCAAACTAAAATATCATAATCAAATAACAATTTTATGTAACAAACAAAAGAAGAGATATGAAGTGCAAACAATATTTGAAAGGTTACTGAATTTAATAAGTTTACATGATTTTTTTTACAAATATACTGCCAAGAAGTGGCTTCTTCAATTATCGTCAGATTTCTAGCAAGGGAAGTCCTATGTATTCTTCCGTGACGTGGTTGCTGAGTGATTTCTCTTGCGACTTTCTCACGGTGCAGACAGATTCTACGCAATATGATGTATGCTTGAAAAGATAATATTGTTTAGTAAGAGATGAATAACTTCGCTTGATTTAACCTAATAACTTCCCTATTTGGGAGATCTTTACATTACACTACGGGACACCTTAATCTATGAGACAATTACTTAAAACTATACATGCAAGTCTCGACGTTTACTATCCGGGAGATGATCCATGCAATACCTCAAAACAAATATAAATGCGATTACAAAACAATGACGATGCACGAAGTAGTCTGGATATCGCTCAGTTCCTGTAAAATAAATCACACAAAGAACTGGATTTTTCTTTCCAGCTTTCAAAGCGCGTATATGACCTTGTTAACACGTTCAGTACCTGCTTCTGAGCGGGACACTTGAATGCCTGTACCAGCCATTTTCATGCCCGGCCCTCTAGACGTGCATCACTTTATACAATTTACAATTACTCCTATACTATAAATGTTGGAAAAATTATATTTTGTGCTTACCTCTAGTAAATATTTAGGGTGTGATATCTGGTGTCATAGGTTTCAAAATACGTCTGATTCTATACAGCCTATCTGTATTTTCGGCATAATGATTACTGTCACCGAAGTGAAGAAATGAAAGAATATGAAGGAAGCGTATTCGGAACATCGTATTACAAAATATCGGAGTCTGAAAAACAGGGTCTTCGGTCCAGTCAATTTTTATATCAGGATTTTGGACTAATCGGTTTCCACGATTGCATGGTCGAATTCTTTGTGAAAGGCCGGGGCACCGCACTTATCACTTGACTCGCGTATAGATTGGTCTGCACACACACATACTGACAAAATTCGTCATTCATGAAATTACTCACGTAACTCAAAATATCCTGCTTATTTTCTATTTGAACGTTTATACCTGAAATCCCTGTAAATGGCGGAACGGGTGGACAATAACTAGGATTATATGTATCAGGCACTTCACTTTTCTCTATAGGCTTATCGGATTCGGGAATCGGAATTTCCTCGTCACTCTCATTTTCAATATCTGAGTCTATTTCACGAATAAGTTCATCACCAGAATAATCATTGTGAACAATATCTAACAATTAATCTTCCGTAAGAAACTTTGTTTTATAAGCCATTATACTACACTCGGTAAGAACGACACGCACTGCATTGGAATCTCTAGTACTATCTTGATGCGCGAGGAAGTGCTGAGATTTTCTCGCTAAAACAGCTAAGATAAACATGAGCCCCCTCAACGCGAGGGTTATCTCAACAAGGTCAACCAACTTCCTACTACAACCAGTAACGCTGACTAAGGTGTAAGAATCCATAGATGACGAATATAAACAGCATTGCTTCGCGCGGAACATTAAACGTCTTACGCCGTCCATGGCCCGCAGCATAGGATCAAGCTTGAACGTCTTACGGCGTCCACGGTCCGCAATGAGTTAAGAATGTGTCTGCGGTGGCGATGGCCTTCTTCTTGGCGAGGGGACTGAAAACCCAAACAAATGACATCAGAACTCACCCTACGACACAACTACAGACACTGGTAGAGAGGGAGTGACGGCCACCATGGATTCCACACTTGATTTATGGGTTCACACAGCTGGCAGCTTAACGGCTCTGACTATTGCGGGATTTCTTTCACTCATTACATGCCCACAACTAATAAACTGAATTACTTGGCCCTTTCATAACATTATCAATCGTGAAACCTTAACTTTTATTCTCATTTTCTGTGTATATATCTGCATGCAATATCGCTCAACTAGAGCTCAGTGCAGGCCATTTAAACCTCTCATATCATACGCTTATACTTGCGTATCTACACAAGTTAGGGCTCTTTCTATCTCAGCATCACTGGGCTTATTAAACTTGCATACCTCACCTGTGACTTATTTCTCTACATTAAATAGTCTGCCGTTCGAATCCCGCTCATTGTGTGTGAGAGTTGGAAGGAATTGTTATGAAGATCTTACAGCTTACAACGCCGATTGCTGATATGTGACATTATATCTGTAAGACATGCTCATGCAGTTATCTAACTAGTTCACCCAAGACACTAGGTCTGCCTATCACATTACTAGACCGTGCTGGTCACTCTATTGATGATATTACAGAATAATCCCTCCTTCAACGGAATGACAAATTTATGTACACAAGCAACCTACAACTATGACCAATTGAGAATGACACACAACTAAATGAACTACACTACCAGTGCATGCTAGTCCTGAGCGCAATATTTATTTACATAGTCGCCTGAAGGGCAGAAATTCCTATTTACAACATTAGCGAAGCTATCCTAACTCTATCTCATGCTTAAATGATAGAATCTGTCTGGCCTTAATTAGTTTTTCATCTTAACGATCCTCCATGGCGGACTGCATCCTTTAGCAGGTCATGCTACTGCCGTTGACACAGGGCAGCACTCCTAGGTTCGACACCAACAACATCACCATAGTCTTCTGTCTTCTTAACTGGAACACTCCGTACTGATGTCCCGTTCGGACCGTGATGACCCAATGCTGCACAATAATGGATCTTCTTCTCCCAGCAGCTACCGATGTCTCCCGTCACCTTCTCGTACAGCTCGGGACTCCGTGATCTATTAGCCCTTGCGGGCAAGTATTTGTGCGATCTAATGCAACTGGACGGAAATGCAGTGTTAACATTTGTATCTGGTTAAATGCATATTTTCTTATTTCGCATATTAGTGCACTCCTGACGTTTATTTGCATAACTCTGGAACTGACAACTATGTTGTTGTTGTTGTTAGTTGTTTTACGTCGCACCGACACAGATAGGTCTTATGGCAACGATGACAACTATGTGATCACACACAGACTTCACTCCTACTACCAAGTACATTAAAGTTCTGGACTACTGCTTTATTTCGCCTACGCCACGGTAATTAACATATTTACAATTATATGACGTGTCTTCGAGATAACCGCCTTATGTTTCGACAGATTAATTTCTGTGCCTGTGGAAATGGTCCATTATAAGGCAGTTAGCTTATAGTGTTCGTTTCGAACCTACACCGACTTAAGAACAAGTTAGCGTTCAGACTACACTGGATTTCTGCTTATTCGAAGAATAATTGTGGTGAATAAAATTGTTTCTAAATCGTATCATCTTAATCGGCTTTCTGCTCAGTTTATGACACACGTTTACTGTGTCTACTGTTCGCTCAAATACACAGACAAAATAAAAATTCTCCAACTGCAAATCACTTTGTTCTATCTATGCGCGATAGACACGCGACACGTACCTCGTGCGCAGAGTTGAGTGTAGAGAATGATCTCCGCGTCCTCTCAACTCAGTATTTATTGGAGTGACTATCCCAAACCACGCTAAGTTTTCCCCACGTGGGCCACTTGAGTTCCTTGTTTGGCTCTGGCTTTTTTCCCACGGTACTTGAGATGAAGATCAATTAATTCGAGATGATAATTAGCTTAATGAGGCATATCAAATCGCTCAGAAAATTATTCTCAGTATTCCTATCGTTTTATATTCTCTAGATTCCATCCGTGGACGGAGATACTTCTCAAGTTTTATTTCTGACAGGACTGGATTCTCCCGCTTTTTCTCTCTCACATCCTGGCTAGAGAAAATCCGCGAAGTGAAGTGGTTGGCTTGGCTTATCTCCCTCTTTATTTGGCAGAGAACTGCACCCCAAGCGAAGCTATGATGCCCCCAAAAACGCGCACTATTGCGTCATATTACAAGACATTACACCATCCCTCTGTGGTCTCATCTACTTATGATAATTGCATGAATATTACTCCCAATGTACCATGAACAGAACGGTTGAGTACATAATTTCGCTTACTCTTCAAATGACGGCTGTAAATAACGGAGATGCATTCGAAAAATTATATTTTAGACCAAGTCCCGTGGATTACTTGGTGCATGTCATTTCAAGGTGGGTTAACGGAAAGAACTAACGAGCCATTTTACTTTTTTGATCGAACAATTATAAGGCATGAGTTTTGTGAGTCTTCTCGCCACAGCGCCACTCCAATTGTCAGAGAATAAACAATATGTAAGCGAGAACTTCGCACAATATTGGACCAGGAACTGTACAGTGCAATAAACTCTCTGATCGTCCTCATTCTGTCTCATCGTTCTTCACGTTACTGCCACGTGCTTTCGTAAAAAATATCAATTTAACATGCCGCATTGAACGCTTGAATACAGGCATGTAAATTCGTATAAATTCAAGAAGGAAACATAATCCATTGCAAATTCCCGTGTAGGAACAGGCACAATTGATAGTTTAAGACAAGCTGAAGTGAGATCTTCACTATAATTGTTCAAAAAGTCAGCAGGACGGGCTTCAGAGGTAGTCTGAAACATAAAAATCGGTATATCTCTTTTGAGATTCGTTTTTCAAAAAAATAGCTCTTGACAACGTTTATTTAAAATATGACTTTTGAACATATGTTTCAGATACTTTTTTCGATACTATATATTTACGTACATCTGACTGAATGTTTTAAATATTGACATGTTACCAGCTTTTTTATACCAAAATTTCGCGCTTCGTGTGGAAAGGTAATAGAGCAAAGAGGAAGGCGTAAACACACAGAAAATCATATACGCTATTATGTCCGTATATCATCACATATTTCACGCCAAACATCCAATAATACTTACATTTAAAAATGCATGGTAGGGTCTATATCAGCCCGATACTTATTTCTTTACTGGAAATGGCAAGTTATCTATGTGAGTTTCAGTTTAATATTTGTCTATTTATTTGTTTAAAGATCACGGGAAAACGGAAGGAGGTACTTTCATGAAAGTTGTGAAATTGCACAGTATTGCATATGTGCAAAGCAGAATTGACTTCCTTGTTATTTCTGCTTTAAATTTACAAGGTCCATTTACTTCTACTTCCTGGACGAACTCTCTAGGTGTCGCTAGTGTAACAAAACTTATTTTAGTTTAAGTTTTTCCTTGCTAATCAGCTGGAGTGTAGTAAACTTTGAACAGCTAAGCTAAAATAATTAAGTGTTGTTTATCTCAGAGAATTCGTGAGCAAGGATATCCCTAAGACTTAAGTGTGGTAGTATCTACAGTAATCATACAGCTTTGTATACACCGGTACGTAAAACATTCAAAACTCAGAATGATCCAAATAAATAAAAAATGATGTATTACTTTGGAACGAAAAACATAATATTTGAAAGAAATAATAAACTGCGCATTTAACGTTTAAATTTTGACAAGGGGGAGTGGGGGTGTGCATAGAGGGTCTTAAAACATAAAACTCCATCTATCCAAAGATGAAACTGTACAGGTCCAGAGAGAGAGAGAACTGAATTGAATTTATTGACGATTTACACGCCACTGAGGCTGAAAAGTCCCTTTATGTAGCGTCTTCCAGTAATACAATACAGGTTTATGAACACACTAACTACATTTTTGTAATACTAAAATATTAAATTAAATATTAAATTAAAATGGATACAGATACCAAAACCAGTAAAATTAAAATATACATTATCTAGTAAGAAAGTAAATCATTAAATCTGTTTATTATTTTAGACTACAGGAATATAAAGAATATGAAGCTAAAACAGAGAAACAGTTTTCTTAGAAATCTACATATTTCTGATTGTTAGGCACAAGAATGCCTGATTTCAGCCCCTTGCGTACACCTCCAAGAAGGCGAATGTTAAGGACTGCTTTAGTTGGGTACATTCAGTGTTTTTCGCGAAATGGATAAGATTAAAGACGTTCAAGATACGTGATCCAGTGCAAAGAAAGTATTTGTTAAATTTAGTGGTACGATGAAGGGGAATTTGAAGGGTAGTTTCTGTTGTGTACCGACTCTATAGGTTTCAATGCGTTATAAAGGTAGGCTGGGGTCCTCAGTTTGATAATTTTGTGCATAGGAACAGTTACTGAGATTTTCTGACGTTCATGGATTTTCAACCATTGCAGCTGTATATAATAGAGTGGTATGTGTTCGTCACGCCTGGCATTTGTCAAGAGGGAGAGAAAGAAAGAGACAGAGAGCGAGGAAACAAGAACGTCACGATAAAGCCGCTGACAATGAGAGGGCGTCCACCTACATTACACGATAGTTACAGCAGCTAGTTTACTATAAATATTGTTTATACTTTGTTATATTTAGGAAGGGCCACTGAAAGTCCGTAGCATTAAAACTAACGAGTCTGAGCATTACCACCGAAGTTAGTCACCCGAAAATTACGAATCATTTTAGTGCACCCTAACAAACGTTTTGAGAAATAATGACCCCCATATTAAACGTTCGGTGACTTCTGACGTGCAACAGGAATTACCACAGGTTTTCGGCATGCATATACAGAAAAATCGTTTATGCAGGCTTGAAATAATTTTATGGGAGTATTTTAATTCTTAATGATGCAATACTTCTTCACTTTGCACAATTATTGCAACATTAAATCACCACTTGCTGGACTGAGTAGCTCAGGCGTTATAAAGCTGGCCTTCTGAGCCCAACTTAGTAGGTTCGATCCTGGCTCAGTCCGATGGTAAATCAAGGTGCTCAAATACGCTAGCTTCGTAACGGTAGATTCAATGACACGCAAAATAACTCCGGCGGGACAAAATTCCGGCACTTCGTGTCTCCGAAAACCATAAAAATGTAGTTAATTGGAGGTAAAACAATTGTTATTAATTATTACTACCCTGCCCCATGGTGCAACAGCCCCAAAGAACCTTTACCTACCAAGCGACTGCTGCTCAGCCCAAAGGCCTGCTTATTACGAGGTGACTTGTGGTCAGCGCGACGTATCCTCTTGGCTGTTTTTCTTTGCTTTCTAGACCGGGGCCGCTATCTCACCGCCAGATAGCTCCTCAATTGTATTCGCGTAGCCTGTGTGGACCTCGAACCAGTCCGCAGGTCGAGGTAAATTTCCCTGACCTGGCCTGGAATCGAACCCGGAGCCTCCGGTGAGAGGCAAGCACGCTATCCATACACCACTGGGCCGCCTATTATTATTATAAATAATCACATGGCCGCTTAATATCAACCGATTTTCATCTCCACCTAGAATCTCTCATTTTTGGATAGGCCACTGGAGCTTCCCGTTGTGGATAGTTGTTGATCAGAAGGTTTTATTATATACTTTTGTGGGTTGCTGTTATGCGATTCAAGATAAACTCCTTGTATCACATCGGTAATGTAATGAGTTTCTTCATATGAAACAGAGTTGCTGAATTTTGTCAATTTTCCCAGTAAGTCTGAAATTGGAAGAATTTTATTTTCAAATTTAGCCTACATCCTCATATGTTCGAGACTAAAGCAATGTATCATCGTTGTCTCGTAAAGATCGTAACTATCCATTAGCCCATATCACGTTATGTTCCGGCAAGTGACAGGGTTTGCTGATTTACGTGGCTTACGACATCGTGATCATATTCACGAGACCCTTGTTTCTCCACAAAAATGTGTCTTTTTTATTTCAAATAATTCCCACATGTTATTTTTTTAAGCAAGCTCTCGTTCCTCCCCGAAAGGGGAGGCGGGCCACCTAAAAGGTAACACCTTCTCTCTGGCCAGAAGATTCAGGCGCGACACACATGATATTATTCACGTAACTTGAACGAAAGGTTCTAGAATTATTTCCAATGTTCTGTAGATTAGAATAGAGTCTTCACTATCTCGACGTCGGTAATGCGAGTCTTGAATTTCTCAAGCAGTATGTGTGTGTTTACTTCCAATCAAAATTTATGTTAAATCTAGGATTAGGCGAAAATGAAAATACACAGCCTGTTTCCAATCATTCGACCGGGTTAGGAATGGAATGAATGAAGCCCCCTTCTAGCGGCAGGGATAGGAATTACGCCAGCTGCCGAAGCCTGTCGTACTCCTCTGGGGTAATAATTAATGACGGGCACATGAAATGAAATGATACTGGAGAGTGTTACTGGAAGGAAAGATTACATGGAAAATCTAGAATCTAAAACGAATGAGGATGGAAAATGATCGTGAAACGAAAACAATCAGTGGATCAAATTCACAATGCCTTAATAAATGCGATGATGCTTATATTGTGAAAGGGTCCAAAATCCAGGTCAACGACCCCTCATAATTATACTAATCACTGGTAAAGCAGAACCATGGTGTTCCTCCTATAGTGGTAATAATCACAGGTAACGAAGACTAATGGTGTTTCTCGCATGGTGGTACTAATCACAGTTAATGTAGACCCATGGTATGTCACACAGAATGACACCACTCCCAGGTAACACAAACCCATGGTGTTTCGCATACAGGGCACTACCCACAAGCAACCGGGCGAGTTAGCCGTGCGGTTAGGGGCACGCAGCTGTGAGCTCGCATCCGGGAGATAGTGGGTTCGAATCCCACTGTCGGCAGCCCTGAAGATGGTTTTCCGTGGTTTCCCATTTTAACACCAGGCAAATGCTGGGGCTGTACCTTAATTAAGGCCACGGCCGCTTCCTTCCCACTCTTGGCCCCTTCCTGTCCCATCGTCGCCATAAGACCTATCTGTGACGGTGCGACGTAAAGCAATTAGCAATATATATATATATATATATATATATATATAATACTTAATGAATTCCTGTGTAAGCGAGTTGCAATTCTGTTACAGGATTGTAATGGAATATTTTTAAAGTGAAATTTTAAAGACTATGTGTAAATTCCCATACAATTCATTGTTATAATTATGACGTTAAAATCCTTCAAAATAAATTGTTCTGTAGTTCTTCATTTCATATTTAAACACAAATTTCAGTAGGCTCTCACTATTGTAACGGTCGCAGGGTTTTGAGGGTTTGGTACGCTTATTAAAAATAAAATACAAATATTATGTGGATAATAAAATTTATGCAATAGTTACTTATTGTAAATTGTTTTTACTGTTTCAGTTTATCATAGTGATGCCTATTACGCTCTTTATGTTTCTTTTATTTTATTTCTTCATCATTCACTTTTCTCGTTTCAAGTCTTTCTTTTGCAGGTGTTTGCCGAATCCTAAGCAAATCCTTCTTTTCCATTATTAAACCTGTTATTCTATACAACTGACCACGATGTTTTCACAACGACAGCTAACCTTCAGCTGAGCACGTGAGTGAACACAGCACCACCTTATCACAGAATATGCGCGTAACGTCAGACATAGCACAAATTTTAACTTAGTTTGAAGCGCTGTTTCATGAAAACTAGTTTCAGATTTTCATTTTTCTTTTTTTTCCAACAGGTCAATCTGTAAATTGAGACATTAAACATTAAATACCGTCGGAGATCATAGCGTTCTACCCAAACACTAAGAGCCTCGTAAAATGTTTGTTTCCATACACCGGTTGCCGAGGAACGTAAGTCTACGTTAACAAATCCATTCATGATCGTATAATTTCTTGTTTCAATATAATTTCTTCTGATATTTTATTTTTATTTAAATTCATTGCTGTATTATTTCGAAAAGACAAATTTCCCCGAGATACCTCGTTAATAATAACAATAGAAGAGGACTTCGTCTACTTACCACTTGACACGTAATACTGACCAATTCCCATGCAATTGTGAATAGGTTATTAACATGACTCTGTAGATCAATACGTCTCGAGCAATGTTCGATTACTTTGAATTATGTATCACGTCATGTCATTCTAAAGAGCAAATTGTGAAATTTAAAAGTGAAATTTGGAAGGCTGTGGCAGCTGAAACCGACAACTGACAGCTCCACATCTGTTGAAATGCTAATCCATATTCATATCTTGGATACGAAAATTGGAATACCGCACAAATATTCCCAGAATACTAAGAGTAGTCAGTATATTCACGCCTAAGGACAATGGAACTACACACGATGGTCGACACACACAGATATGTTGATGGTGAGCTGCCTATATTCAATAAAATAAGGTATTCCTGTGTTCGTACAATGGAAATTTCATTGCAGAAATTTCACGCAATTAATTGATGAAAAAGAAAGTTATCTCAAATTGAATGTAATCTAGAAGAACAATGGCAATTAAAACGACTCCTGTAGGATTTTGATGAATATGTACAGTGTAGTTTCACTTGTGAGAAATATTTGACCTGTATTACCAAAGTGAAATTTGAACAGTCATCAACAAATTAATTTATCTTCAATGTGGACTTGAAATCGACATTGACATACAGTTAACTCTGTCTAATGACTAACAATCGCACGTTGTGTATAAGGAGCTTTAACTTTTAAATATACCACATTTATTGACAAAATTTATCTAGTGTGTGTAATCAGGGGTGATGTGTATTATTATTATTATTATTATTATTATTATTATTATTATTATTATTATTATTATTATTATTATTACTTCGATTTCCGCCAGCAATTGACCACGAAAAGTAACTTCATGTCTTTATATCCTTTCTTGATTTTCGGTCTCTCCAGTATTTCATCAGCCTTTCACTGTGCTCTGATGTTCTTTCATCAGTTTAGACATTTTCTTGTTTCTGTTTTTTATCTAAAAACACTCGAGCTTTCTAATTCTATTACGAAATTTAGGCCTGTCAAAAAATTTCCACTTTTGTGATCTTTATTTCTTGTAAATCATTTTTCACTTTCACGATCCATCTTATTTATGCGTATTATTATTATTATTATTATTATTATTGTAGGTTGTCAGCGTCCTTCTAGCACTGCAGACAGTTTGCATTCGGAAATATAGTTGATCACATATCCATCTGGTGCGTCCGACGCAGCCGCCAGTCGTACGTGACGATTGGGATATCTCACTGGATTTGCTATTCCTCGTCCAGCACACGACTGCACCAGTGAGATCCCTGGCGTTCTTTTTATAGGCCGAGGCCAGAACGCGTGTAGTGTAGGGAGCACTGGCAAAGCCTCGAACTGGGCGAGAAAAAGCAGTGGTGGCCACTGAAGGTGTTCCACCACAGTACTTTATTCTGTAATTAGAAAATACATTAATGCACTGAAAACCATTTGGAAAAGAAATAAAAAGTACATGAAAATACAGTAAGATATAATATACAAAAGATTACAATCGTAGTGCTGGCTTGGGTCCTGGACGAGTCCGGGACCTGCGTTGCGATGGTTCTCGTGCTCGGTCGGAAGATGGTGGTAATGGTGGTGGCAGGCCGGTGATCCACCTTGTCACCGTAGCAGGCCGAGGGACCAGGCTGGACGGGGTGCTCCTGGGTCGGTGTACTGCTGCCGTCTTCCGCCGGTGCTGTGTTACTTTGACGCACCCCCTCGAGTTCCGCGGCCCCGTCCTCCGGATCGTCCGCGGATGACCGGGGTTCGGCGCGACTGGATTTAAAAGGAGAATCCCTCCGGGGTCCACGCCAGGGTCTCTGAAGTGGCGGCATCCAGTTGGAAGGCCGCCTGCTATCCCTTGTTGGTGGCCACATACAGCAAGTTTGCCCTTGTGGCGAAGTAATTTTGTTGAGCTGCGTCGAAATGTTCCCAGGCGCTGAGACCCCAAAGGACGGTCTCTATATCGTGGCGGTCCCTTCCTGCCGTCGTCACCACTAGCTGCTGCTGAAGCATAAGTGCGAGTTGATGGACCCTTTGCGGGTCTGGGTTCACCCATCCGGCTGTGTACTCTAGCGGACGGAGGAGTCGCCATTGAAGAGCTGGAGGCTGGTGTGGTGTAAGAGGCCGATGTTGATGTTGCTGCTGGACGGTTTCGTTCATTTGGTTGTAGTCCTCGGTCTCCAGGGTGGCCACTCGCTGAGCTAATGAGGAATGTCCTAGGGCGAGTGAGTCGAGCTTCTGTTGTATAGTCTAGAGATGTTGAATCAGTGTCAAGTCAGAGTGAGCTTGCGCCATATGCAACGGAGTCGTAGCAGTGTCCTCTGGCTGGCGGTCAGTCGATGATTCACGGGATGTGCCTTAATCGCGTCTACTGGATCGCAAATAGCAAAAAAAGAAAAAAAGTTTCTTTACGTCGCACAGGCACAGATAGATCTTATGGCAACGATGGGCCAATGGGCCAGGAAAGGACTAGGAGTGGGAAGATATCGGCCGTGGCCATAATTAAGTTTCAGTACCAGCATTTGTCTGTTGTGGAAATGGGAAACCATGGAAAACAATATTATGGGCTGCCGACAGTGGGGTTCGAACCCACTACCGCCCGAATACTGGATACTGGCCGCACTTAAGCGACTGCAACTATCGAGCTCGGTCGCTCTAGACCTCTTCTCGCAAAGATCTTCTCTTTGAGAATGCGACATTTCTCGTCATTGCGCATTACATATCCGATGTACTTTAATTTCTAGGCTGGGTTCAAAAGTCTTTTTGCTATGACTGATCTGTGCGACTACGGCAATGGAAACATGATGGGGTTTTATACGTATTTGTTATTGATAATTCAGTACCTGTTGGTCTTCCACACTCTTCATCTTCTTTCACACCTACGTGAAATTAAAATTAATTCCACAAGCGTTCTTAGTGAAACCCATCCTGTAAATGCTCCAGTTTGGTAAGAATTATTATTCACAAAAGTGTGCAGTTTGTAACGCATGTGCTATCAAAGAAATAATCTGTATCCATTTCCAACCGTAAATTAGTTTTAAATAGATTTCTATAGCCTATACTAGTATAAATCAATTCTAGGGTTATCGTAATTTGAGTGGAGAGATAGGAATTTTCACTTCGATTAACTGTTCAGTCATACCAAGCTGTAAGTTAGCTATGTAATATGGATAGTAAGCTTTCCTTTGGAACAAGGTAGTTCGAAACCCATGTTTACCGGCCTAAAGACAGTTTTCAGTGATTTTCCAACCATATATACGAAAGTATTTGAAGTTCTACCATAGTTAACACCCCAGGCACTACCCTCCAGGCTTAGTGGATTTTTATTCAAGCATCACTGGAAACCCTTCTCTATTACTGCGATGTTAAGCAGATGAGGCAAATGGTAACATCCAAGTGTATGTATTCAAACTGATTTGATATTTCCTCTGCTGAATACATCTTTCTTATCAGTAATATTATATTTCATTACCTCTTCCTCATAGCGGCCTAGAAAACAGCTACTCAGACATACCGAGAAAGCATATTTCCTTCGTCTATGACTACTAGATGTCCATTGTTAACTGATACGATTTTGATGTCTGTTAATCACAAATAAACTAATGCCATACTTGATGAAATGATGCACTTTATTTATGAACGCAGGAAGCTGAAATAACTGGCAGTAAATTATCTAGGAGTTCTCTTTTCAGTAATATTCCTACTCCCTAATAAAATTAATACCGTAGTGCATGTAATATTAAGTGGATCACTTTATATATACATACATACATACGTACATACGTACATACGTACATACATACATACATACATACATACATACATACATACATACATACATACGTGTTCTACCGGAGTAATCGAGCAAGTTGGCTACGCAATTGGGTCACGTAGCTCTGAGATTTCGTTCAGGAGATAGTGGGTTCGAACCCCACTGTCGGCAGTCCGAAAGATGTTTTTCCTGGTTTTCTATTTTCAAACCAGGAAAATTCTGGGGGGGTTCTATTAAGGTTACGGTCGCTTCCTTCCGAATTGTAGTCTTTTCCTATCCCATCGTCGCATGTCGTCGGCCGGGATGAGTGGCTCAAACGGTTGAGTCATTGGCCTTCTGACCCCAGCTTGGCAGGTTCGATCCTGGCTCAGGTCGGTGTTATTTGATGGCGCTCAAATAAGTCAGTCTCCTTTTGGTAGATTTACTGGCACTAACAAAACTCACGCGAGACAACATTTTAGCACGTCAGTGCCTCCAAAAACCGTAAAAAGTAGTTAGTTGGACGTAAAAAATAGCATTATTATCCCATCGTCGATGCGGCGCAAAAACAGAGTAAAAGGAAAACTCCCGGGACCCTCTGAACCGCAAATCAAAGGAACCGCATACACACCGAGACACAAGTATTCGCTAATAATACTTTATTGTTTTATCTTTGTGTTTCAGTATTTGTTGATTCGTAACTGCATGTTGTTCTTTTAGTTAGCATGTAAAAAGTAAAAGTAAGATGTATAGGTTAGGTAATCTGTAGATACTCATGTGAAGGCCGATCTTAATTGCACAGTTGGTCGTTTGATTCCCAGATAATCGATTCAATTTGAACGAAATTTTATTTAAGTATCACATTTACGTACCGTTGCGTTGCGGAACATTTGGCACAGAGAGATCAAGATTTCCAAAAGAACAACACCCGCGACTTCTATAAAACCTTCAAGAAATATCTCAGTAAATACACACTACCCTGTCTTCAGGTTAGGAATTACGATGGGAAAGCTGATTACAGTGACAAAGAAAACTGTTAGATCCCGGTGAAATATTTTGAGTCAGCCCTCAACTGTGAGGCTCCAACATCAATATTATCCTTTCAAGATAATATGCCCTTAATCCAGACTCAAGTCCACCAACCAGCGTAGAAATCAGGCAGATCATTCAATCACATAAGGACAATAAAACACCAGGTGAGGACTCAATAATTGCCGAGCTTTGGAAGTATGCAAGTGATAAAGTAGTTGATAAGCTTACGGATATCATCCAGACGATTTGGAAAACAGAGAAACTGCCAAGTGAATGGGCATCGGTCCTGATTCACCCCTGCACAAGACAGGTGACAAAGCGGACGTAAGCAACTATTGTGGCATGTCACTCCTCTCGATAACATACAAGTTTCTCGCGAAAGCATTTCAACAAGAGCTGAAGCACAGGTAGATCAGCAACTGGGAGAATACCAAGGAGGGTTTAGGAAAGGGCGATCTTGTGTTGAGCAGTCATTCGACCGGGTCAGGAATGTAATGAATGAAGCCACCATCTAGCGGCGAGAAGAGGAATTGTGCCGGCTGACAAAACCATAAGCAGCATTCCACAAAAATAATTTGGCACAGAGAGACCAAGATTTCCATAAGAACAAGGAATTGTGTCGCACTACTCTGGGGCAATAATGAATGAATGACAGATGAAATAAAAATGTATTAAAGAGTTTTGCTGGAATTAAATATGACATGGAAAGCGGGAATACCCGGAGAAGAACCTGCCCGGCCTCCGCTTTGTCCAGCACAAATCTCACATGGAGTGACCGGGATTTGAACCACGGAACCCAGCGGTGAGAGGCTGGCGCGCTGCCACATGAGCCGTGGAAGTGTTGAGGAAATCATGTATCTAGAATAAATTCTATCGTACATGAGACTGAGAAGTAAGAAATTCGTAGTTTCCTTCGTTGACTTCAAGAAGGCTTACGACTCGCTGGATCGAAGTACCCTGATCCAGGTTCTAAAAGAATTGGGTTTATATAATAAGACAACAAAAATTATTCACAAAACCCTGTTGGACACGAATTCCAAAGTGAAATTCAGGGGAGAGATTTCTGAGTCCTTCAAATACGGACAGGGGCAGGGAGACGTGCTCTTAACAGTGCTATTCAACCGTGTTCTCGAGAGAATTACTCGCGAGTGGCGTAAAGAATTGTGTAAGGAAGGTGTAGAGAATGGGGTCAGACTAGATTGTAAGAACAAGGACCTGACAATCGACTGTTTAACCATCGCAGATGACCTTGCAATTCTCTCTAATTCTCTTGACACGGCAACACAACAAATCAGTCAACTACAGATGGAGGCAGCAAAGGCAGGGCTTCACATTTCGTTTGAGAAAACACAATTCATAACGAACATCGAGTCAGCACCCAGAGAACTTCAGGTGAAAAGAAAAGGAAAAATAAAGAAGGCAGAGCATTTCTAATACCTGGGTGAACATTCGTGAAAAGGAAGCTTTCGTGTCAAGGATCAACAAAATTGAAATGGCTTACCATCCAACCAAAGACACCTACAATAAAAGACCAGTGTCCTTCGAGGCCAAACTGAGGCACTACTGTACCGTTATTCGGAGGCGCTGTATGCATCAGAATGCCCTGCGATGAATAAGAAAGGCATGGCAGAACAACTGGAAGTCAAAGAGAGGAAGATTTTAAGAAAGATTTTGGGCCCGGTCAAAGAACAAGGAGATTACAGAAGACGACACAACGATGAACTGTATCCATACGTGGAGAAGATAACGGGCACCGTACGCAGCAGAAGAATCTCTTTCTATGGCCACTTGACACGACTGAGCTCCGGAAGTTTATCCAATCGAATCTGTGCCTACATTGCGGGAAAGAAAACCAAAGCGATCTGGTTTATAGAGGTGAAAAAATACCTACAAGAACTGGAGATCTCAAGAGGACATCTTGGAACTTAACTCTTTGATGAAAAAAACTTCGGAAGTACAGAGTTTTCAGCCAAAACCCAAAATGAAAACCGGCAAGAAGTAGACCGAAGAACGGAGGGTTGCTCACCGAAGAAGAATGCTAGAACACGGGCAAATGTCCGGCTCCATGACTAAATGGTTAGCGTGCTGGCCTTTGGTCACAGGGGTCCCGAGTTCGATTTCCGGCAGGGTTGGGAATTTTAACCTTAATTGGTTAATTTCAATGGCACGGGGACTGGGTGTATGTGTCGTCTTCATCATCATTTCATCCTCATCACGACGCGCAGGTCGCCTACGGGGGTCAAATCTAAAGACCTGCATCTGGTGAGCCGAACATGTCCTCGGACACTCCCGGCACTAAAAGCCATACGCCATTTCATTTACTGGGCAAATGTGAAGGATAGCAGGAGAAAGCAATTTAAATAGTGTGGTCCATAAATACAGAAACGATAATAATAATAATAAGAAGAAGAAGAAGAAGAAGAAGAAGAAGAAGAAGAAGTTTGGGAGATAATGGATTAAGATTTAATCGTCGCTAGCCCTAAAGCAGTTGCTGTTGTTGTTGATGATTTTCCATGTCTCTCATTTTTACACGAGGCTGATGCTGAGACTGCTACGCTAATTTAAGTCAACTCTTCCGACCTTACCAGTACTAGCATTTTCCTGTCGGGCAGTCGCCGAAAATAATTTCTGTTTCAATATAAATAAACATAATAATAATCGCAGCATCCTTCTTCATCACTTTCCTCTTAAGTAATGGGGTCGAAGCATGCAGGATTTTTTTTTTTTTTTGCTATGGGCTTTACGTCGCACCGACACAGATAGGTCTTATGGCGACGATGGGATAGGAAAGGCCTAGGAGTTGGAAGGAAGCGGCCGTGGCCTTAATTAAGGTACAGCCCCAGCATTTGCCTGGTGTGAAAATGGGAAACCACGGAAAACCATTTTCAGGGCTGCCGATAGTGGGATTCGAACCTACTATCTCCCGGATGCAAGCTCACAGCCGCGCGCCTCTACACGCACGGCCAACTCGCCCGGTGCATGCAGGATTAATATGAGAATTATTTGAAGGTATTTTCCTGCTATCACGTGCAGGATTTATTAAAAAAAATTCCTGCGAATCTCTGAAAACTAACCCATGATACTCTATTTCTGTTTAGTGAAGCCAGGGATAGAACACGACAGCTGGGCGTCAGAAAAGGTCGGGTTTGGGGAGTTGAATGGCTCCAATAATAATAATAATAATAATAATAATAATAATAATAATAATAATAATAATAATAATAATAATCGCTCTTTTGCCTGTACGTTATTCAGCATCAGGCTATTATAAATGCATTTCGAGCATTGTTATGCCCTCTCCACCCTAGCTACCACAGAAATCAGTTGTTGTGGCTTTAAATTGATTTCCACGCGTTACACGCAATTCCCTCGCCATCCTTTGGCAAATGACTAGTGAAAGGAAATCGAACGATAATATCCCATCGTGTGTCCTTCGATTGATGCCATAAAACAGGAATTAGCCTCTCCCTATCTCTAGCGCGCAGGCGCGGAAAATTAATGGAGCGACCACAACTCACAAGTCCAGAGCGGATTTGAAGGGCATTGTTATTCAGAGCATAGACAGCCAAACCGTTGTCCCTGTCGGGCTTAGTGGGGAGGGATAAAAAAGAAAAGAACGCTGTTTGAGCTGCCGGCGGCTTAAACTAGGTTAACAATTGGCATGATCGATACACGGTCTTTGAGCTCCTGTAATATTACTGTAATGTTTGACCGTGTCGGTAAAGACCAGTGGTATTCAAATTCTTGGTTGACGTACCCCCAAAATCCAACTGTTTTACCTTCGTATCTCCGAAGTAATGAGTATATTGCGATTATGCCAGAAATAATAAATGATTGTTTCTGGATGCCAAAAAATATTAGCAATCATCATCATCATCATCATCATCAACCGCAATTCTCCCGCCTGTTCAGGATCCCTGCACATACTCACACATTAAAGTTATGGCCGGGGATTTAAGTCGCATGCCCTTCCTGACACCACAGAATTAACAAATGAAAATCCCATTTCAGTCACTACTGATCTGCATTTAGAGCAGTCGCCCAGGTGGCAGATTCCCTATCTGTTGTTTTCCTAGCCTTATATTAAATGATCGCAAAGAAATTGGAAAATTATTGAACATTTTCCTTGGTAAGTTATTCCAATCCCTAACTCCCCTTCCTATAAACGAATATTTGCCCCCATTTGTCCCCTTTAATTCCAACTTGACCTTCATATTGTGATCTTTCCTACTTTTAAGGACACCACTCAAACTTATTCGCCTACTGATGTCCTCCCACGCCATCCCTCCACTGACAACTCGGAACATACCACTTAATCGAGCAGCTTGTCTCCTTTCTCCCAAGTCTTCCCAGCCCAAACTTTGCAACATTTTTGTAACGCTACTCTTTTGTCGAAAATCACCCAGAAAAAGCGACCTGATTTCTTTGGATTTTTCCAGTTCTTGAATCAAGTAATCCTGGTGATGGTCCCATACACTGGAATCATACTCTAGTGGGGGTCTTACCAGAGACTTATATGCAGAGAGCTATACCATTTATTAACAATCGTATTTATGTGATTACCCCAATGAAGGTCTTTTCTTATATTAACACCTAGGTACATACAATGATCCCTGAAAGGAACTTTCACCTCATCAACAACACAGTAATTAAAACTGAGAGGAATTTTCCTATTTATGAAACTCACAACCTGACTTTTAACCCCGTTTATCATCATACCATTGCCCACCGTCCATCTCACAACACTATCGAGGTCACCCTGCAGCCGCTCACAATCTTGTAACTTAGTTATTACTCTGTACAAAATATCATCATCTGCAAACAGCCTTATCTCTGATTCCACTTCTTTACACATATCATTCATATATATAAGAAAACATAAAGGTACAATAATACTGCCTTGAGGAATTCCCGTCTTAATTACTACAGGGTCAGATAAAGCTTCGCCTGCTCTAATTCTCTGAGTTCTATTTCCTAGAAACTGAGCCACCCATTCAGTCACTCTTTTTTCTAGTCCAATAGCACTCATTTTTGCCAGTAGTCTCCCATGATCTATCCTGTCAAATGCTTTAGATAGGTCAATCGCAATACAGTCCATTTGGCCTCCTGAATCCAGGATATCTGCTATATCCTGCTGAAATCCTACAAGCTGAGCTGCAGTGGAATAACCTTTCCTGAACCCATACTGCCCTTTGTAAAAACAGCTATTAATTTCGCAAACATGTCTAATATAATCAGAAAGAATGCTTTCCCAAAGCTTACATGCAATGCATGTCAAATTGACTGGCCTGTAATTTTCAGCTTTATGCCTATCACTCTTTCCTTTATACACAGGGGCTACTATAGCAACTCTCCATTCATTTGGTATAGCTCCTTCAACCAAACAATAATCAAATAATTATTTCAGATATGGTACTATATCCCAACCCATTGCCTTTAGTATATCCCCAGAAATCTTATCAATTCCAGCTGCTTTTCTAGTTTTCAACTTTTGTATCTTACTGTAAATGTCATTGTTATCACAGGTAAATTTTAATACTTCTTTAGTATTAATCACATCCCCTATCTAGACATTATCCTTGTAACCAACAATCTTTACATACTGCTGACTGAATACTGGAGGCCTTCTGCAGGCCTTCGGGCTGAGCAGCGGTCGCTTGGTAAGCCATGGTCCTTCGAGGCTGTTGCACCATGGGGTTTGGTTTTGTTTTGGTTTACTCAAACTGGAAAGATGGACATGTCCGGTTTTGAAACTTGACGTCTCCTATGTTCTCGGCACATCTTTTCCCTTATTTGCGCCATCGCTACGTATAACACTCGTAACGCAATCGCGTGAAGCAGAAACCTACAGTCCGAAGTTTGATCAGTCACTTATTGGCTGAACAAGTGAGTCGAATGTATAGAGAACCTGTTATTAAATTTTGATTTTGGGTTGTCGCACACAGATCGCTTTTCAAATATCACCCACTTTGAGACAGAAAGGAAACGTTGGCAACGTGTAACTATAAATTTGATCTATTATCAATACACATGCAGGCGATAGCAATAACTTTTGCCGGTTCAAATTTCAACGCGTAACTCGCATCCAGTTCCTAGAAAATGTAATTTGGATATTTCTGGAGTGTTTCGCAAGTTCAGCACGCGTCACATTCCCACAACGCATGAGCAGACTCTCCGTTTTACAAGCCTGCGATATTGTCCACTCCTCTTGCCTGTCACACCTCTCCTCCTGCACAGTTTGTGGATGTGGAAACACAGGTTTTACTTAATATGCTACATGACCTATGAGTAACTGATTCACTTGTTTTTACGATCAGGACCACTGTACTTCATGTAGCAATACCCCTCTTGCAGAAGACGTGTGAAAAAATATCTACTGAATGCTTTGGTCACAATCCTTTACCGAAAAAAATGGCCAAATTCATAAATATCAGTCATAACAGCATCTACGTACTTGTTAAAACAGTGTTCGGACATTTGCGGTCACCACAAAATCACGGACATTTGCGGTCACTGAGATATATTTGTGCCCACTCACAGAAATTCCCCAGCAGTCACAGGAGATTTACCGTTAATGCAGCATCGGGTGGGCATCATTAGCTTAATCTCGGGGTATCCCCGCTAATCTGCCTGGACTCCTGCTTGCTCGCTTCCAAAACAACAAGTTTATTATCTCAGTGACCGCAAATATCCGTTGAAACAATCGACGATAAGCAATAACGTATCGTAGTGATATTATCAGTATATATGTCCGTCTCCATGGCTAAATGGTTAGCGTGCTGGCCTTTGGTCACAGGAGACCCGGGTTCGATTCCCGGCGGGGTCGGAAATTTTAACCATAATTGGTTAATTTCGCTGACACGGGGGCTGGGTGTATGTGTTGTCCCCATCATTTCATCATCACGACGCGCAGATTGCCTACGGGTGTCAAATCGAAAGACCTGTATCTGGCGAGCCGAACTTGTCCTCGGACACTCCCGGCACTAAAAGCCATGCGCCATTTCATTTCATCAGTATATATAATCCGACTTGCTCCGGAGAAGCAGATAATACACACATTAGTCAATAAATGTTCTTGACTCTAGAAAGTTTGGGCTGGGTGCCTGAGACGCAGCAATATGAAATTTTGCAGTTATCCCAAGGCCTCAGCATTCAGAGAGCTGGTCGTATCTCTACCTGTTCTTTTTGAGAAAAATGGCGTTGACAAACAGATAAGTTATATTAAATACATACTGTTTGCCAGAAATATTCATGGCAGTGTGTGTTTATAACCACGAATGTTTTGCTAATTTTCAGTTGAAATTTTAAAATTCGTTATGAAGTCAAGGATTCTAAAAAAGTGTTTTCAGAGTATTAATATTATACCAATGTGTTGTAATAGAAGTCTTTTAGTGATAATGAATCTCTTAAGGTTTTATACACCTGGCGAGTTAGCCGTACGGTCATGAGCGTTTAGCTATGAGCTCGCATCCGGGAGATAGCGAGTTCGAACCCCACTGTCAGCAGCCCTGAAAATGACTTTCCGTGGTTTCCCCATTTTCACACCAGGCAAATGCTGGGGCTGTACCTTAAGGCCACGGACACTTCCTTCTTATTCTAGGCCTTTGCCCTCCCATCGGCGCCGTACGATCTATCTGTGTAGGTGCAACGTAAAGCAAATAGCAAATCACGCTAAGTTTTCCACACAACTGCTCTAGGGTTAAATACATATTACTGCACATATCCTTAATGTCTTTGTAGTGCAAATAACATACAAACTGAACGTAGAAACAAGTTCATTAAAACACGCTTTAGTGAAGTTTGTTCGTTGGACTGCGTGTTCGTTGAGGGAATATGGGGTATATGTCGCACGTAGGTCATGTGAAAAAATTTCTAAATATTCAAATTCCACTTTTTTGATTTTGCAGAGGGGGTGGGGGTAGTGGAGTTGTGGCTTGCAACTTCAACCGCTGAAAGTACTCGCCATAGCCTACATGTGTATTGAAAATTGATGAAATCGGTCGGGGTAAATTGGCAAAATCTCATTACAAGCAGCATTGAGTCTGGTTCGAGTCTGGCTCGCCTTCTCCATTTATGAATCTTTCTAGCAGCAGGCTTGTTCTCCGACCAAAACTAACGTAATAGTAGTACTGGAAGGGAATAATTTAACGGGATGAGCTCACACTTACTCATTCGACGTATCTTGGAATGTGTTCCCTCTGAACGGTGTTAAGAGGGAATGGTTGCCTAGTTTTACGAGGGTAGATCAGAAAATAAATTGCACTTCCCAATTATGGCTATTTATTACATCACCTATACAACAGCAACACGACTATAACGACATACACTGTAACGTCACTTTTCCACATAGTTTTCAAGAGACTCCAAGCATTTCTGCGAACGCACAACCAACTTGTCTATGGCGAATGCATAGAAATTTCCTCCAGCGTTCTGCAACCACTCGGAGACAGCCACCTTCACCTCCTCATCGGTCTGGAAACGTCGACCACAGAGCTCCGTTTTGAGCTTAGAGAACAGATGAAAGTCACATGGCGCTAGGTCGGGACTGTAGAGTGGATGTTGCCAGACCTCCCACTTGAAACGCTGCAGCAGTTCTCTCGTTTGGCGGGCCTTGTGAGGTATTGCGATACGACGCCACATTGATCGTCGTTCCTTTCGGCATGAATTCCACGTGCAGCAAACCCTCCATGTCAAAGAACACTGTCCCCATAACCTTACCGGCTGAATGTTGCACCTTGGCCTTCTTTCGTTGTGTTGATGAGGGGTGCACCCATTCCATTGATGCTCGCTTCGTTTCGGGGGTGAAGTGGTGGACCCCTGTTTCGTTGCCTGTGACGATTCGCCGCAGAAACCCGTTGCCGTCTGCGGTATAGCGTTGCAAAAATACCAGGAAGGATTGGAAACGTTGTCCCTTGTGCTCATCGGTGAGAAGACGTGGGACGCATCTTTGACACAGCTTACAATATACAAGGTCCTCGTGAACAATGGCGAACACACTGCCATACGACATGTTCAGCTGCGTCGCGATTTCTCTCAGTTTATTGCGCCGATTCTGTCTGATGATCACATTCATACTGTTGACCTTTGCACGGGTCCTGGACGTTGCGGGTCTGCCTTCACGATGGTTGCCCAGGATATCCGTACGTCCGGCTTCGAATTGCTGACACCACTTTGCGATACTTGCCGGGAAATGGCCCGCTCCCCATACACAGCACTAATTTCACGATGAATGTCCGTGCAATTCTTCCTTTTGTCCCATAGGAATCGGACAGTCGCACGCACCTCATATTTGGAGTGAACGTCCAGTTGACGCGCCATTGCATTTGGCCGCTATTCACACAATATTAGACGAGACACCATAGCGAACTGCCTAACAGACGTGTGGCTGTGTCGGTCCCTTTCTCCCCTGTGCCCACGTTCGCAGCACACGGCGCGCTGCTGCTATGGTGTCTCCTCTAGTATTGTGTGAATAGCGGCCAAATGCAATGGCGCGTCAACTGGACGTTCATTCCAAATATGAGGTGCGTGCGACAGTCCGATTCCTATGGTCCTATGGCCTTTTGATCCACCTACGTAATTCCCTATAAAACAATAATCGCCATTAACGCTATCCTACCTCCTTCGGTTGAGTGGTGACCTTTCACGATACCCACGGTATTTGGTTTGCGAGCCTTATTATTTCTATATCGCGCCTTTTTATTTTCCTCAGCCGATACCCTTTTCCTCGAGAAATTGGACTTCTCAAAATTCTCTGTTTCCACATCCAAGCTCAGCAAGGAGCACCGTAATAGACATTCCATGCTCCTAGTTTCAGAAGCCCTGAGGAACCACCCCATTTACCCGCCTTCTCCGACAGAGGAGGGATTCGATATGTACCTAAATATATCAAACAACGGAGACAAAATTTGACCCTGCAAACTCAGTCACCCGGAGCAAATGGTTTGCGAATTTTACCACGCAATCTATTAACTAAGTTCTAAATTAATCAAGAACTTCTACGTCATAAATTAATTAATGTGTACATCACCTTTTGTGCTAATGAAATGAAGGGATAATCTACTATCCATGCTATATGACAATAACACGATCTAGTGCGGAGAAATATTGTCAGTCTTTACACATGTTAATGAGCAACGTGTACATGTTATGTCACGATATGTAAACACGTTGACAGGCGCTGGAAATTGAAAGCCAGTCGAATGTAAACATGCCATCGCCGCAGGCTTGTTGGCGTAGCTTCCATGGCATATGAACATAAACTGACCATAACCAGGAACAGAAATTCAGAGCACATTTAAGATAGTTATTTAACATTAAGTAAGAAGTTAACAGTCATTAATCTCTTGGAGTCGATTTGAAAATGAGACTGAAATTCAAAATGTGTGATCATACAAGACATGAAATATTCTACGGGAGGTACAAGCACGTATCAAATTTCCCAGTGTATTAAGTTCAGGTTTAAAAATAATTTATATAAATAATCTGTTATTCCGACTTCACAGCCTATATTGATGTACTCCAGGTGGAGCTGATCATTTTAGTACACACTACACCTCTTAGAAAGCAAATACAGCTTATATGATGTATTGTTTCTATTATATTAAATTAATTATTTATCGTGTTTGTTAATCTGCCCTAAAAGATGCAGGTAATTTACCTCTAAAAATTAAAGAAACAAAAATTTAAACAAGAATCAAAGTTTGAAAATTCAAGCAATTCGTGACCAATTCGTGATTGTAACATCTACTGGAAGAGGTGATTTCTCATTTATATGGCTCTTAAAATGCCTATCAGCACAAATCGATCAAGTGAACTGTCAAAAATTCATGCAATTATTTCCAACACCGAGGTCATGACAAAATCGAAGGCTACATGAAAGGATATAATTAAAATGCAATTATTTTCTTGTGTTTTGTCAATAACTTATCCGTTTCCATCCCTACGAATAGAATGTGTCAATATTTAGAATTTTACGGTAGAAAATACCGTAATATACTGTAATTGACTTGGACGCAAAGGTATGTTGACTTTTACACTTATACATTGACATTTGACAAGGTTGAGTCAAATTCCAACGTATTCAACCTACATTGATACAGTACAAGAGTAACAAATAAGTCGATTAATTTGTGACCGATCGGTTAAAGAATCGAGGATTCAAACCGTAGTCGTGTTAGGTCCTTAGAAGTATTTAATGTTTGTAAGATTACTTGCATATTTGTCAAGCTAGTTAATTTCGAACATGCATTAATTTTAATACCCGATGAATATCTTTGAAACTACTCCGCGTAGAAGGCTGTGGTTTTCACCTATCGACAAGGCAGAGTATTTTGAGCATACGAATTCTATTCCTAAAGCAGTTATTGAAGACTACATGGATCTACAGAATTCAGACTTCAGAATGTGCCTGCATGGACGCACTCAGAATCCTAATGAGTCCAACAATATTATCGGGGCTCAAGAGCTCGAAAATGTATTTGTAGGGTTAAAATCTTTGAAATGGGATGTTAATGGTACTGTGTTAACATTTATGACGGAAACATGGGAAGAAAGATAATGTTAATGCAACCCACCATCAACCCCGGCTGTCACACTGACAAGGGACTATAACAGTTAGACAAAGCACAGCATGTAGCAGATTTAAACACCAAAGGAGCAAGGTCATCCTGAAGGAAAATGGTTTTAGAGAAGAAGAGGATCATGTGAAAGGATCAAGACTATGCTGCTTGGATACTTCTTGAGCTTTCGTTTAACGATATAGGTAAAATTTTCTCATTTAAAATTTTAAGCTTGATTTTCTCAAATTTTTATGTTCCTGTATCTGAAAAACTCCTTGTGATAGCTACACGAAACTTTGTGGGCTACTTTATTAAATCTTATTACTCCTACCAAATCACAATTATAACATATATTTGCAATGACATGAAGTTAGGTGTTTGAAAGTTCAAATACAGGGAGTATAATTTAGGACTTTATAGCGGAGCGTAGAGGAATAGGAGCGCAGGGAAGCAGAGACAGCAAGCGCAGTGCCCGCAATGGCGAGCGGACATAATCGTCTCAAAGAAACGGCATGATATCGTCTATAGAAATTAAATAAAGCTGAACTCACCAGTTATAGGACTCAGAATGAATGAATAAATAAATAAATAAATAAATAAATAAATAAATAAATAAATAAATAAATAAATAAATAAATAAATAAATAAATAAATAAATAAATACATTTTTGCTAGTTGCTTTACGTCGCACCGACACAGATAGGTTTTATGGCGACGATGGGACAGGGAAGGGCTAGGAGTGGGAAGGAAGCGGCCGTGGCCTTAATTAAGGTACAGCCACAGCATTTGCCTGGTGTGAAAATGGGAAACCACGGAAAGCCATTTTCAGGGCTGCCGACAGTGGGGTTCGAACCTACTATCTTCCGAATAATGGATACTGGCCGCACTTAAGCGACTGCAGCTATCGAGCTCGGTAATAAATAAATAAATAAATAAATAAATAAATAAATAAATAAATGTTAATATACCGATACCGTCGTGAACACTGTTCATTAGTCAAATGCAAAATCGTATTCCTGCAATGAAATTTGTAGGTGGTATGTTGTGGACTGAATGTGACCGGTAAGATTATAAAATAATCTATAATCATTGTGCTGTATTAGATGCTGACGAATGTGAAATACCAGTTTCCTGTGCTACTCTCCGAAGCGACTTCCATGGACTGACTTGCAGTCTTGCCTGTATATCTTCTAAGACCTCTCCTGTGTCAAGGCTGTTCTCCTTCGCTGTTGTTTCTTATTAGTTAAGGGACCAGTACTACGCCACTTGTGAAGGAGTTGTTGCACGTGAAGGTTTCATGGTACTGTCGAACAGGGAAAATGTCTACGGAATTTTTTAAAGCACCTTTTCACTGGTTTGTTCTTTTTGTTCAAATACACTCGACCAAACATATTATCTGCGATGTATTGTACTTAACGATCGCGATATTAACCTTAGAACACACCTAAGTCCAATAGTTACTACCGAACTTCTGCGTGAGCTGTCTACACTTTTTATCAGGTCAAGTTTGGCACAAGACATATGGCGCTTGCTTGGAGATTTCCGCGGTCTGTGAGCGTAAGTTCGAAGTCCTAAATTACACTTCCTGTATTTTGCGGAAAAAGGATTGTATCCTTAAAAATGTAATATGTTTGGTTATTTTGTACCTTAATTCCTAATTTTGCTTCAGTCCGCGTAAATAATATGCAGGCGTCATTTGAAAACATTTCAGTGTGTTATATTAATTGTTTCCAAACACAGAGGAACATAAAATTGGCTTTTTTTAACATTGGCCGGATAGGCCTTCAAACTTCCCTTGAGTTTGTAAGGACTGTGTATTTTAAATTCCTGTTTGTTCAAAACAGTGAGTAATATTTCAAGCAAATTGTTGTACAGTGAATTTAAGTTTATATTGCTGACAGCCTTAAGTCTGAAAATGTGGTTATGGTGGCATATTTATAGATGGGTTCGTTTACTCACGTAAATAGGAGGCAATTTCGATGGATCGTAGTTCATGTGAAAAAAGTCTCTTTTCGTCACTTTTTGACTTGGGGAGACAATTTACACTCTCTGATACAAACGAAAGTGAGGTGAATTTTTATTCCGAAAAAGTGCGGTACTGTACATGAACTGCTATTTCGCTGATTAAGAAACAATACCACGTATCTGACAATGTTTTCCTATTCATCACTTCCCTTGTAACCGTACAACAGGGTTACAGATTTCATTCAGTATTTATTATTATTATTATTATTATTATTATTATTATTATTATTATTATTATTATTATTATTATTATTATTATTATTATTATTATTATTATTATTATTATTAACCCGATTCATTAGATTTTATATTCTGTTTTTCATTACTTAGGCTGTAATAATTAGGTATCACGCATATTATATTATTTTATCATTGGATAAGGGAATTTGGTTTGTAATTATTCTGTATATTAATAAGTGAGATTTGTTGGTTTCAAATAGTCATGCTGTGGCTTGTAACTCTGGCCACATGAGCTGGCATAGTATTTTGCAATCGAGGCTATGTTTAACCGAGAATGTATTGAGCAAGTAGATTTTCCGCTGACACATGCAAGGTAGTCATCGGTAGTCTGCGTGGGCAAGCTTATACAACACATGACTGATGACATCAGTGCGTGAGCACGTGACTTCGACCAAGTGTCTATATTCGCCAGCTACCGTATGTTGAGGTGGAATGGATGACCAGAGAGTAGGGAGATGAGTGGTCATCACGAGGTTATAAAAGAAGAAGAAGCGGTCTAAGTGAAGGAAGAGTGATGGTCAGTGGTCTAAGAGTGATGGTCAGAGCTGAGAGGTGTGTTTGAAGAGGTCTTAAAATCATCGAAGAGGTCTACGAGTGGTGGTTGGATCTGAGTAGAGACCGGTACTATGCTGATAATGAAACCTCATCTACTTGTGAGGATGGACTTCACAAGACGTTTCAATAATATTTTCCAATTTCTTACGATCTATTGAGTGGACGTAACTATATTGGAGCTTACTACACTCGTACAGGGAATGCAGGTCAACTCCAGGTTACATAAGAAGATAACAGCAGACGGCTCCCGACTTCAGCTCATTGGTTTTTCCAGGAATTTCAAGTTCAACAGCGGTGTGTGCAGACATCAGGTAACCACAGCATCAGACATGTTATGCATTAATAACATGAAGAAGAGTGTAATCAGCGGCGATATCATATTTCATTTCAAGTTCATGCCAATAGTTTTCTTTGTTTAGATTAAATTTTCTTTTTGATTGTAACAATAATTCTCACTGAATATATATATTTGTTAAATTAAAATACGGCAATGCTTGTTCATTGTGACGTAAATTATAGTCTTAAACTCAGTTTTATTTTAATTATAAGTGACTCTATTTCCAAGTACGATCCTCAATTGTGGAAATGCAACCGTAATCTACCATTGTCCTGATCCATATTCCTGTAAATTGCCAGATGTGTAAGTTTATCACCTAACGCCTTGAGATATTTGAGATAAGAGGCATGCTCCACCGAATTTTGTTGTTTTGTTATATCAACTGGCACTCAACAAATGTTATGTATATTGTATGAAAGAGATGAAGGTGTGAGAGTAGTGGTAGGAGTAGTCGCACACTTAAGACCGGTCACGCCTCCCAACCACATATGGATGTGCAATCCATGAGAGCAATTTTCGTTGTGTTAATTTCCGTATGCCAATGTGTAACGGAAATTGACGGTACGGTGCTCTAGTAACGTACGTTTGCATGACATATTTACGCACTCCTAGAGTATAATGCATTTAAGGTTCATTTTTGTTTACGCGTTCTCACAGAAGAACCAACACAACGAAAATTGTTCTGATGGACTGCATATCCATGTGTGGCTGCGAGGCGTGATCAGTCTTAAGGAGAATAATGGATAGGAAGAGCGTTGTGGGATACGAGGTTTTGCCAGTCCAGCTATAATATACTTTAGGTTCATTTTCCTTTACACTTAGGCATAGGAAAATGAACACAAATAATGGATTGCATGTGCCATAAGTAGCTTGGAGACGTGACCAGTCTTAGGGAAAGTAGTGGATAGGAAGAACGTTGTCAGATCGTGATATTGTTCCTTAAACCACGATTTACTCTATTTAATGGCGATTTGAAGTATGGCCCACTGATGTGTTGCTTTGATCTACTAGAAAGAGCTTACATTTAAGCAATACCGGGAAACTTGGCCGTGAGGTTAGGGACGCGCAGCTGTGAGCTTGCATCTGGGAGATAGTAGGTTCGAGCCCACTTTCGGCAGCCCTGAAGATGGTTTTCCGTGGTTTGCCACTTTCGCACCAGGCAAATGCTGGGGCTCTACCTTAACTAAAGCCACGGCCGGTTCCTTCTTATTGATATGCCTTTCCTATCCCATCGTCACCATAAGACCTATCTGTATCGGTGCTACGTAAAGCCAATTCTAAAAAGTTAAACAATAGCCTGCGATGAAAGATAAGATAGTAACACGTGAAGTATTAGTGGACTGTAACATATTATTTTTCTCTGAAATAAATACACCTCGAAAACTTCTCTCATTATACGTGGGCTCTAGAAGTGATGGCGCGAGCAGCTGGTGGCGTATATTTGGTTTGAAGCATGACAAGAGACGTAAGGATGAAGACAGCATGCTGTCAAGTTACTGTGCAACGCAGTCCACCCACTGAAGTGATAAACTGGTTTTATTGTCAGCTGACAAATTCCTCTATTTGGCAGCGGCTGTCACCACCAACTCATTCAGAGAGCCAACTTCGCCTCATTGAATAATATGGGGTTATATTAAAGGTTTTAGTTGATAGTGTAAAAAGAGAATTTAGGAAATTTTGTATTCATGTTGAGCATTATATTCTCTAATTTTTTTTTTACTTTTCCAGGTTAGGCTCGTCAATTTTATTACGTTTTATTTGTAAATCTGAGGATTTCTATATCAGTGACCGTTTAGCTACATAATACATTTTACATAAATTAAATCAGTAAATAAGTCAATTAGGTAGTCATCGGCAAATAAATAATTCAATCACGTCAAAATTCACACAAATGTTCTGCTCATTTTACCTGCGTTTTTGTCTCGTGTCATTTGGAGTGCGTATTTCTGAAACATTTTTTAAACATGTTCCAATACAACTGTTTGGTTTACGTCGCACCGACACAGATAGGTCATTACGGCGACGATGGGATAGGTAAGAGCTAGGTGTGGGAAGGATGCCACCATGGCCTAAATTAAGGTAGGGTACCGATCTCTGCACACGGTTATAAGAGTGTTTAGGGGTTGTTGTAAGGATGAACTGGAGAGGGCATATAAATCTCTGGTAAGACCCCAACTAGGGTATGGTTCCAGTGTATGGGACCCTCACCAGGATTACCTGATTCAAGAACTGGGAAAAATCCAAAGAAAAGCAGCTCGATTGGTTCTGGATGATTTCCGACAAAAGAGTAGCGTTACCAAAATATTGCAAAGTTTGAGCTGGTAAGATTTTGGAAGAAAGAAGACGAGCTGCTCGACTAAGTGGTATGTTCCGAACTGTCAGGGGAGAGATGGCGTGGAATGACGTTAGTAGGCGACTAAGTTTGAGTGGCGTCTTTAAAAGTACGAAAGACCGAGCTCGATAGCTGCAGTCGTTTAAGTGCGGCCAGTATCCAGTAATCGGGAGATAGTGGGTTCGAGCCCTACTGTCGGCAGACCTGAAGATGGTTTTCCGTGGTTTCCCATTTTCATATCAGGCAAATGCCGGGGCTGTACCTTAATTAAGGCCACGGCCGCTTACCTCCAATTCCTAGGCCTTTCCTATCCCATCGTCGCTATAAGACCTATCTGTGTCGGTGCGACGTAAAGCAAATAGCAAAAAAAAGTACGAAAGATCACAATAAGAAGATAAAATTCGAATTCAAGAGGACAAACTGGGGCAAATATTCATTTATAGGAAGGGGAGTTAGGGATTGGAATAACTTACCAAGGGACATGTTCAATAAATTTCCAATTTCTTTGGAATCATTTAAGAAAAGGCTAGGAAAATAACAGATAGGGAATCTGCCACTTGGGCGACTGCCCTAAATGCAGTTCAGTATCGATTGATATTGATCAAATTGCGTACTGGGCATATTATGTGTGTCAAAGAGTAAGACAATAAATATTTTTATACGTAGGACCATACATGGTGTTCTGGGGTATCTGTGGAACGCAGAGAGGTGATAGAAGATGCGGGCTTGAATGGGTCTAACTACGAGATAAAAAATGAATTAAAACTTTAAATATTTCTTTTCCAAAAACAATAAACTTAACAACTTTTCACTTAGTGAAATAACAATCACAAATTTGGGGATTAAAAACAGAGAACCCCAGAAGAGGGGATATGACCATTTTGGTCTTCAAGCCCCTAGTGCACACAGATACATTTTCAAAGTGGTATTATTTAGTCAAGGATACAAATCTCCCAAATTCAAGAGCACTTTGCTCCCACAAATTACAGCCTTCCAGAGGCACTCTTCAATATTACAGGAATGTAGGGAAGAGCTTACATGCTCTCCAGCATTGACCAAATTTTAACCACCCACTTAAGGCAACATTACACAAAACTTTATGATCTCTGGTCTTTCTAGGCGCAATTTACAATTAACAAAAGTAGTACACAGGGGTATCAAGTACCCAACCTACTGGGCCTTCGTGGAGAAAGAATAAGAGGTTAAATTAATGGCCCGAACACAAAATGAATGAAGGCGTATACTTGCACTCCTAGATAATGAAGAATAAAATCCTAACGGGGCTCTCGGCCCAATGATACAGGGGCTAATCTCAAGCTACTGAGGTGACTCGAATGAAGTTAGATTTAATACATTACAGGAAAGAAAAAAACACAAAATCGTAGTCAGCTCAAACCAAGTTGAAAGGGAACTCGAGAGGGTAACGCACTCTCTATCCCCGATTTACAGTTAAATACTTTATGAACTTTTACATTAGCCGACGAAAATTTACATTTTAGAACAAGGTTACATAGTTAGAAATTAGGACCTTCCCCTCGTGTAAGTCTGCGGAGTTAGCTACAGAAAAGCAAGTCTGGTGGTCATTACCTTGGCTGCTGGTCTGCCTAGCGAAGAATGAGGCGCCTCGCCTCCTGTCTTAAAACACACACACACACACACACACGCACACGCACACACACACACACGCACACACACACACGCACACACACACACACACACACACACACACACAGAAATACGGCGATCAAGAGACAAGGTAGCCAGAAAAGCCGCAGCTTATATAAGCTAGGGGACGGTTCTAGAGGGTTCTTGACTAATCCGGATACACCCTCTCAATTTTATTGGTTGAATCAAAAGTCTCACCCAAAGAACAAACATGAAGCCTTTGATAGGCTGAAAAATGATTACAGAAATTCCTATTGGCTAGGTTCAAAACTGGCGGAATGAGAAAGAAGTATTGCAAACCTTTGAAATATATAAGAAAAACAAATGAAAGTTGATTTACTAGAGGAAACCCATGAACGCAAAATTTCCTTCAATAACAACTTCTTTTACCTTGCACCAGAGTGCATGATCACAGTTTTGAGGTAGTGACATCTATGGAGAAATGTCCAAACTTCTTGAAGTAAACAAACACAAAGCAAATAAATCCAGTCAGTTTAGGCAACTTCACAATAACACAATTACTCGATACATCAGTAGTGACATCTTCAGATTAAAGTCCCAACTTCATGTAGTAGCAGTTTCACATCTTGTTGGATAGATAGACTTCATTAAGGCGCTTCTTTTGAATGTGCGGTGCTGAGGTGTACCTCCCGGTACACATGGTATGAGACAAGTTATATAAACTTTGATGCTCACTCATTCGTCCACTCAGCTTTTATACCACGAGGTGTACATTAACTCAAATAAGTTCGTAAAATATCAGATCTTGATTCACTCTCTGCGGAAGAGGATTGGAAGCCAACTGAATAAACCTGTTTATTAAAAGATTGGTGAAACCTGTGCGATGTTCTCGCATTTCACCACCTACGTACTTTTTTGTTTAATTACAGTTGGGAAAGGTGGAATTCTTGTAGGGAAGCAGACATCGGATTGGTGATTTGGGCACGAAAGAATAGTGGAACAAAGAATTTGATCCGTTTCCAAAATTATTTACTTTGCTGTAGAAAAACTGGAAGACCATCGGCAACGGCGTTAAATTCCGTCGAACGGAACACTTCAGTGTGATACTGGTAATTTTCGATGAACCAAAAGAAAATAACGTAACGTATTTTTATAAAAATAATTGACTCGATCGCAGCGTCAGAAAATATAGTTTTATCGGTGCAAAAACCAGTTTACGTGTTATTCAGTTTTGGCTCATTTACTGTTGTTTTAATGGAACCAATTTTTAAGTTTTTACATTGTCATAAAGAAGATTTAAGACGAAACTAAGGACATTGAAATCCGTGGAGCAGTTCAGAACTTATGAGCCTCTAAGTTCTGGCTCGAAAATTGCACCCAGTATTTGAGGTGTGCCGGCGAAATCTACGAAATTGGGAACATTTTAGAAAATATTTCGAAGTGTATATCCATGTGTGTATTGCGTGGTATCCGAAAATGAGATCGGGGTTTCCGTGAGAAGTCGTCCAGTGCCGATAAAGAGGAAAACCTAATAGTAATTATATTCTCCGATTTCCCATTTCGGTAAAAATCGAATTCGGGCATGTATTTTATGAAGAGATTTTCCATCCATTCTACTTTTTTTGCTATTTGTTTTACGTCGCAGTGACACAGATAAGTCTTATGGTGGCGATGGGTTAGGAAAGGCCTAGGAGTGAGAAGGAAGCGGCCGTGGCCTTAATTAAGGTACATCCGCAGCATTTGACTGGTGTGAAAATATGACACTACGGAAAACCATCTTCAGGGCTGCCGACAGTGGGATTCGAACCTACTGTCTCCCGATTACTGGGCACGGGAGAGAGAGAGAGAGAGAGAGAGAGAGAGAGAAATGCATTTATTTCTGCGTCCCCGTTTCGGAGGCTGCCAGAAAAACAAAGCTTAGCCTACAAGAAAAGTTTATTAATAACGACAAGGGTCGTACGAAATATGTATATAAATGATTGGAATACCATATTAAATCCTGCTTATTGTCCGACTCATTGGCTGAATGGTCAGCGTTGAGGTCTTCGGCTCAGAGGGTCACGGCTTCGATTCCCGGCCGACTTGGGGATTTTAATCGCCTCTGATTAATTCTTCTTTTCGGGGACTGGGTGTTTTATATTTTTCCCAACACTTTCCTCTTCATATTCAGACAACACACTACACTACCAACCACCACAGACACCCAATAGTGATTACATCCTTCCATATAAGGTTGCGTCAGGAAGGGCATCCGGCCGTAAAACAAGGCGAAATCCACATGTGCGACAAAGTTCACACCTGCGACTCCACCGGTGTGGGAAAAGCGGTAGAAAAAGAAGAAGATTAAAGCCTACTTTCTACTTAATAAATATCGTATGTCAATAATTTTGAAATCCATGAGGATTGCCTTATAGGACGAGGATATAGCTAATAGTATAAATTTTATTTTACTATTGTTAACGATCCTTTTCGGGCAGATAACCTAATTCCCTTAATAAATTGGTTATCCAAATTAAATTTCTTACAAAAGTTGTGAAATGTGTGAGTAGTGGTGCCTCTTACTCCTATCATCAATCCTAGAATATCTATGGAGTCCAGATGATATTTCTCAGCGTAATATGGAATCGTAGATTCATATGTGTCATATTTCTCCTTGTATACATCATGTGGTTTAGTGGATGTTGGGTGCTGCCTCAGTTCTAGTTGTGGGGTATATTATGTACCTTTCACTTGAACCCGGGGGTATACTGTAGCTATCATATCAGTCCGCCGGCTTGACCCAGCCTCAGACAATAGATGTACCTTCTTGTAGACTGTATAATGGTTTCCCCTTAGGGCTTCAGCAATCATAGATCTTATACGATGATTTAATTTCCGTAGGGTGTCATTAAATGGACAGGAACTCAAGACGTGCCCAAGTCTTTCAGTCTCATCGTGGCAACGCCGACAGTGGTTATTGACTTGGGACATTCCAGGTAATGCACGAACTGGAACTACATTAGCTGTCAGTTTTATGGCATTCTCCCAGTCGCTGCTGGTTAAACCTTCGGGTTTTCTTAACCACTGATTGCTTGGTGTGTATTCCTTATTCCCCTTTTGCGCTAAGGCACACCGGGCATAGAATTCTTTCTCACGGAGTTGTCGTAGGAGTGAGACCTTGAGTGATTCATATTCAGTATTCAGGAATAAGCCAAGTTTTCCGAAGCACTTCTCTGTTTCTATATGGATATTCTGGTATGGTTAATGTGTATATTGTTGGATCGATGAAGAACTTTGCATGATTTATGTGCTGTAGATAATCTTCCCAACCGCACTTGAAAAGACAGAGTCCTTTGCACTTTATATCGGAGTATAACATGCTGACTGGCGTATCTACTGGAAGCTGAAGAACTTCTTTCAAGCTGCTTTTGATTAGTTTGTTAGTATCAGCTAGGAAATTCGTAGATATTCGATGTAGAAGTGTAATGTGGTATTTGTGGAACAAAGATGGGGAAGTGTAGGTTGATAGCACATTAAATTTCTGGCATGGTTGCAGTAGTGGAGTTGATGCTAATGCGTCCTAGTTTACTATAAAGTTTTTCCATCGTTAATTTGGCATAAAATACAGTAGCGTGGTTATAGTTTACTCCGAGGTAGCGGATTGTCTCTGCACGGATTATAGATGTAATTTCATTGTAAGCATATAATTTTAGAAATTTGTAGGTTGGAGTTTCTTTTACTATGGAAATGGATTTGGATTTGTTGATGTTGATAGTTAGACCAATTTTTTCGAATCTCTTGATGGCAATTTCAGTGATCTTTCTAGTTGAAGTCTCGTTTTTGCTACAATCAGCGTATCATCAGCAAAGCCTACAGTGGTCACGTTAGGAAGGCCCGGCATTATACCATATCCATGTTCTTCTGTAACTCTGTTGATAAAAGTTCTTCTAGAATATGGTCAGTTGCAATGTTGTGAAACGCCGGTGATAAGGGCGAACCCTGCATTATACCTTTATTGAAAACAATTGGTTGGGCTTTCTTGTCATGCGATTCTATTTGATTCGTATTATTAGTTTTTGGGTAGTGTCATTATTAGGTCAGCCAGTTTTGACGGCAGGGCGAGGGAGGAGAGGGCATTGCTCAAGTGTTTATGCCCTACCTTATCAAAGGCCTTAGTGATATGCATGAATACTAGGTTACAGTCAACCTTTTGGTGTTTGGCTGATGTTAGAATAAAATCCAAGATGGAAGTGTTGATATGAGTGCCAGCAGAGTTTGGGAAACCACATTGATTGTCTTTAAAGCTCACTTAGCTACGTAGTCGTGTATCTAATAAGCGCTTCTCAATATTGAATAAATGGTTATTGGTCTCCAGTAATTTAGATCCATGGGATATCCTCCTTTATAGATAAGCACGGTGCTAGCTCTCTTACGAAACTCAGGCATCAATGTTTTTCTTGTATAAATCCAGTAAAAATCCAATTCGGCAAATAAGTGTGAAGAATAGAATTTGCTTTCCGTGTGTCACTGTCAATTCTGCTGGAAACTGATTGGACGAAGCCACAATAATTAGGTCAGAAAAGGGATTACCGCCGTTTCATTGGAAGGATTAGTTAAAATAATCCTATGTAGAGTGCATTTTAACTAATACTCTCCAATTTAATTCTAGTTTGATTAATAATTTACATAACATGATGGATGTAAAACTGAACGAAATATAGTGCTCTGCTTTAAATACCAAGTATCATGAAAATATACGGATAAGCTTTCGCTTTTTCACGGGATAGCTTCATTATAAGAGCGTGGAAGAATAATTAATAGTTCATTATCACTGACCCAAGCGTAGTACGTAGTTAACGATGTAACAGGCAGTAATAAACATGCATAGCTTGAAATTGTAATGTGTTCAGGTGGAGTAGTTCTAGCCATGGGGTATTTCCATCCACCTTCCTTTTTACCATTGCATTGTGTACGAAAGAATAATTAAGTAGGTTTATTCAAGAGCCATTATGCCGGTTGCAGGTGTACTAACAGAAGAAATTTGTTGATATTCGTCGCAGGGGTGGAAAGAAAGGTAGACACAAAATACTCTATAGACAGACTAATCCAAGCCGACCTTATAAGTTAAATATAAGAGAACGATGCATATAAGAATTGTGTAATGAAAAGTGTCTTCAGAACAAGGGTCGAGAACTGTAATGCTTTATCCCTGAAAACGGTAATAATAATAATAATAATAATAATAATAATAATAATAATAATAATAATAATAATAATACAGCCGTAAAATATGTCAGCTATGTTGGAAACATAAGTTTGGTGATAGGTTTCATCACGGTTACATTTGAAATCATGTTAGTGAGGAATTTGCTAACTTAACTTTGGCAAATATTTAAGAAAACTCTACTGCTTTAATGGAGATTTAACTTATTAGGACCGAGCGAGTTGGCCATGCAGTTAGAGTCGCGTGCTGTGAGCTTGCATTCGGGAGATGATTGGTTCTAATTTCACCATCGCCAGGCCTGAAGATGGTTTTCCATGCTTTGCCATTTTCACACCGAAAACCTTTCCATCCTAGCGTCACCGAAAACCTTCATTGTGTTCATACAACGTTAAAGCACTAGCGGAAAAAACATATTGGGGTCAGAGATGTAACTTTTCAATTTAATCTTTCTTCTGTATCATTACTTTTTCTTCAGATCAGAAAATTATTTTCAATTAACAGGTCTTGCGACTAAATGATGTAACATGTACATATGAATTATAAACTTCTCCAACGTATTAATGAATATGCCTATTATCTTTTTACCAAATGTCTTTTCTTTTTCATTTTCTCCAGAATTGCTGTTAGGAAAATAATAAGAGTTTTCAGTACATTGACGTTTTGCATACAGGTCTGTTTCTTCACAAAAATAATTCTAACTCCGTTTGGATGAGGGACGCAGACGAAGAATACACCCACGGCATCCTCTGCCTGTCGTAAGAGGCGACTAAAATTAGCGACCAATGGATGATCGAGTTAGAACCATGAGATTACTTGTAATTAATACCACCGCGCGGGGAACACAATGGGTCGCTTTTATTTGCGCGTAGTACCACTATCCTAGGTACAAAATAGGTTTGTGATTAGTAGCAATAGAGTGCGCTGTCGGCTTTTAGAGTACCTGTGATTAGTACCACTATATGAGCGACACCATGATTCTGGCTTGCCTATGATTAATACTCACTATATGAGGAACACCACAGGATAGTACGAGTCCCTGTGGTTAGTGCACTTATGTGATGAACACCGTTGGTTTGCGTTGCCTGTAAATTGCGCCACAATGTGCGAAACACCATACTAGGTCTGTGTTACATCTGCGAATTTCATTACCTGTGAGTAGTACCATAATGTGTGGAATACCGCGAGTCTACGCTACTTTTGATTCCTAACGCAACATTAGAAATACCATGGTTCTACTTTCCTAGCGATAAGTACCATTATGAAGGGCCGATGACCTGGATTTTGGACCCCTTTAGACTAAAAGTATCCTCGATTCTGTATTGTGCTATAGAAGCAGTCCCTTAGTCAGTAATACTCTTGTTATACGTCAGTTTCTGTGCATGTGAAGCATTGCGGGTTGGATCTACTGATTGTTTTAAGTTCATATCCATCCTTTCATTCTTCATCCTCACATTTAGAATTCTGCTCAGTGGAGGATTTTGGACTTTTAATTTGTCAGTACATTTCGTCTCCTTTCGTACAATTGGGGGCCGATGACCTAGATATTAGGCCCCTTTAAACAACAATCATCATCATCATCATCAAGCTAATTCTACCAGAATTGTTACTTCAACAACTGTAGCCCCCTGTGGGTGGGGGCGGTAGAATAACACCCACGGTATCCCCTGCCTGTCGTAAGAGGCGATTAAAAGGGGCCCCAAGGGCTCTGAACTTTGGAGCGTGGGTTGGCGACCACGGGGCCCTCAGCTGAGTCCAGGCACTGCTTCCACTTACTTGTGCCAGGCTCCTCACTTTCATCTATCCTATCCGACCTCTCTTGGTCAACTCTTGTTCTTTTCCGACCCCGACGCTATTAGGTTTGCGAGGGCTAGGGAGTCTTTCATTTTCACGCCCTTCGTGGCCCTTGTCTTTCTTTGACCGATATCTTCATTTTTCGAAGTGTCGGATCCCTTCCATTTTTCCCCCTGATTAGTGTTATATAGAGGATGGTTACCCAGTTGTACTTCCTCTTAAAACAATAATCACCACCACCACCACAACAACTGTAGACCCTGTGCTTAACAATGTTTATTAAAATTGAGTGGTTAATGGTACGCTTGTACAATGGCTGAACCGCAAGCCGATTTATTCTTGTTTCACACCCTGGTGACGTCGAGCGGGATTTTTGATCGGACCGGAGCATTGTCACGAGAAGTCCTTACGAGCTTAATTCCCGGGCCAAATCGTAGGCTGTGCCTGTATTGTAAGCCGACACGAACATGAAACGGTAGCATTGAAAATAAATATGTATGATATCGTATAAGAGCGAATACCTTCACATTACACGTTTTAATTATCTTTAGTACAACTCGTAGGTACAAGATAATTAAATACAGGAAAGGACTATTGAAAGATATTAATATTCATGCAAATTGGTGTTCAGCCACCACTTTCGATATTGACTCTAAAGTTTTTAGTATCAGAGGCTGTGATATAGAGAATGATACACCAGCTACATAAAATGCATGATGACACGTAACCTTTCTAAAAGTGATAATCCTAATGTCGATATTTATATTCTTGCCACTGATACATCAGGAAGGTAAAACCGAGCGAGATGGCTGTACGGTTAGGGTCGTGCAGCTTTGAGCTTGCATTCGGTAGGTGGTTAGAATCTCACTGTCGGCAGCCCTGAAGATGGTTTCCCGTGGTTTCTCATTTTCACACCAGGCAAATGCTGGGGTTATATCTTAATTAAGGCCACGACTGCTACCTTTCCATACTTCCGTTGTCGAAGACCTTTGCTGTGTTAATGCGACGTTAAACAAGTAGGAAATAAAAATCAAATCATTAAAAATCATTAAATTACAGTTGTAATGACGAACTGCTAATGAGATCCATGGATTGTTATTGCTCATTTATAATCAGCGATTATGGCCTTTATGGCCTTTTTTCATATAAAATTCCTCAAAACTATTTCAAATTATTCCTTAAGTTAAAACAGACGAATTTTAACTTTTATGTGTGAAAAACTATGCTGTATGTCCGACAGCTTGGTTGAATGGTCAGCGTCGAGGCTTTCGGTTCAGAGGGTTCCGGGTTCGATTCCCGGTCATATCGGAGATGAAAATGAAAAATCCCCCGCCTGTTTGCAGTCATTCGACCGGGTCAGGAATGGAATGAATGAAGCCCGCTCTAGCGGCGAGGATAGAAAATATGCCAGCTGACGAAGCCTGTCGCACTCATCTGGGGCAATAATAAATGACTGCCAAATGAAATTATATTTTAATGGAGAGTGCTGCTGGAATGAAAGATGACAGGGAAAACCGGAGTAACCAGAGAAGAACCTGCACTTCCTCCGCTTTGTCCAGCACAAATCTCACACGGCGTGACCTACTAGCGGCGTATCTGAGATGTTAATATATAATTAATTTAGTGTGGCTACTTCTAGCCGAGTGCACCCCTTGTAAGACAGCCCCTCCGATTAGAGTGGGTGGCATTTGCCATGTGTAGGTAACTGCGTGTTATTATGGTAGAGGATAGTGTTGTGTGTGGTGTGTGAATTTCAGGGATGTTGGGGACTACACAAACACCCAGCCCCCGGCCATTGGAATTAAACAACTAAGGTTAAAATCCCTGACCCGGCCGGGAATCTAACCCGAGACCCTCTGAATCGAAGGCCAGTACGCTGATGATTCAGCCAACGAGTCGGACATCGGAGATGTTGATAGCGTGTGATTAATTCTCCTGGCTCGGCGACTGGGTGTTTGTATTTGTCCCAACACTCTCCTCTTCATTATCAGACAAAACATCACGCTTCCAGCCATCACAGAAACACGCAATAGCGATTACATCCCTCCTCATAGGGTTCGCGTCAGGAAGGGTCAAATCCACATGTGCGACAGCGTTCGCACCCGCGACAAGGCGGTAGAAGAAGGAGAAGAAGAAGAAGAAACTGAAAATGAATTGTCCAGCCCCTCGGTGTAGGGGGAAATGCGCCCGCCTGTCACCCGGCGGGCCCGGGTTCGATTCCCGGCTGGGTCAGGGGTTTTTAATTGTAAATGATTAATATCCCTGGCCTGGGGATTGGGTGCTTGTGTCGTCCTTAACTCTCCTTTCCTCACATTCAACACTGTACACTTCCTCCATTCCAATTACTCGCAGGTTCATATCACATGGTGCAAGTAGGGGCAAAATATCTCTATAAGTCGACGCCCCGAACAAATAGCATTAAAAAAAAAACTTTTGAGTTCACGACCCATACTTTGAGAACCAATATTTATAGGCATCCTTAGCAGCACGCAACATCTACAACACGAATAGACTGTAACAAACTATACGACTATACTTTTTAACCGATTGTCAATCCACAGCAAACATTCACTGAAGTTAACATTAATCGGAAATAGAGTAATTTAGGCAGTGATCTAGTTCAGTATCTTCCCATACTACCTGAAATTTCCTTGACGCCTGTCGGTTCTTTAAATGGAAGGCACATACCTGAGTTTTAGATGGGTTAGGCTTCAATTGGTTTCCTCTGTAGTAGTACAGATCAAGTCATGCTAAACAAGTTGACATTTCTCTAAATGAAACATGTCGACTCATTACTGGCTGCTTGAGACCAACTCCACGAGATAGAATCTACTGTTTGGCTGGAATCGCCCCATCAGATATAAGAAGAGAAGTTGCATCCATGAATGAGAGAACTAAAGCACTTGCCTCATGTGCACACCCATTGAATGGATATGAACCTGCCCACCGAAGAGGTCTAGGAGGAGTTTCCTGAATACAACCGAAGATTTAAACGAATCTGCTCAATACACAAGGTTGAGATTATGGAGAACTAGAAATCCTCAACTTGCTGGTTGGATGCTACCAATTGAACATCTCCCCCTAGGACACGAGGAACATTGGTCTACGTGGAAATCGTTGAACAGGCTTCGCACTGGGGTTGGTAGATCAAGAATCAATATGGTAAAGTGGGGCTTTCCTGGCACATCCAGACAATGTGAATGTGGTGAAGACCAAACCACAGCCCATTTCGTGAACTGTAGTAAATGTCCTGTAAGTTGCACAATAGAGGACTTGATGGCTGCGACACCTAATGCCCGTGATTTGGCGAAATTCTTGTCAGACACTATTTGATATGTATGTCATTAAGTACCATTATGCTGTGTAAAATGTATGCTTCTGATACGAATAAATAAATAAATAAATAAATAAATAAATAAATAAATAAATAAATAAATAAATAAATAAATAAATAAATAAATAAATAAATAAATAAATAAATAAATAAATAAATAAATAAATAAATTAATTAATTAATTAAAAACGATTTTGAATTAGCCTTTAGACGTAATTATTTCATTGTTTTTAGGTGTGTATTACAAATAAAAATGGTGTCATGCAGCGTTTTACTGGAGAAATTAATAAATACTGTATTCCGGATTACAGCAAGAGTGCTTTCTGGTAGAGAGAATGTTTCGTAAGAGCGACGCGTTTCTAGTAATTCAGTTTACTCGTACCTGGCTTGTTGCGGTGGTTGAGTGGCTGTATACAAGGTAATAAAAGTTGAACAATGGAGTCACGCAACTCGTGTTGAACAAATATTTGACGTGTATACAACATGTTAATTACTTTCCCGTGTTAATGAAGGCCGCATTGGACACAGGTACACGAGGGCTTCCAGCTTTTGAAAGATTCACACTTTATCTCTACATGTATGTGGTTAAGCTTTAAAATGGGAAATAACATAATGCGTGCGACACATAGATGGATGAAAGGATTAACAATGTTTTGCTCCTAGTTTCAATACTGGATACTAAGTCTAAGTTTTGTAAGGCAAGGGAGGTGGCGAAGGATAAAAGTTTTACGAAAGTATTTTTGACGGAAATATACTGTATGTCGAGATAGTGAAATTCAGTCTCAACTAACAATATGTATATTCCTTAATTAATCCCTTACCGTAAGTTGGGAAGGACAAGCCGTGGTAATAGAAGGGCATAATTCCAAAGTGACTCATCTCATAGAAATACTATTTACACCTTGTGTGATGGGAGCGGAAGAATACCATCCATGGTATTCCCGTGCCTGTCATAATAGCTCCAACAGCTCTTCGTTTGCTAGCGTGGGTTGACGACCACGAGTTCCCTAACTGAGTCTAACATTCTTCCGCAACGTGTGCCACCCTTCTCGCTTTAATATTTCCTCTTCGCCCTGCCTTGATTACCTCTTATTTTTTCGCATCCCGACGGTGTTAGGTTTGCAAGGTCCAGGAGTCTTTGATTTTCACACCATTGGGGGCTCTTTCATTTCTTTCCTTTTCCCCATCCTTCATTCTTTGAAGCACCGGATGTCTTCCATTTTTACTCTGATTAGTGTTAAGATAGGTTGGTTGCCCAGTTGTACTTCCTCTTAAAACAAACACCACCACCATGAAGTACTATTGAACGGGAATTTGTAGTTATGATACAGAACTTGGTTTCGCTGTGCAGCTAAATCACGTAAAATCAAACCTTAATGTAATGTTGGAAAAAAATAATAATAATTCACACCCAGTTTTAATAATAAGGCACACATCGTTCTGTACATTTTTCCTAAAGCTTCTTCTCTGTTTACAACTTTTGAAGTGACTTGTTCGTATTCATGGAAAAGTCTGCTTTTGAAAACACAGTGCCGTATAATCAGCGCTTAGTTAGTGAGTAAATGGACAGTAGCTTGAAACATTCACGAACATACACCAGGGAATCACAGTCCATTCGATTTTATGATTTTAATGTCATTTTGTGATATAGAAATTTTCATCCTCTTGTGTATAATCTAACATTTGCAAAACATACAGTCGTAAGCGCTGAAAAATAGGCATCGAGTCCTTTTATTTCCTCCTTTTCTTCATTGGCAGTTTTTGAAGCAGGCTGTGTGCTCAAACTGTTAAAAATTTTGCTGCATATAATGCTTCAGGTCCAATTATAGTTTGATAATGTCTATGTTTTTATTATTATTTTTTTTAATTTTTTTAAACTCCATGAATAAATGGTTTACATGCTGAATTTGGTCTTAAGGTTCCTGGGTTTGACTTGCAGCCGGCAATTGTCATTATATTCAGACTTAAAGATGATATCTGTACGCATAGTTGTCGATTGATAGCACGCCATTTAAAGCATGTCAATCCGAATCTGATTCAAAATATATATAAAAAATTACTCTTGAAAGGAAGTTTTCATGACCGCTGGTATCGTGATCACAACAACGCGACCTCCCAGTTTTACGTGACTGTGGATGTCGAGATAATAGCCACATCTCCAGTTTTACGTGACTGTCGATATCGACATAATAGCCACATCTCCAGTTTTACGTGACCGTCGATATGGAGATAATAGCCATATCTCCAGGTTTAAGTGACTGCCGATGTCGAGGTAAGTGCCACATCTCCACTTTTACGTGACCGTCGATGTCGAAATAATATCCACATCTCCGGTTTTACGTGACTGTCGATATCGATATAATAGCCACATCTCCAGTTTAACGTGACTGTCGATGTCGACATAATAGCCACATCTCCGGTTTTACGTGACTGTCAATATCGATATAATAGCCACATCTCCAGTTTAACGTGACTGTCGATGTCGACATAATAGCCACATCTCCGGTTTTACGTGACTGTCAATATCGATATAATAGCCACATCTCCAGTTTAACGTGACTGTCGATGTCGACATAATAGCCACATCTCCAGTTTTCCGTGGAATAAAACCACATTTACTGTGCTTTCAATTCTTTTTTTTCTTTTATCACTGTATATCTTGAATTTGTATTCGCTCAATCAGTAGAACTTTGGATCCACTACAGCTTCACTCGTATGGCTTCTACATGTGTAGTCTAATATTGTAATGCAATGAGGAAATAGGTGAGGTCAATGTATTTTGGCACACAACTAGAATAACTGAAAATAAACATCTATGACCTATGTAGTTTATTAAAGCCAAATTAGTTGCTGCTTAATGCCACGAGGTCATCAGAATAACGATGAAGTCTCCGCCTTAACACTAGAGTTTCATGACGGGTTTTGCTGTGTTTTGAATGAGACAACTCCTGTGTTGATCTCGTGTGACTCAAATTCGTTCCAATTTATTGAACAGAATTGCAAATCCTTGGACGATCCCGGATTTTAACCCGGAAATTTGAGTAAAAGTGAGGTACGGTACAACTTCAACTTGGGACTGTCTACCACACAAGGTAAGGACAACAACAATTCAATTTTAAAAATAGAATTATTATTAGGCGTAATAGAACTTCCTCCAATGAGGAGGCTGTCACAAGGACAAAGTATATCGACTACAAAATATGTCTTCCAAGTTATTGGTGAACTTGCTAGATTGTGCCAGATAGAATTAGAAATGTTACAAGGCTCAGAAATAAATTTGGAAATTATAGTATGATGTACAGCTCGTCAAATGTTACATACATGACTGCGGAGTATGGTGGTTGAACCTTGTATTGCGGCTATAGCAATGTTGTGAATTCGTGTCCGGTTGAGACGAAGAAAATCTCACAGCTGTACAAGAAATGTATGGATTGTTCCTCGAGCACCGATCATGACTCCGTGTGCGGAGATGTTGTCTAGGTGATATATGCTTTGATAATAGTTATTACTAACAAATACATCGCAGTTGGGAAATATTCCGGTGACAATGCTAACTTACAGCAGGGTAATAATAAAGTAAAGGTAAAACATAGCTACACAACAAGAAGAGCTACAACATCAACAAGAGTACAACAAGCAATTCCATGGAAAGAAAATATTACCTGCAAGAAATACTATTAGTTTAACATTCTAAATACAGCAAGCTCGTATACAAATTCACACACAACGTATTTCCTGTGCTTAACACTACGGCTTACAATAGGTTGAGCTTGCTACATTACAACACAGGCATATACAAATTTACACGTACCTTAAATATTTCAAAATATTACACTATGATTTACAGTAGATTGAGCGGTCCAATTACTATTACCTTAGCACTGTAAATACAGCACGTTCATATACAAATTCACACATACCTTCAATCATTCAGATGCCTTAATACTACCATTCACAGAGGATTGAGCGTTGCGTTAATATATAACACGCCGGGCTGATTGGCTCAGAGGGTTAAGGCGCTGGCCTTCTAACCCCAACTTGGAAGGTTCGATCCTGGCTCAGTCCGGTGGTATTTCAAGGTGCTCAAATACGACAGCCTCGTGTCGGTAGATTTACAGGCACGTTAAAGAACTCCTGCGGGACTAAATTCCGGCACCTCGGCGTCACCAAAGACCGTAAAAGTAGTTAGTGGGACGTAAATCAAATAACATTATTATTATTATTAATATATAACACCATCACACAGACATTTACACATAATTTACAGAATGCAGGAATATATTCTTTAAGCACCTTACGTTTTTGGAAAAAACTCAATGGCACTTGCAGGCTCTTTCTTTTTCCGCCTTAATACCACGTCTCAACACCATGCACCCAACGCAAACTCTGGCCTCGGTGGCATGTTTGACATAGAAACAGGCAGATACTCCTTGTATCACTTCCCACTCCTCCCCGCTACAGTATCTCTTTTCTTCTTAGAAATTAATAGCATCACGGAGGAAATGTGGATTAGTGACAATTGCCACAGTGGGAGGAGCGGGCTTCGGCCCTCTCCCGAAAAATGTAGCCCCTTCCAGTAGCCTCAGCAGACCAGTTTATATCCGGAAGATTTAAGTCACCTGCAATTATAGAACTTGTCTGCATATTATTGCCTGTACACGTAACATCATGCAGCCTATAGAGTACCGAGAAGTTGTTACCAGGCACCCTATATATTTTTATTATTTCGTCGTTGCCGGGACGAAACCTCCTATGTGTTAATATTTTTGGAGATATACTGACCCGCAACACATACGTTGTGAAGAGCGAGAATGCATTGACAACTGTCACACAGTATTGCACCTTAGATGACAGAACCTTACCGGCCAAAGTTCTAAGCTAAAATATTTCACATAGGAGGTTTTGTCCCGGCAACGACGATTTGAATAAGTTTGGCATTCCCTTGTCCCATGATTTGCACATACAGCATTTCGTGATCCTCGTCAACCCATTTTAAATAACTATCTATGTTCTTTCACACACAGATAAATGCCCCGCCACCTCTTGACACTCTGTACCTTCTACAGATATATATAATGAAATCACCCTGATTACTTCGCTACTATTAACATTCCCATTCAGCCATGACTCTGTACAAATGACAATATCCACATAGTATGGTTAAGTAAGATTCCAAAATTCAGTAAATTTATTTAACATGCTTTGACGATTTATCTGCTGTAGTCTTAGGGCCTTACCTCCATAGTCATTGTGGCTGTTCATTGCATGTCGTCAGCTCCAGTTGGCTGCCCTCCTCCACCTCCAGTCTTCCTCATCTTTGCAGGCAAGACTCAATAACTCTCTTGTGCATGTTTCGTAACTCGTAGGAGCCTCGCCGGTTCAGATGCAGTCCGCCCCGCGGGAAGTCCCCGTTTCCTATCCAGCAATCCGTCTCCACACACACCATGTCTAGTTGCTGACACACGCAGTCCATTCGGTCGTCCACAGCTTTCACCCGCTCTAGAGGTACGTCTTTCCTTCACACTGCGCCACTAAGTATGATCTTCGCATTCTTAAAATTTTTCTTAGCTGCATTCGCCAGTTCATACATCTCTCCCATTAAATAGTATACTGACACTTTTATTCTGAGATCATTGGTCCCTACATGAAGCACTAACGCTTGCACATCGACAGTATCTTCCACTCTTCCAACCTGCTGAGACAACTGCTCAGTTTTTATTCCCGGATAGCCCTGTATTTTTTACCAGTCCTCTTTGAAATGTCACCACTCTAGCGTATCATCGAGTCACCCATCATGAGTACGTCACGTGAATTTTTTACGATCAAATCACTTTCCTCCACTGAGTCAACTGTAGGAATATAATCAGGTTCTGTTTCCTTGGTACTCTTCATGCCATTTTTTATCTGTGCTTTCACTGTTTCTTCGAAATCTGCAAGTTTCTGCTCTAGATTCTCTATTTTAAAGCCTCCCGCCTTGATTTCTTCCCTCATATTTTCCACAGTGTCACAAATTCTACAAAACCAAACGTTGTCCGGACAATCCTCTTTCTTCACCTTAGCTCAGCCAAAGTGGAACCACTTTGAACATATCACACACTTGATTCCATTCTTTTAGTTCTTGCTACACGTTGAGCACTTAATTGCCGTCGCTCCTGTAGGGTCCTGAACATCACACTCCACTGCAGGTCCTGGGTTCAACTCAACACCACCAATAACCAATAAGGCCGATATAACAACTCCCAGGAACTACAAGTTACTAGGTCCGGAAAGACCGCACTGTCGCGGGAAGGAGGGCCTCACACGCCCGGACTGTCCTTGCCGGTAAATTTCCAACGCACAACCCATGATAACTTGACTTCAGAGCGCTGGAGAAACACGTCCGTCCACTTCAACAGGTTACTCACTACTCTCTCAACAGCTCACTCACTACTCAGAATGCCGTAATTTACGGACGGTTGGTAAATCGACTTCTTCTCGCCGTCAACCTCTTCAAGTTGGCCAACGTTCGACTCGAAACGTACTGTAGATCAGTGATAAGATCCTCCCAAGTCAAAGGCTATATTGCAGTTTGTTGCTGCCTGATATTTACAGTGGTAAATGCCACGCTACCGGGCAAAAAAATGAATTAAAATCTAATATTGAACCATCTACCTCCAGAGTAAATTTACAATTAGCAAATCCAGCAAAATTTCAATAGTAGTCATTCTTTGTATGGAAGAATACATAACGTATTGTTTTATGGAACACTTGATCCGTAAATTCCGTTGGGTCACTGTGTTTATTTCTGTCAAATGTTCATTTTTTTGAGTTGTGCTGTTAAGGATTTGACCATGCCGGTGATTTTTAAAGTACGCCAGCCTCATGTCGGTAGATTTACGGTACGCAAAAGAACACCTGCGAGACGAAATTCCGGCATATTGGCGTCCCAGAATGCCATAGTATTTCGTTGGGTGTAAAATATTATTATTATTATTATTATTATTATTATTATTATTATTATTATTATTATTATTATTGTCAAATACTGTATTAGAAGTTCTAGGACATTATTTCCGGCCCCACAGTGTAGGAGTAGCGTGCCTGCCTCTTACCAGGAGGTCCTGGGTTCGATTCCCGGCCAGGCAAGAGATTTTTACCTGAATCTGAGGGCTGGTTCGAGGTCCACTCAGCCTGCGTGATTACAGTTGATGAGCTATCTGACGGCGAGATGGCTGCCCCGGTGTATATAGCCAAGAATAACATTCGAGAGGATTCGTCGTGCTGACCGCATGACACCTTGTAATCTACAGGCCTTCGGACTGAGCAGCGGTCACTTAGTAGACCATGGCCCTTCAGGGCTGTTATGCCATGAGGTTTAGTTTGGTTTTATTATTATTATTATTATTATTATTATTATTATTATTATTATTATTATTATTATTATTGTTGTTGTTGTTGTTGTTGTTGTTGTTGTTGTTGTTGTTGTCAAATACTGTATTAGAAGTTCTAGGACATTAAAAGGTTGCATTAAGATAGCCCCAAACCGTCGAGTGGAATTCATCATTCATTACTATAGAACCCTATAGAGGAAAAGGGCTGTGTTTAAGTCCTTGTTTATATCTCAAAATCTCATATTTAAAGTGTGAATCTACTATGTTTCCTGCTCTCAAATATTTTTTGAAGAACAGTTTTCTGCTTATAAACGAGTTAAATTTGCCTTTTTTCTCCTTTATACGAACATCACCTTCTGGATATCATCAAATAAGTTACCTAAGAGCCACACGAAAATGATTTCATTTCTTATCATCGTCCAACAAATACAAATAGAACACCTTAAACATTCATAAATAAAGCCGTTGATTTTAAACGTTTGGTATGCTAATATCTACATAGGGGTGTGCTCGAGTTAAACGGTACAATGTTATTGTGTAAGTTAACTCTTCAAACGAGTAGTGTATTTTTATTGCCTGCTCGTCTCAAAGCGAGAGCTTCCTGATGTGTCATGATGTTAGCGATGGTACGGCTGATAATGACCCTCTATGTCAGTTGTTCCGTGACTAATCTCCCTCAGGAAGTCAGGTAACTCAGAGCTACTGTCGGGGTATCTTGACAGGTGTGTGTTGGTGCGTGCGCGATACATCGGCATGTGAGGGTGTGGTGTGCGTGAAGCAGCACGCGACCAGCAGCATGGACGGCACTAGATAAAGTGTCCAAACGACTCGAATATATCCTAGGAGTGTTGTTAAAGAGCAGCTATTTGTAACAGTCCAATTTAACTGTAGAATCTATTAGTATAAAAGCCAAATACCCGACCTCATAATAACACGTCGCTTAGAAAATTTGGCTAAATTTTATGCAGGCAGGGTTTTAGTTTAGATCCAGCCGTGAAGTTCGAAGTTAATTCAGACCATCCACAGGAGGCTGACAACCAGAAGAAGACTATCTACGAACCTACAGTGTCCTATTGTAAAAAAGAGTACAACTTTGAATATATTGAGGTGATTTGATAGATGGTGGGTGCTCGAGGAACGATACCGAACATTTTTTAAAAGACCTGCGAAATACTAGGCATCCCTAATAATACCATAAAATACACTCTAATCTTGGTAGTTAAAGGATCTGTCGCGATTTTACGAAATCACTTTCATGGTGTTATTGTCCTTAATCTCTTCTACTATTTTTCGGTCTTCTATCAGCAGTTGTATAACCATTCTTGTGCCTTTTTTATGCTTTGTCCCTGTGGTAGCCTTGATAATTTTCAGGAAGTTAATGAAATACAAATTAAAAATGACATTTTATATCGTGACCACAGCTTGTGATCCACCAGTTTTATTTGGAATCCAGCAATACGATTCGATTCAAAATTCATATTTTCAGTTGTCGATGTTCAAATCGCGGCCACCAGCGATTATGTCGCTTAGGTATTTCATCCAACATGACTGACCCTATGAGTAGCAAGACCTTGCTTAATAGCTGTGCTCCGGATGCCATTACCTGAGCCCAACTCATACATCAGCACAAAAACTCGCCTAAACGCTATAGTTTTCTCTGCATATTGTTTGCCTCTTTTTACGAAATAAACGTTACGTTGCATTGGAAACTGGCAAAACTGCTCCTAATTTTTGAAGTTACTCGGCACTCACTGGGAAAACGGGATTGTCCTGCTCTTAAAAATCGGGTTAGACTCGCACTGTTCGACGGCGCGACCTCGAGTCGATGATCTGTAATCCTTCTCAGAGGAAGAGGAACTCACCATCTGTAACTTTCCCTATTTATTGGTAAAACTTACGAAGGTAGTTTTAAATAGCCTGTATTCTAAAGAAGTTTGCCAATTACAGGTAAAAAATGTTTTCTCACACCCCTTTGAGTAACACCACCTTGTTTAATAGCTGGACGTTCAAGGGAGTCTATGTCTCAAGAGATTTTCTTTGCTGTATACAACCGTAAAACTCCGAAATGAACTTCCAACAAATTTATTTGCATTATTCACGGTGTAGCACCAATGTACGCTCGAACTTTCAGGAAACATTACTCACATGTATGAGAAGAAAATGCGATGCGTGGACAACTTCCAGAACATCCACAAATGGTACAATTGCAGTCTTTTCTCTCAGCGTTTTCCATTCGTTCTCTTCATTTGTCGTAAGCTGTGATTTCTATAAGAGGTATAATAGTGTTAAGTAGCTTGTTGTTGATCTTTACAGGATAGTTACTCCCTTATGCCCAAAGAACCCAATTTTGCGTAGAAAATTTGCACGTTCTAGATACAGTGAGTCAAAGTGAAACTCAAACATCACTATAACTAGTCTGTGTTCATGATTGGAGATGTGAACAATAATTTATGTTCGCAACAATAAGGGTATTTCTTGAATTATTAAGTCACTACAGGTTAGTTAGCGAATCCCTGAACTTAACAAGATATAACCGTTCTTTGTCTATATGTTAGTAGGTAATGTTAATATGAAACTCGCCCAGTTCTATATCAACAGGTAAGAGGGCAGCATAAATTATGCACGATTGTATTTCGACACCAAATTCAGTTTGTTGTGGTGAGTTGTGAAGTGCAGACAAGTCAGGCTGCTATCACGGGACGTCAAACAGGAATTAGTTTTCATTATAAATAAAAATAAATAGAAGTTGATTTATTTCGTACCTTAGTACAAAAATATACATTTGTTAAACCAGAACCAAGACTAAAATAAAGTAACAATTATACCTTTTTGTTGAATCAAAACATATTTTCCCCTAGTAAATGAGTTTCATCGAGCTCGATAATGATTTTTCAATATAACAGAGTAAAATCACTACGAAAAATTGATGTACTTGTAAACTGGACAGCTGTACAGTATGTTATAAACAGATATAAAAATACACGCAGCATTAAAAACGAAAACAAAGTGAGTGTGAGGAAAATTTTCAACTCCAGGGAGGAACGTTGGATCCTAAGACAAGTGAAGAAAAATCAAGCGATTTGTGCTCCGAAACTTGCTGTAATAGCTGAGGAACAAGAGAGCAAATCCAGAAACTATTCTACTTATCCTAAGGAAAAGTAAGACATGGAATAATAGCTGGGAAAACATTTGTTGGAGAGATTAATAGGAAGAAAATGTTCAGCTTCATTTAAGGAGCATACAAAAAACTATTTGACTGTTATTTTGGCAGATAAATGCAAATAATTCAATCTCATCAGATCAGATGGAAAAGTTACTGTCTGGAGGAAGCCAAAAGAGGAGACGAAAACTATCAATTGACGCCCTAATATAAAAAATGGTGCATATTAGCTAAGTAGAGCAGGAGCGTTGATTTTACTGATGAGAGTGCATCAAAATGTGTATCTAAATGTACCGAAGAACATTTACGACCTAGTACTCAAAATCTTGGAAAACTTGATCGCTTTATGTAGTACCCAGATAACGACCCCCTGTACAAAGCTCATAAAGTAAGGACGTGGCTGCTGTACAGTATATTTGTCCAAAAGTATTCGAGACATCTCCACAGACACCAGACTTAAATGTGATCTATGGTATTACTTTGAAGTAGCGATAAGAAAACCCCAACTTTGGACAAAGGTGATCTGAAAATTGCTTTATATGAAGAATTGAAGAAAATAGATCCATCCTATATCGAAAAGTTGATACAGTCTATGCCTCACCATTAAGAGCAGTGACAAATTCTAAATGGTATCCTACACAGTATCGACTGTTAAAAAGAATGTATTATTAGAGATCGCTAAGGAACTAATCGAAAATATTTGAGTTTAATTTTGACCTGTTCCATGCATATTTAATAATAACCTATTAATTTGTTAATAAGTATACGAAGTAATAGTTGATTTATTTCGTACTTTAGTAGAAAAATTTGTATTTGTTAAACCAGAATCAAGACTAAACTAAAGTAACAATTTTTTGTTGAAACTAAATGAACAGTTTCCCCTAGTACATGAATTTAACCGAGCTCGATAGCTGCAGTCGCTTAAGTGCAGCCAGTGTCCAGTATTCGGGAGATAGTAAGTTCGAAACTCGCTGTAGGCAGCCCTGAAGATGGTTTTCTGTGGTTTCCCATTTTCGCACCAGGCAAATGCTGGGGGTGTACCTTAATTAAGGCCACAGCCGCTTCCTTCCCACTCCTAGCCCTTTCCTGTCCCATCGTCGCCATAAGACCTATCTGTGTCGGTGCGAAGTAAGGCAAATAGTTAAAAAGCACTTTAGTTTCATTTTGATTTACTGTATAAGTATTGGTACGCATGTTTTAGGTTACGATATTCTATTTATATATTGTATTCATATGTACATACATTAATAGTGATTCCTTACGGCAGGTTATAGCTATATGTTTGTTAAAATCAAACCTGAAAGAGATAGAATCGTACCACACTAATTTTAAATTTATTTCATTTAAAATTTACATTAATTTAAAATAGTACTTATTTTTAATGCTCATTTTAGAAATTCTTTGTGCCTGTGATAGTGCCTATTTTCCATTAATTTGAGTGCTTTTAGGCGGATTATTTTGCGATTTCTTAGCCCCTAGCGTCTAGTCTCTATCGATAAAGGATCATGTACATTGACACAACCAGCAGCAATTTTCAGTTTATGCAACTCAGTAACAAATTAACCAAAAATGAGGCCTTCGAAGTTGTCTTTAATTTAGTGGCAAGGCCATGCTGGTTCCTGTTTTCTTGATGAAATCAGTACTTTATGTTTTGTCTTTTGACAAAAGGCAGAGCAAATATTAGCGTTCAAGGGAGTCTATGTCTCATTTATGGATGTTAAGAAATGTCTTTGCTGTATACAATCGTAAAACTCCGAAATGAACTTCCATCAAATTCATTTGCATTATACAGGATGTAACAATAAGGTAGGGCCAAGCTTTCAGGAACCCATTGTGAGTGGGGGACGCAGGCGAAGAATACACCCACTATGTAAGGAACAACACGGGATAGTACGAGTCCCTGTGATTAGTAGACCTGTGTGAGGAACACCAAGAGTTTGCGTTGCCTGTGAGTGGCGTCGTAATGTGAGAAACACCATAAGTCTGCATTATCTGTGCGTATTACATTACCTGTGAGTACTACCACATTGTGTGAAACACTGTATGTCTACATTCCTTATAATTAGTACCGCTACATGAGAAATACCATGGTTCTTACTGTCCTAGCGATAAGTACCATTATGAGCGGCCTATGACCTGGGTTTTGGACCCCTTCAGACAACAAGAATCAACGATTCAGGATTGTGCTTTAGGAGCAGCCCCTTGATCAGTCTATACTATTGTTTTAATATATATTCTAGGAAGGTGGGACATTGCGAGTCGAATTCACTGATTGATTTAAGTTCATAATCATTGTTCATGTTCTCTTGTTTCTGAATTCTAGTCAGTGGATTTATTCTGGAATTATTTCTCACTTCCAGTATTGTGATGTGGATCCGCTGATTATTTTAAATTCATGTTCATCCATTCATTCTTCATCACCACGTTTTGAATTCTGGTCAGTGGATGAGTTTTGTACTTTTAAATTGTCATTACATTTCGTCTCATTCTGTACCATTAGGAGCCGATGACCTGGAATTTAGGCCCCATTAAACAACAAGCATCAGGACACACTCCTCACGTAGAAGAAGAAAATATGTTTTGTGAATGTGGGTCCTGAAACGCTTTATTTCCATGATGGAAACCATTTTCTACAAATCTACGTAGTGCATTCATCACGGGGAAATGTACAGGAACATAACATACCATGTGAAATTCTTTCTTAAATGAAAACTTATAAATACTGTTCGTTAGCATTAATACACGCATCAACCCGCCACGCCGTCACACTGATCAATGCGCTGATCATAATTAAAATTTGCCATGCCGCATTCAACTCGTTGGACTTAATTTTGTGCTCATTTCTAGCTTCGACTGAATTATCCTGCTTCCTGTCTACACCAGTCATAGTGAGTCAGCCCACAATATAGTCTCGCACAGGCTGACGGAAGTATACAACTGTTAGCAAGTGATGGTGCTAATGCACCCTTTGTCTACTTCAGGTTTTCCTCTTGCTCCAAAATAGGCCCCGTCGAGGTTACAATTCTCTCGAACAATAACTCCAAGCGGCCTTTCCTTGTTTCATAAATATACTGTCCTTTCTGTAGAGAGTTGCTGCCTGTCATGTCTTGTTCACTTACAGTATTTTGCCAAACAATGAAATATAAAATTATGAGAGCCACCATTCTTACATTTTTGGACATTTATCACACGTTCTGACATTTTAATCACCATCAGCATGTCAAAAGGGCTCTATATGTATGTTCCCCCTGACGGTGGGGGTAGTAGAATAAAACCTACGGTATCCTCTTCCTATCGTAAGAGGTGACTAAATTGGGGACCAGAAGCTCTCACCTTGGGAGCATGGGTTGGCGACCATTGTTTCCCTAGCTGAGTCCGGCTCCTCGCGTTTATCTTCTTCATCCGATCTCGATAGCTCAGTCTTTCATTTTCAGGCCCTTTGTGGTCCATTCCCTTTCTTTTGCCAATATCTTCATTTTTCGAAGTGTCAAACCTTTTCTATTTTTCTTTCTAACTGCTGTTAATAGAGGATGGTTGCCTAGTTGTACGTCCTCTTAAAACAGTAATCACTTCCACCACCACTACCGCCACTATGTATCCTATGTATTTTTGTGATTTTTAATGCTTTTAAATGTACGTTTGGATTGACTGAGAAGAATAATCAGATTGCAAAACCTATTTCTAAGGGAGCATTAATTAGTACTGGAAGTTATACCTCTCTTGATATTTTCAGGCCGGGCTGAGGGGCTCGGACGGTTGAGGCGCTGGCCTTCTGGCCCCAACTTAGCAGGATCGATCATAGCTCAGAACGGTAGTATTTGAATGTGCTCAAATACGTCAGTCTCGTGTCGGTAGATTTACTGGCACGTTAAAGAACTCCTGCGGAACAATATTCCGGCACCTCGCCTCTCCGAAAATCGTCAAAAATAGTTAGCGGGACGTAAGAACAATAACAAATTTATGTTTTCACATTGGGTTAGATCAATTATGTGAAGGTTTATCGAGCTTAAAAATATCCTATAGTACAGTCCCCGTCTAAAATGTTACCTACCGGCGCCGTCGGAGAGCTGCGTGTACGGTTCGCAAAATATGATCAGGGCTAAAATAAAACAACAATCTCGGGATAAAATATACCATAGCTATGTGAAGGGGAAACAGTAACATAATTCCGAAATAAAATTAAAAAATAGGGGGATAAAATAGATTTATTATCTAAGAAACATTATTGAAATTCGCAAAAAATAAACAGATTAACGATAAAAAGTACGGCTCAAACAAATGCTAAAAATTCCAATATGTGCCGTGCACATAGTTAACACATAAATTAATACTTAACACAAAAAAGACGGGCAATGGCACGTGTCAATATAAAATATTTACAAAAGAACCTGGGGAAGAATTACACACTTCACATCGAGTCAACGCAGTTCAATTTATCTTATTAAATCCTGACGGATTTTATTCGATTAACGTTTATAGGACATACCGCGATAAAATAGAATCATGCTAAATCCGATCCATTATTACAAATTATATGTGCAACACTTATCAACAAATCAATATTCCAGGGTCCCTAACTTATATCTACACTGAGTTCACCAACAAACCGCTCTGTTACAAGTTGGATGGCTCGAAAGCCAACTTCCCAATAAAGTGATCATCTGGCTCAGTGTATGAAACAAGTCTTTAACAACGATGACAATGACATAAACATCAAAAACACATGTAACACAAGTCAATATAAATGATAGACTTCAAAGAAACCTGTAAAATTCATGCAAATAAAATAAACAAAACATCACTGTGTATCCGTATATCTGAAATACAATTTATGAGATGCTGAACTCCTTCCTGTTAAAAAGCACGGAACTCCTGGCCCAGCTACACATATTGTTGATCGCTGTATCATAAATCTCCGGACACTTCTTATACTCCAGCTATGAGACATCCTGCCTTGCAAGAGAGAACATTAACTAATTAGACTTTTAATTGTTGCCTGAGAGATTTTAATACATCGGGGAACACATATTAACGCTGCAAATCACTTATCTGTTCATTTAACTAACAATAGGCCTCGAACTCCACTTAATGCTTCTCAATACGCATTATAGCGGCCTTAATTACACATTTAAGTTTAACACGGCTACCATGTATGACACACGGCACATCTGGCCTAACACCTCGGAGTCCAAGAGTTCGACTCTCATAGTACTGATGAACACTCTATGCAAATCAAGACTTTGTGTCACCACGCAGCTAACACCAATATATTTTACCCTTTATTAATTACCAGGCACCTCCGTCCTGTCTTAACACGCATTAATATAATTTCAGTATCAGGCTAATCTTGCCCTTCTCTCGTAATTTCACAACACAATCCCAATTAGCTAGTCCTCTTTGCCGATCTAAAAGACACTAATTCAACGGTGCACTTTCAAGCTGGTCACATCTGCCATGCACACATGTAAACATGCTACATGCTTTAGAATAAACGGTTCCCTGCTGAAATTTATTCCCAGACAAACTTGAGGCGGTAAAGCCTTCTTAATGAAAGAGTCTACATCTTGTTACATAAATTGGAATACACAGTAACCTCTTGACATGCACATATCCTCATCTACACCTAATCATTTCCCTCTTTCCCATCTAATAAAAAGGAAATATAACATTAAGTAAACATCAGGGTTCGAACATGCATCTTCCCTGAAACATGACATTACTCTACAAAAAGAAAACATAGCTCAGCCACAAAAGGACTGACATTTAAAATTAAACTACATCAGGATTGAATTAGCCTAATTCTTCTATCTAAGCATGCCTATAATTTTAAGATAAACTTAACTGGTGTCGTCTCAGCTTTCTTCATGGTCCTCAGGCCGCTGCGTCTGCATAAATTACGCCACCATTGCAACACACTGCATGGCGTTACAAAATACACTGCTGGTTTTTGCTTCTTCCATTTTCGTCTTTGAGATATGGTGCTCCGCGCACACCATTAATTTGTACCGAAACGATCAACGACGATTCGCACACGTTCTTCGTGATACCGGACGCGTGCCGATTACAGTATTTGCACTGCTCGGATGCAAATTACATACACGCATTTGGAGATATCGACAATCGATATTAACAATTCCGTGCCAAAACCGCACTCTGGCATACTGCAACATCATACGTGATCTTATTTATAGCAAAGGTCATTACTTTGTTAAATGTACTGTACAATCTTGTGATTAAATTATATCACTTGCATTTAGGTAATGCATATTACTCGTTAAATAACGTCTCAGCTTTTACAATAAGCATGTCTACTTGGTTGATAAAAATCGTCACGGTTAGTGTTACTACCATTTAACACTGGCTTAGTATAAGAAATCCCGACCCGCGAGGTTCGCATCTTTAGAGTAGAGTGACTGTCTCATCTCCACAAGCCGCTGCATTCACCAAACTGCCGGTATTAGTAATACCTCGGGGATTTCACTAATGTGATGACGCCATGGCTCGGTAAAAACGCTGACTCAATGAAAATATATTTATTACTTTAAGAGATCAGAATTAAATACTGTTACTGTCTGTAGGTAATTTTTAATATATGACTTACTTCTCTTTCATATCAAAAACGTGGAGTATGGCTTTATAACAGATTGCCTCATTAAATCAAGAATAGTGCAGCACTGTAAAAGTTGAATCTGGTAGGTCTGACTTAATTTGTTCTGTTCTGTATATTCCTTCAATCCGCAATTTCTCTTCCAAGCCTGTGATTGGTCTCTTTTGAATATGCCGCTCTCAAATACACTCGTAATTTGTCCGATTGACTCATATGGAATATACGAAATGCTCGCTGTTACTATGGAAGATAACAAGTTATTTCTGATGCCACGCGCTGCCGAGATCTTTCATTACGCAATTTCCTTATTGCACCAGGACTCCCTCGTTGTATTGAACTTAACAATATTACACTATATTACCTACTTTACTCTTGGGGCATATATGATATTGCACACTGTGACATGTGGTTTACATAATACCTCCATTTCTCCTCGTCCATTGAATCTCGCATTTCAAGTCATTTCGTTTGCATTCGTAATTGAAGCAATTTTGTATCGATAACGGATAAAAGCCCCACATGACCGAAGCAAAAAAACATATGATATATCGTATAATTTCAGTAATTTCAAACTGAAAGTGATTCTCTAAATAGCCTGTAATCTACCTACACGAATATCTCCCTCTCTTGAATACCAATTCATGTCACCAGTATTCAGTTTTGTAACCTTGAGGCGAAAGTCTAACAAATTATGTCTATCTCCTAATAATAATAATAATAATAATAATAATAATAATACCGAGAAAGTGGCTGTAGTGTTCGGATCACGTAGCTATCAGCTTGCATTCGGGAGATAGTGCTTTCGAACCACTCTGTCGGCAGCCCTGAAGATGGTTTTGCGTGGTTTTCCATTTTCACACCAGGCTGTACCTTAATTAAGGCCACGGCCGCTTCCTTCCCAGTGAATGGATGTGAATCGTGGAACATTTGCTATCAAGATCGTAAACGACTAAAGAATCTTGAAGACTGTATTCGTGTATGGGTGGAGAAGAGAACCGGTAAAAGTGTCCTGCTGAAAGTTCAAGGGAAGAGAGAAATGCTCCTAACTAGGCTGATTAATTCGTTGGGCATATATTGTTACTTAATACGCTCATGACTAATTTTAATAAAAGGGAAACTTGTCAGGAAGAGGGGACATGGGAGACCGAGGAAAAAGTACCTTCATGATCTGACTAAAAATTGAAACGTGAAGTTGACGACGGGAACCTATGGTTTCATCGATAATGCACTGCCTAGGAGCTGACTAACATTTAACAAATTCTAAGATAAATACAGATACAATTCTTATTTTATTCATACAGGTTAAAAGCCTTAAAATACTCACCAATTTCAGAATGAAAACAAGGTTAATTTTACATTTAAACAATAGGACGTTAATGTGGAATAAATGAATACATGCACAACTTAGTCTTCCAGTCGTCAACATAACATTGTCATTGAAAGAAGACAAGGAGAAAGAAGGAGAAACTAAGGAAGATAAAATAAGATGAGTTGGTCCAATTGAGTTAAAACATTTTCAGAGTTAGCTTAATTGTTATAATCCCCGTCGGTGGAACCTTAATTTTATGTTAGTAAATGTTCGTACTCTTTGAGTAATGGAGCATCTTTTTAAAATTAGAACTCAATATTTTTGAAAAGAAACATGAATATACGTGTCTACGTTCTCAGTTAAATGCTATATCAGTTAGGTTATTCACAGTATCATCAGATAGTTTTGGCCTGGTGATGTAGGTTTGATGTTTGGAAACACGCCTACTGCCGTCTTAACTCCTGAGCGCACGCCCCTTGTAGGTAATTCACAATCTCGATCATTAATAACCCTGCCAGTTGCAAACACCATGCAGCTCTCGTTGAAAGTGGCCGGAAACTAGGTCACTGCAAACGATCTTTCTTTATATATGCCCCGAGATCGATCTTTTACGAGGTTTGGGGAGCAACAGATAATGTACATAGTATTTACTGATGATCAAGCTATAGTTGCGGGTAGTCCAACAACTTTAAACAAAATGATGCTAAAGCTAAAGGAAAAAGCTAAGGAATTGTGCATGAAAACAGAATATGAATAAAACAAGTCATGATGTTTTGTAGGAAACCACGTCCATTGTACGTGATGATGGGTAGTGCGCCTGTACAGCAGCTAGCACTGTTCAAATACCTTAGCCAGATCATAACAGAAAACCTTCAGTGTCATACTGAAATAAAAAACACGAATAGCAATAGCAAAGTAAGCATTCAGATATAAACAGTCCCTTTTATATCAGAAAACAATGTCCCTCATCTTACGTAAAAGAATTTATGTTTGGTCTGCTGCGCTGTATTTTGAGGAGACCTGGAAGTTAACCAAGAGATTAAGAGGCTAGAAGACTTTGATATGTGGTGTTGGCATTGGCTGCAACGGATAAGATGGGTTCAAAGGACCAATACTGAGGTATAAACATTGATTAAGAAAAGAGACAGCTGTTGAATCAGATTAGGAAGAGACAACTTTCTAGAATGGACCGTAAGCTTCGACATAGGAATGTGCTGATGGATAGTTTGGAAGGTAAAATACCAGGGAAACGCCCTCATGGAAGACCAAGAAAGACATCCATGATGGCATTACTTGTGAACTCAGGATGCAGGAGCTGTGCAAACGTAAAACGTACTGCACAAGATCGATCCAGTTGGAGAAGACTCATCGCACGGGCAAACAAGTCATTAGATAGAATTACTCAGAGAAGTAGTAGTATTCATGTCTGTTTCTCAAAATAATAATGTTAACGTTGTTGGCTTTACGTCACACTAACTACTTTTACGATTTTCGGAGACACCGAGGTGCCGGAATTTAGTCTCTCAGGAGTTCCTTTGCGTGCCACTAATTCTACCGACACGAGGCTGACATATTTGAGCACCTTCAAATACCGCCGAAGTGTGCCAGGATTTGACCTGCTAAGTTGGGGTCAGAAGGCCAGCGCTTCAACCATCTGAGCCACTCAGCCCGGCTGTTTCTCAAAAGGTAACTTACAACTTTTTTCTAGGCAGCATTTTGTTTTTGGCAAACGATTTTAATTTGTAATGAGACTGAGCGAGAAGAATCATTTTAAAAAGTTCTTCCCGTGAATATATTACCGTATTCCAAACCCAAACATTCAGTAAATGTGCCAGAATATTACCATAAAATCTTCGTTATGCATATGGATGACATCTGTTAACTACGATGAAGTTATTGCGTGATTGATAGAGATGCTTGGATGGGAGACACCTGAGACGAGAAGGAACAAGGCACCATTGTATGACATGTAAAGACATCGTCAGCGATGGTCGGATGATGTAAAAAGGCACTAGTATGCGTTCTTGCTGCATGGGTCGGGGTTACTACTTTTCTTCGTTAAGTGTTGGACAAGTTATTCCGTATGTAGCACGGCCCCAATACTTTCGCAAGCCTACTGGGGTGGAAGCTGTATTCAAACCGTCTTAGTAATAAAAAGTCCTTATACAGTTGTTTGACGTAACGTAGACACACAGGCTCACACGAGTTGCTGTCAGTTGGTATAATTACTTTTATTTACATATATCCACAATTTAACACACATATAACCTTAATCACAGTATCACAACAAAACACTTCATTTCGGGAATATCAACAAAGACGCCATTATTAAAAACAACTGCCAACGCTTCAATAAGGAGGTTACAACTTTGAAACAGAGTTGAAAACAGATGACTGCGTATTTCAATATGGTGACTGCAAATATTGCATGTCGGCCCGGGATTTATACTTGCTAAACCATAACTCTACTAAACAACTTACTTTTGCCGTCATGATCGTCTTCTTTTATATGTGCCTGGCCAGGCTTCTAGAAAGCTACATTACAAAATATATCTTCGTGAAAATGGATGGAATATTCTCAATCGTTCTCGTCACCTATTACCATTCTGTAAGTTACAGTGTGTTTCACAATTATGAATTACAATTTATATATACAGGTAGGCCTAAGAATAAATTATAATATTAATTTACAGGTTTTTACATTAACTGAACTGATAGAAATGTTTATATACAGTGCATGTTTCATGACATAACCTCAAAACAACGCGATCATATCGCACGCACAAATGCTGTAATAATACTAATAATAATAATAATACAAAATAGATATAACACTTCAAGCTATACATACAATAATAATATTAATAATAATAATAATTGTAATATAATAATAATAATAGTAATAATAATAATCATAAAATAATTATTATTATTCGAGCTCGATATCTGCATTAGTTACCCATGGGTGAGAGAATATCGTTTTCAAGTTATACCTGTTATCGCACTTGCGTCATTCACTTTTATAGTTATACAATGAATAAACTCTGTATAACCCTTGGATATTTTCCTAATTAATAAACGTGGTATACGCATTGTATTGCTATACTCCACGTATATACTCGTTCCAAGCCGTAGGAATCTCTTCCTGCAGTTCACTGACGTATTTGGCATGTTCACTGCCTTTATAATCGCTTTTGCTGATTATCCACGAGCAAAACATTCCGAAAAGTCGCGTGGTAGCATGAATAAACTTTACATATCGAAAAGGCTGTGAAGATCAGTCGAATTTTCTTGTACATGATGACAAATAAAGAGAGAAAAGTTACGACAAAATGTTCGAATAAACAAGAATATAATAGTAATACACATATTTCAGCGGTATATTATTCTCACTACTAATTATGAGCTCACTCATAATTACTAACCTCATTCCGCGCCCATGTACGAAGTGCAGTGAGAACTTGAAGTTCGCACGATATAGGGCCACCTCATTGACCTTTCATTAAGTCATTTCTGACTGTATTAATAACAATTCAAGCAAACTCCTTAGTAAATCGATATTTAATTTTAAAACTTTCCTCGTCCAGGAGAAATGGATCATTCCGTTTCTTAAGTGTTTTATTTTACGAAAGTTCCTTTTCTTGCCAGTGGCTTAACGTCGCACCGGCACAGATAGGTCATATGGCGACGATGGGATAGGAAATGCCTAAGAGTTGGAAGGAAGCGGCCGTGGCCTTAATTAAGGCACAGTCCCAGTATTTGCCTGGTGTGAAAATGGGGGGAAAACACGGAAAACCATCACGAGGGTTTCTAGCCTCCGTAACCTCTAAATGGTCTATGTCTTTTACGTTTAAAATATCGCGGAGATTATCAAAGTTATTGTCCATTCCATCAATGTGTGTTCAATGTTCAATGGATAAGTCAAATATTTCACCACGATTATATTACGGCAGACAGTAAATACCACGAAAATAAACTGCTCACTCGTTCCTTTTTCGTCATTTGGAACTATACATCGCTTAATAAACGGTCCTGGTTTGTATAAGTAATTCAGTGAATGACTGTAACAGATGTATACACAGCAGTGGCGTATGCTGGGATCAAGACGCGAGCTATCACTAGACTTAGGTTACCCCATTTCGATGGTTGGTTTAGTGAACATCAAACCTTCAGCGTTTTGAGCTGTAGCCAATAGCCAACGGAGAAGCCTGTTGTGTTGTGAAAGCTGCTTCACAACCTACTGCCCTGGGTTAAATTTGTGAGTGATTTATTCGGTGACCGTTCAAGATTCCCACCAATGTCATCTATAAAGCCCAGATTTTTATGCAGTAACAGGTTAGACTGCAAACTAATTTGGTTAGTGGGAAGTGTCGGCCACTCGCTCTTCAATAATGTAGCAAGAGTAACATAAATTATAGGGGTTCCGATGGGCCGTACTCCTATGCTTATGCAAACTCCATAGCTGAGACGTTGTGAAGGTAGACTATACTTGCTACTCGCTTCAGTAAGTTTGCACTCTAACCTATTAGGCCTAATGTATAAAAATCCGGGCTCTACTCATCTAGCTTTACCTCCGTTAAAACTGTTCATGTGATCCAGTAGGTTCAAAGTTATTTACAATTACGTGAATCTGTGCTCGTCAAGGTGACACTTCACCAGGAAATTGCTGAACAAATGAATCGCGTATCCGTCGAGCCGTCTCGTACGTAAAATGACTTTTACATACAAAAATACGGTGTGGCAATGGTAACAGTCTCACCATGTTAACAGCTGAGATTCAGACTGGCGACTCATGCTTGCCAGGTCGAACACGTGCAGACTGCTTGCATGGTAAAGAACTGCGCACGCGCTTCCCATACTGCATCTGCCGTAGCTCAGCGTACAAACAACGTGCGTTTGGTTTATATGAGAGATCCTGTACATGCACATTTCGACGAGGTGTCAAAGATACTGGAGCTACATTGGACGACAAATTGTTGAATATATGACATCAAAGGTGTTGTCAGATGTTTTAAAAATATTACAAAATGTCCGCCAAGTGGTGAAGTTGTAAGGTCGTGGTGACCAAATTTGGCCAGGCTGATTTCGAGTTACGTTTCAACAGCGGGAGGGGGTGGAGGGACAGCGCTCTCGGTGAATCCCCGACTGCCTTGCTGTCGACAACGCATGCGCAGCATAGCACTCGTAACAGCCGCATGAGGATCAGTGTTGCCAACTTAGCGGATTTTCTGCTAAATTTAGCGGAATTAGAAGACTGTCGGCGGAGAAATATATCATTTAGCGGACAGCGGATATTTTGGCGGAATTCTAAATTTTTTACAGCGGAATTTAGCGTTTTATCCATTTTACTTTTTTTAAATTTGTACTCCAGTCTTTCTCCAAGCTATTCCGTATTTCTTATCAGGAGCTAGCAGTCACATTAGGAAAAACATGTTATTTGGATTTGATGTTATGAGATCATGGTATCACGAATTTGTAATGCGTGGGGAAAGGGTACTTATCTCCTAGTTGAAGAATGACAACAGATAATGAAACTGTGAGAGGGTAGCATTTATATTTATGCTATGAAGGAAGACCGTTTAATAAACTGCTTTGTTCTGTGTGTGGCCCTTGAGGTAGGAGATTCACCTAGTTTGCACCCGGCACTAAAACGCCTACAAGTTTTAGCTCGCCGGCTCGCAGGCATGGGATTAATCCCAGTGAAACTCACAGATCAGGTGAATGTCATTTACTTTTATTATTATTATTATTATTATTATTATTATTATTATTATTATTATTATTATTATTATTATTACCCATTTTATTGCTCATTATTTGAGATCGAATTTCTTGGCGGAATTTTAGCGGATTTTTAGTACTATTTAGCGGATCTTGAAAATATAAGTTGGCATCACTGATGAGGAGTCTTCTCCTCCATCGCTACAGCTCACCACTATCGATACTTAGGGAAAGGAATTTTAGGCATTAATGAATTATAATATTGAGGTGCCTGTAGTCCGGTTCCGCGGTGTAGGGGCAACGCGTCCGCCTGTCACCCGGCGGCCCCGGGTTCAATTCCTGGCCAGGTCAGGGTTTTTAATTGTAATGATTAATATCCCTGGCCTGGGGACTGGGTGTTTGTCACGTACATAATCTTCCTTTCCTCACACACAACATTCCACATTACCGCCATTCCAGTTACACGCAGTGCCAGTAGGGGCAAAAGATCCACATGGGTCCACGCCCTGAACAAATAGCATTAAAAAAGGTGCCTGTACACTGTAGAGAAATATCTAGCTAGACTAAACTGTCTCTAGTCTGCTAGTCTAGTCTAGCTGCTCGACTGGTGCGTTTACACACTGGGAGACTTTACTCTCGATAGAGTGGAAGTAGAGTATCGCTAGAGTAGCGCTAGCTAGACCGCTCTACTCTCTATGTACACTGACCTGACCGTCAGACAGAGCTGTAGCAGACTGACAGGCAGACATGTCCGATCGGAGGAAACGCATCGCTGCAGCTATTGTCGTACTGTAGTTGCTTAATAAACGAAGTTTACGAAGGGAAAAAAGAAACTGGACAGCCAAAGGAGAAGGACCACATGCAAAGTTGCTGAGGGAATTACCTGCTGAAGACATGCATTCGTATGTAAATTTTGTACCAATATCAAATGAGGAATTCCAGTGTTTGATTGCATTAATTACTCCAAAAAAAATTATACACATCTCAGGAAAGTAATTTCATTATCACGGCGACTCACTGTGACACTGAGATTTCTCGCTACGTATATGTAAGATAACATAATTCATTGAATTAGATAAATATAAATGTTATTTTAAAATTAACTTTAGTTTGTACGTCTTTGTACAGTTTTAATGAACAGTTCCATAATTAAGAATGTGACTCTACAAGTTCAGTCAACTGATATTTTTTCCCAGACTCCACTCATCTTGTCTTTTTCACTCAACACGAACTTCTAAAAAATCTGTCACAATTGTGCTCCTAGAGCGTGATGTCTATTTGACCGCATGAATAGATCTAGATCAATCTAGCTAGCTTACCGATTCGCTATGTAGACTATATGTGGTTGCTTTCTTTGGGGACACTAGCTAGAGCTTCGAGCGCGAGTTGCCAGACAGCTCTAAGTACTGCGTACACACATAGAGTTCCGCTAGATAGCTCTAGCTAGGGCAGCTCTAGCGGGAAAAGTCTACAATGTACAGGCGGCTTTAGAATGCGAACGTATTTGAATGAGGGGCAAGTATTATCTAGCACTTCTACGGTTATGTAGGTGGGACGCATAAACTTTAGGAGTTTTGATGGTTGATATCGTTAATATTTATGCAAATCTCACTGCAGAACCGTCGTCCGGGCTAGAATACACCTGCGCCTTGATACAGTAACACGACCTTGAGGCTTCACCACTCGCCGGACGAGCTGTAACATATCACGGTATTGAATGACAAATGAAATTTATTCCGCCCTTTCAAAATATGACCATCTGTGTCGGATATGAAACCATAATCTTAGAATCCAGAAGTGGTGGACGTTTTATCACTGGTATGCAGAGAGAGCTATACTAAGCGACCATCCAGAATAAATAGATTAAACTGGTAAGCGTTAAAGAGCATTACTAAATAATAAATGACATTTATTTTCGAGAGATTATCAGCTGGAGAAACACCATGAACACTTACGTTAGACAGTGAGCTTTATATGAGAGAGAGCCGACTCCACTTGTGCGTGCCACTTTAAAAGCGCCTCATATACAGAGCCAATATCATGAAAGCTTTCAAACGACAGAGCTTGTGATGTGACGGTACGGCAACACGAAATACTGTCAAGTAGATGAGTTTGGAGATAGAATGTGTCACGAGTAACGGAGATAATGTCGATTGAGCATGTAGGATTATGAGTTGAAATATGTTCGTATACATTTAGAAAATTTTCAGGAAGTATTGAAGTTCATGTAATCACTGTAACGTTCAAATCACATCATATAGTTCAATACCTTTGGTATTTGTGGTGGTGATTATTGTATTAATGGAAAGTACATCTTAGGCAATCAACCTCTCTGACTACTTTCAGAGAGAACAATTTCTATCCTTCGAAGAATTATTTTGTCTGCAAAATAAATTGAAGGACCAAAGGGCTAACAAAGCTGATACCGTGGGAATGGTAGAGAACGAAAGGGAGGTCGGATAAAGGATAACGGATTGAAGCTAAGAAGCTGGCACAACACATTTCATCGAATGAAACATTATATTAATAACCAACATTTTCAACCATGACATGAGATCCTCTGACATTTATACTGTGCATTTGATAATGACTGATTATTGCAACACTGATTAATTTTGGAATTATTAATTACGAATTGCAACAAGTGGCCATGCGATTTGGGTCGCATAGCTATCAGCTTGCATTCGGGAGATACTTGGTTCGAACCCCACTGTCGACAGCTCTGAGGTTGGTTTTCCGCGGTTTCCCATTTTCGCACCAGGAAAATGCTGAGACTGCACCTTAATTAAGGCCATGGTCGCTTCCTTCCCGCTCCCAGCCCTTTCTTATCTCATCATGGCCATAAGACTTGTCTGTGTCTATGCGATGTAAACTGTTAAAAGCATAGTGTTATCAAATTGTATGTTTTACCTTTTCTATATATTGATGTGATTTATAAGTGATTTAATTTGATTTGTTTTGATTTTTCACCAATAGAGCTGATCCAATTTAAACTACAGACGACATGAAAATGACTTACAAAAACGTATTTGCAGAAGGGGAAAATAAAGAAATAAAGTTGAAACTATGCATTTCAGAATATTGGCAGATAAAAATACATAACTTAAAATCATAATATTATTTTGATTTTACGTCTCACTAACGTCTTGTACCGTTTTCGATGACACTGAGGTGCCAAAATTTTGTCTCACGACAGATTCCAGCTTTCTTCTGCCTGAGTCACTATTTACTACAAAGTAACGTAGGTTCCAAATGCATAGAACATATTGTCGTGAAGACGTGAACTATGACGAATAATAATAATAATAATAATAATAATAATAATAATAATAATAATAATATACTATTAATGTTATTGGCTTTACGTCCCACTAACTACTTCTACGATTTTCAGAGACGCCTAGGTGCCGAAATGTAGACCCGCAAGAGTTAATTTACGTGCCAGTAAATCTACTGACACGAGGCTGACGAATTTGAGTACCTTCAGTTACCACTGAACTGAACCAGGATCGAACCTGTCATGTTGGGGTCACAACGCAAGCCACTGAGCCAGAGCAACAAATTATACAAACCATTAAATTAATCCTTCCACAGGAGAACTTAATGTGACGTGGACCGCAATTAACCGAACAAATTAACCACGTGGTTTGCGTTGTGTACTGTAGTGTGCCCTGCTTTCAAAAGATAGTGAGTTTGAATCAGGTCGGCAGCCCTGAATACGATTTTACGTGTTTTCCCGTTTCCACACCCGGCAAATGCTTGAACTGTACTTGAATTAAGGCTACGGCCGCTGTATTTCTTATTCTGTTCCCTTCCCATCCTTGCGCGTAGATCATTGACGCAATGTCCGACTCGTTGGCTGAACGGTCAGCGTCCTGGCCTTCGGTTCAGAGGGTCCCGGGTTCGATTCCCGGCCGGGTCGGGGATTTTAACCTTAATTGGTTAATTCCAATGGCACGGGGGCTGGGTGTATGTGTTGTCTTCATCATCATTTCATCCTCATCACGACACGTAGGTCGCCTACGGGCGTCAAATAGAAAGACCTGCACCTGGCGAGCCGAACCCGTCCTGGGATATCCCGGCACTAAAAGCCATACGACATTTCATTTCATTGACCCAATTGTCAGATTCGATACTGATGTGACACAGCCAGTAGAAGCCGAAGAAGAGAAAATGAATATCTACAGTCCGTGTATCCTGTACTTACCTTGATAAATACCACCTCAGCAACCAGGAAGTTGTGAGGCTTTTGGCTGGATCCAAAGGTATGATTATTTCTTTCTTCGTTGATTGAGAAATAATAATAATAATAATAATAATAATAATAATAATAATAATAATAATAAAAATCATCCATACAATTGCTTTCTCAGAACTAAAGGAATTAATCAGTATCGTGAAACAACATCTGCATGCATTCTCATCTTAACGCTCTCTAGTGCTCAAATCAGAAATATCTCCCGTGTTATTTTATATTTCAACTTCATTCATAATCGCTGTAGGCTATTAATGTATAAAATTGCTGTAGTATTCTAGATGCATGTGGTCAGTTGTAATTTCAGGCAGACCGGGCGAGTTGGCCGTGCGCGTAGAGGCGTGCGGCTGTGAGCTTGCATCCGGGAGATAGTAGGTTCGAATCCCACTATCGGCAGCCCTGAAGATGGTTTTCCGTGGTTTCCCATTTTCACACCAGGCAAATGCTAGGGCTGTACCTTAATTAAGGCCACGGCCGATTCCTTCCAACTCCTAGGCCTTTCCTATCCCATCGTCGCCATAAGACCTATCTGTGTCGGTGCGACGTAAAGCCCCTAGCAAATTTCAGGCAGATTAATAAAAAAAACGTGGTGCGTCCATTTATCGTGCTCTTAAGTGCGAGCAGAGAGCCTAATTCCATTCTGAAATTTGTTATTTAACGTTTGAGTCAAGTAAATCAGCTGACATGAGTTATTTCATATATTCATCTTCTCTCAAATGTCAAACAAATTTGCTTCGATCCCAAAACATCTGATGAAAGCTTCACACGCAGCGTTTTCAACTCCGAAGACTTGAAAGCAGTACATAATTCAAAATAAACCCTATTTTTTACCTTAAAGCTGTACAGTACTAATATGCACTCAAATACACTAAAATTCAATAGAATGCGTGCAATAATAACAAGTGGCAATAATATCAAATAGGAATACTTTCCTGAAACGTATTAATAAAAGTAAGAAAATGCAACGTCCACCTCTGTGGTTTAGTAGTTAGTGTGATTAGCTACCACCCCCGGAGGCCCGGGATCGATTCCCGGCTCTGCCACGAAATTTGAAACGTCGTACGAGGGTTGAAACGGGGTCCACTCAGCCTCGGGTGGTCAACTGAGTAGAGGTGGGTTCGATTCCCACCTCAGCCATTCCGGAAGTGGTTTTCCGTGGTTTCCCCACTTCTGCTCCAGGCAAATGCCGGGATGGTACCTAACTTACGGCCAAGGCCGCTTCCTTCCTACTTGTCTATCCCTTCCAATCTTCCCATCCCCCCGTAAAGCCCTTGTACAGCATAGCAGGTGAGGACGCCTGGGCGAGGTACTGGTCATCCTCCCCAGTTGTATCCCCGACCCAGAGTCTGAAGCTCCAGGACACTGTCCTTGAGGCGGTAGAGGTGGGATCCCTCTCTGAGTTCGAGGGAAAAACCAACCCTGGATGGTATAAGATAAAGATGAAGAAGAAGAAGAAGAAGAAAGAGAAAATGTAACGTATACACATTTTCCTTTCTTCACAATTTGGATCACGGCGCATCCACAACCTACTGTACACTGCCTATACTCTCCCACGAGTGACTGTACTTTTGTTTCATTCTGGGCGTTTTAACAGAAAGTTTTCATTTTTGAGGTGTCCAATGACCTGATTTAATTTTTTATTCAGAAGTTAACCGCATCTATTTTAACATTCAAAATAAACACGAAAGACAATAATACGGTATATAATTAATTAATACATTGTGAGCTAACCAACAGGAAATTTAAGCACTGCAGTGTCATCCAGAAGAATTTGTAAGTACATCAAAACATTATTAATAAGTTTGACGAAATCACGTTATCCATAATATTTACTACTACGCGCTGCTGTTATATGTTTGAAGTTACACCACACTTCGCAGTGGTTAAGGAACGATTGATGGAGTTCGGTGTTGGCTGATTCAAGACTGTGAATGTGAACAAATATACAATTACGAGATGTACAGTTGATAATGTTTGAAGTAGGGTAATCCCAAACACAGAATGAGACAGAAATATCCCACGTGTCAGACTATTCAGGCGCTTCATTGGTTGGTCTGAAACCATCTCAAAAATTAACTACAGAATCCAAAGCTTGGTTGTAGTCCGCTGGAGAAATTGAGGCCACGTCATATATGTCCAGGAAAGGAGGTATTCTCAAACAGGAGAAAACATAATTTTTCTTACAAAATCTGAATATTTCCAATAATAACAATTGAGGACCGTTTTTCAAAACTCGCTCCTTGGAAAATCATAAATTTTCAGGAGAGACAAAAAACTGGTTAGACAATAGAGTAAAAAGGATAATTTGACAAAGTACATCTTAAACAGTTTATTTGTTAGTTACAATCTGATGTAAGTATAGCCAAAAGCACAAATTTGAATATTTCTTACAAAAAAGGTAAGGGAAAATGTTCGTTTTTTTTCAAAACTCGCTCATTGCATAATATTATTGAGTAAAAATTTCCTCCACAGCATATACAAAACAAATTTAAAAACATAAAATGTCAGAATTTACACTCAGACATTATCACAATACTATAAATGAAGAATGGTAGTGGTAATAGTATATACGATACCAATGATTCAAAATTTAACAGATATACAATTAATGAATCTCTGTCTTTATTGACAAGACCACTTTCTTTCTCAATAAGTTTCCCCAACTTCTGTATCCTCGATCATATCAATTACATTTAGCTTGTTCTGTTTCCCCTTAAGAACCACTTCATAGAACTTCTTAGCTTCCCCAGGTATTTGTAATAATTTCATTAACTTTGCCATATCTTGGCTCTTTTCCTTACTAACGTGATTTACTATTTCAATTTTTGGAACCAAGTCCATTTCTTTGAAGGAAATCTTTCCTTTATTGAGTATTTCTACAATGGTTGATTCACCACTGTATGTGTATCGAACAGCGACTTGTACCTTGAAGTTTTCATGTTCCCTTTATTGAATGATGCGGGTTTTCGTGATGTTGAAAGGTAGTTTCCCTTTCAAAACCTTTCTTGATTTTGCCTTCAGATCATAGATGTTCCAATCTTTTTGCAGTATTCTCACTTGTCCGTGACCACTGAGTAAGCTGTGATACTCCATAGGCGATACAATCTCTTCTTTCTCTCTGTATTTTTTCTCTACGTTTCCGAACAATCGATCTGGTGGCAAAAGGCTATGACCTCGAATGGGAAAATAATGTTCAACTGATGTGAAAACTTTAGACTTTTCGAGGAAACGTGCCACAGATGCTAATAAAATACTATTCTTAGTTTGGGATACACAAGAGTCTGAAAATAGCCTGAGTATTTTATATCTAGCCCCTTCCTTGCGAAGATTATTTTATAAGTGCTCAAGATAGTCTTTTACACCCGAAGCTATTTCATTCGCTCCACGACCCCCTTCTGTTTCCAACCACGTATAAAAGAAAACTTTACTTTTGTCAAGTCACTTTTCATTTGTCATGACACAAAGATTATATGACCATACTTGTCTCAGTAAAATGCTTCCCCTGTAGATACTTTAGGAATGGGTTGATTTTATTGCATGTCAAATATAACAACAACATGACTATCATCCTTTTCTTAAAGTATGGCAAAAAATTATTAGCTCGTGCTTTGTGTCATTTATGATCAATACGAGCCTTGTTCCTTACAACGTCATTTTTCGTATCTTTAATTATCAATAAAAGTTCTTCACACGTCGAACATGTATCTGAGTGTGGATTCCCAAAACCTAAATTGAATTTCGTATAGAAAATTTGCTTGTACTTTGAGATTGAACATTTTGATTTCCCTTCTAAATCTCTTTCTTTGCAGAACTGAACGTATATTTTATTGATATTAAGGTCCGGATACTAACATGCATACATTAAAAAACAATGGAATCTTACATGTCAGCAAAATATCCAGCAGTCTAGCGACGTTTGCTGTAATGAGCGAGTTTTGGTATACCACATATCGTAGTAATGAGCGAGTTTTGGGAAAACGACCCATATTTAGCGGTTTGTTGTGATGACAATAAACAACTTTTGCTAAAACCAGTTTAAGGACATGAAAGCCAAGTGACCTAACATCAACGTCCCGTATATAACTCAATTCACCCCATTTTTGCAATGAGCGAGTTTTGAAAAAACGGTCCTCAATTGTTCATTTACGTAAAAATATCGAAGAAACGTATATAACGCGTACGGTTTGACATTCGAACGGTACACCATACATAGAGGGTTGAAAACCGTAAGTGTTCGGTCCAAACCGTACGGATGGCAACGCTGTGCACATGGTCAATCGACTGGATGGTAAGCTTGAAAATGATAGGAAGAATGAAACATAAGAACAATTTAAGAACCATTACGTCACCTCTTCTGTAGTGAGTGGGTATGTTATAGACTTTTAGCGCCATATTATGCAGAATTGTTGAACGGAATACAATGATTTTAACTTTTTCACTAAGTCAGACCTTCAAAGGAGTCTTTATATTTGAAGGTTTCTCGTGATGGAGTAGCTAATTTCCTTGTGTGTGAACTTAGTGTATTGGAAATCTCATTTCTCTTTGTGAGGCATTTGGAATCAAAGCCTCTCTTACTGATGCCAGCAGGGAGCCAATACTACGAATGTTATCAAAGGAAGTACCGTTCTTCTGTAGGTAGAACAGAGTATGTGAGAACAGAGTTTGGTGAAATAAAACGTCAAATGAGTGAGTCGAGCGCGTTGTTGAAGGGAAATGGCTGCTGGAATTCCGTTACTTGATGTAGAAAGTGGATTGAATTCAGTGTTGACGATCGCTTCTATTTCCGATTTATCTTAAACTGATGTTACAGTTTAATGAGCATCAATGTCAAAGCCATTAGTCGCACGGCCAATGAGTACTGTACATGACATAGAGTAAAGGAAGTGTTGTTAACGACTGAGGCGTGAAATCCTGACCAGCTTTAGTGAAGCTAGTAGCTTAAGGATCAAAAGATAACAAAGAGTTGACTGAAGGAGATTGGGAAGGAAAGAAAATTATTATAAAAATACCGAGCTCGATAGCTGCAGTCGCTTAAGTGCGGCAAGTACACAGTATTCGGGAGATAGTCGTTTAGAATTCTACTCTCAGCAGCCCTGAAAGTGGCTTTCCGTGGTTTCCCATTTTCACACCAACCAAATTCTGGGGCTGTACCATAATTAGAGTCACGGCCGCTTCCTTCCCACACCTATCCGTTTTCTCTCCCATCGTCGCTAAAGAACTATCTGTGTCGGTGCAACGTAAAGTAACTTGTAAAAAATCATTTTTAAAAGAGTTTTTAAAAGTTTCTACGTTAGATCCAGGTGCCAAAAAAATTCACAGTTCTAGCCTTTCAGGCAAGCAACTCAATGAAAACATCATAGGGATATGAGCTACGAATTTTAGGAAAATAAAACATAAAAAAGTATGAGAATATGTATATTATTTCTTCCTAAAAATGAAAGTCCTTTTCTTAATCATCATTATGTGGTCTATTGTATTATCAGTTTGCGATTTTATGCCACTACGATCGCTAATGTGAGTCAATGTGGAGTTTCAATTAAGCCTTTATAACTTTTTTTTTTGCTAGTTGTTTTACGTCACACCGACACAGATAGGTCTTACGGCGACGATGGGACAGGAAAAGGCTAGGAGTGGGAAGGAAGCGGCCGTGGCTTTAATTAAGGTACAGCCCCAGCATTTGCCTGGTGTGAAAATGGGAAACAACGGAAAACCATTTTAAGGGCTGCCGACAGTAGGGTTCGAACCTACTATCTCCCGAATACTGGATACTGGCCGCACTTAAGCGACTGCAGCTATCGAGCTCCGTCCCTTATAACTACATTCGGTGAGGGCATTTTAGAAAATCAGAATGCTCCAGCGGTTATTGAACCAAGGAACACATTACAGAAAAATTATGTAAATAAGTTCATTTGGGTAGGACTTAAAACGAAAAGAAAAGGAGTAAAGAAACAAACGATTTTAGGAAGTTTTTCCGGAACTGCATTTAAGCCGGAAGTGATTTTCGAAATTTGTTTTCTTAGTTTGATATAAATATGCAAAACTCACAAATTGAAACCTTCCTGGGCCATTTAGCCCTTCAACTTTCGGCACATTTGAGGAAATCGCTTCATTCTACGTTTTTCAGCTAAGAAATGCTATCAACATTACAAGTTAACTGTCAACGACGTTACATTCCGCATGTGTCCGAATCAAGTGTTACATGAAATATTAAAAAAAATCCTACATTAATGAAGACGGGGAGAACTGCATTTTATGGCTACGTCAAAAGTATGCAACCGGAAAGGATACCAAACAAAATCTCGACCTACCAGTAGAACATAGACACTACTCCGTGGGTGAAAGAAATCCATTAAAATATAGAAAAGTGTGGGATCAAGGTAGAATGAATAGGATATTTTCGTCAGTAAAGGGAAAATTAAGCCAAGGAAATGGGGGTTTCTGGAAAGAATAGCAAAACAAAATGAGAGAATTTGTGAAATGAAATGAAATGTCGTATGGCTTTTAGTGCCGGGATATCCCAGGACGGGTTCGGCTCGCCAGGTGCAGGTCTTTCTATTTGACTCCCGTAGGCGACCTGCGCTTCGTGATGAGGATGAAATGATGATGAAGACAACACATACACCCAGCCCCCGTGCCATTGGAATTAACCAATTAAGGTTAAAATCCCCGACCCGGCCGGGAATCGAACCCGGGACCCTTTGAACCGAAGGCCAGTACGTTCACCGTTCAGCCAACCAATCGGACAGAGGATTGGTGAAAAAAGGAAAGAAATAGGGAAGAATATGACATGATAAAGGAAGTTGAGTAATCACAGCCTATAGTTGACTGCAACGAATATAATAATAATAATAATAATAATAATAATAATAATAATAATAATGACTAGCATGGGATCACTACGATAAAGGAATCATGTCACGTAATGCAAAATTAAAACATTACAAAAAAGTTATCTTACCGGAAGCTTTATATACATCAGAAACCTTAACTTAGGTTGTACTAAAATTAGAGTTACTGAAAAAAAAATACGTCTAATTCTTAGGAAAATGTTTGGGAGCACACAAGCAATTGGAATTTGGGCCAATAGATAAACTGCAGACCACTATAGTCGCAGAATACTGCATGGAGGAGACGTTTGAAACTTTTTGGACTAATTGTTATGATGGATAATAATAGACTCACAAGAAGATTATTCCATGTAATAAATTCCCAAACCAGCAAAGTAAATTGGCTGGAGGAAACAGCGAGAGACGTCAGTGAATTGAAAATCGGGGAAGATACAATGAGAAATCGCGAAGTCTTCAGGAACTCAGTAAATAAACACACACTTTTGGTGAAAACTAGCAGCAGCACCGGTACAAACTGGTGAGAAGGACACAAGAGACAACACAGTGAGTTCATGAAGAGAGTTAGGAAGAACAGGAAGGCGAAGGTCATCAAGCCAATCAACAAGTTCCAACGCGCTCTTTGAAAGGGAATAATAATAATAATAATAATAATAATAATAATAATAATAATAATAATAATAATAATAATAATATATTATTTAATTTATTATTATTGTTGTTGTTAATGTCGTTACATTAGTCCATAGTGGGTAGAGGAAGAAAGGCAGGGAAAGGAGGAAAATACTGAAAATACTCCAACATTTGTATATTAAATTTCTACTATGATTTACTTTATTTCTCCTTACTTTTGTTGCTGTTGTTGTTTTCAAGGATAACAAGAATTACTCTTGGTTAGATAACAGTGATTAAAAATACGACAGCTTACGAGTTTCTAGAATTATATAAGCTTTAACAGAGCTGTGCTCTTGGAGCGCTGGCACCTTCCACATGAACATTTACAAATAAACTCTCTATAAAAGATTTACACGGACGGCCTTGATTGACTTCAGGCAGAGGTTGAACACTGTGTCAACATTCGTAACACAATTCACGTAGCAAAATGGGAGAGAATGTGTCCAGGAGAATTAACCAGGTGCGAAGCTCATCCTTAAAGTAGGCTATAGAAATATAATTTACCAAGCAAGGTTGACAATTCAGTTTTGGAAAGGACAACACCAAACTGAACGGGGTCTTCACTCTTTCTAGGGTAGCTAGGTTATGCTTCGATAGGTGTTCCCAGAAAATGTCTAAGGCGTATGTCATGATGAGGTCTGTTTGTACGTAGACTTTTTGCTCTTAGCAGCATGTAAGTTATTAGGAACGCTCTGTCATCTGTTGAATATATTTGGAAGCTGGGAAAGGTTACAGAATCAAAGTGTATCTATCAGGGAACAGTATTATTCCGTGATTAGAGGAAATGTATCCTCTCTGTAGTATTAAAACTTGGCTGCATGCAATGACATTATTAAGGATCAGAATATTAATGAAAGTGTTAGTCGCTTAGCAACCTACTGAGTACAGTATGTATTGCGAATTAGAGTACGCTCTCGGCTGCAATTATTGGAGTGATGAATTAATGATTTTATTTCATGATTACTCAAGGATGACTGAACTTAGAGACATATCAGTGTCTCCTGAATATCTGGCAGGTAATTCAGGAGAGAATAAAACAAAAATGAAGCAAATCTGTCCAGTAGAACGGAGGGACAGATTTTCCAAAGCTGTTTGTAGTAAAGTCTTCAATGTATAGTTAATAATAATAATAATAATAATAATAATAATAATAATAATAATAATAATATGATATAGGGACGTGGAGCATCCATCTCTCAGTTGGAAACCACTGCCGTCAGCCTCCTGAGTACAGGTGGAAAAACAGAGATATGCGGCATGCAGAAAATGGCCGCTTTAGCCGAGGATAAGGTTTTTAACAAGGCTCACAACCTTGGTTTTTCAAGTTGCTTTACGTCGCATCAACATAGGTAGGTCTTATGGCAACGATGGTATAGGAAAGGGATGGGAGTGGAAAGAAAACAACCGTGGCCACCATTAAGGTACGCTGCAGCCCCATCATTTGCCTGGTGTGAAAATGGAAAATCACGGAAAACAATTTTTAGGTCTGCCGACAATGGGGTTCAAATACACTATCTCTCGAATTCAAGCTGATAGCTACGTGACCGAAATACCGCAGGCACTTGCTCGGCTCTTCTTCTTCTTCTCATCATTTTAGAAACTATTACAGCAATTTCTTTTGTCAGTTCCGGAAGCATAATAAATAGTTTGGGAAATATAAATCCGTCCTTGCTGACTCTGGGCATTGCAGTGTGCTCATGTGTCAACGTACTAGCTGATTTTTCCCCAAGATTCAATAAGATTCCTTACATTATTGTCCTTTTCTGCTACATGTGATCTTGGAAGTGGGACGTGAATTCGTGAATTTCGCATTATTTTTCTGCTCGTAATTTGGACTTATCCAAGCATGTGATACAAAGAAATCTGTTTATTCAGTATTGAATTCTTGTGGAATTTCCAAGGTTCACTGTCGGAAGTCTTCATCACCTTTACTTAGTTTAGCTCTTTTGGCCTCCTCAAGGCAAGAATACAGTTTTTCATACACTAATTTTTGACCTTATAGATGATTTCACAAGTAATGGCACCAGGCAAAAGTTCTTCGGATATGTAAGGAACGTCGCTTCCTGCCACCTTCTTTGCGTAGAACTCCAGAGTTTTCTCTTACATTCTTTACTGATCTACACAACATAACTACAACTAGATAATTTGCAGGACGATTGACGTAGCTGGATTTCGGAAATTCCAACTTCGGCTAGGAATTCTCTTTTGAATCCGCAACATCGTCTGCGATCGCAGAGTTAGATTGGCAATGAGTATCACTGGACTAATTTTGATGGTCTTCATCATGTAGGCCTACCTCTAACCTATTTCCTGAATTTAGTCAACTCCTGTATAATAATTTTGTCATACTTTTACAGTTTGACCCATTTCTCTCTCTCTCTCTCTCTCTCTCTCTCTCTCTCTCTCTCTCTCTCTCTCTGTCTCTCCCTGTTCTTCACGGTTATATTTTCAGTGAAAGAAAAATCTTCTTCGCGGAAATGATTGAATACGAATTTAACGACTTTAACTGGATTTAGTGCCTTTTGCTCAAATTCACTGGAACAGATTGCGAATAAATTATTTTGCTAACAGTAAATGGAATGTCAACGAACCGGCGATCCTTCTGTTACACAGTCGACTCACCTTCTTCCTGCCAGTATGCTCGATATACACAGTGAACCCGAACTCCACCGACACATTTTGGAGTTTGTTCAGGGATACCTTCCGAGTATATCAGTATAAGGGACCGTGATCCCCGGTGTCCCAGTGTAAGAGCTAGAGAAACTGCCCTAGACCATGAGGCTGGCATAAGCAAGATCTACTACTAATACTCTTACGAACAAGCGAACTACAAATACTTTATTGAAATAATCACTAACGGGAATACTTGTTTTCAAGACGAAATATATTTAATTTGGATATGAAACAGAATAGAATCCTATAAATGCTTCATCTCTGTTTCAGTTATCATACAAATGGTACGAAAGGGTTTTGAATATGGAAGCTGAGTGTGTCACTGCGCTGGTCGGGTTGAAACCGATTGAAGCTGGGGAAGAAACGATTGGCTTTCTTTGTAAGGACAAAGTTGTTATCGGGCCCACGGGAAGGTAGTTCCAGAAATTGAGTTTCCAACTCTCTGAGGTCCAATGATAGAGTCCGACCAGCGAGTGACGCAACTGGACATTGTCACATTGTCAGTTACAACTTCTCTAGAGCCAATTTAAGTTCAACAAGATAAAGTTCTAATCTGAGTTGAGAAATCATTGTGAAATAACTAATTTAATGACGAAAGTGAAGATACCACAAATATTACGTGCTTCAGGGTTTTTTTCTGCTTTCCTAGAATCAACTCATGAATACTGAACACAGTATAGGGCACAAATATGCCATCGGGTTTAAGTATTTTAAACCTATTTTGGTCATTGATGTCCGTAAATAATAAATTTAAAATATTCGTATTTGATCTCCTACATATCTGAGTTCCGAGCTCGATAGCTACAGTCGCTTAGGTGCTGCCAGAATCCAGTATTCGGGAGATAGGTGGTTTGAACCCCACTGTCCGCAGCCCTGAAGATGGTTTTCCGTGGTTTCCCATTTTCACACTAGGCAAATAGTGGGGCTGTACCTTAAGGCTACGGGCACCTCCTTCCCATTCCTAACCCTCCTGTCCTATCACCGCCAAAAGGCCTATCTGTGTCGGTGCGACGTAAAACAACCTGTAAAAAAACAAAACCGTATCCGAGTGGTAATATTATGTGCCATGAGCTTAGCTGAACTGTAGTTATCGTATGATCACCAGTGAAATAGTTTACCGGCTGTCAGGCAAACTGATTGTACAGCTGAGGTAAATTAGTTATTACACTCAAAAGTTAACAAGTTTTCACAGTTTTCTCTTCCGTACGTTATCTCGAACATACAATATCCACCCCTCATAAGTAGGGCTCAGATTTTTGTGTAATATGAAAGTGCGAAATTTGTTCGTAAAAATTGGCGAAATATGCAACATTCATAAAATATGTACTATTATTAATGCACTATATTTAAATGTCGTAAATTCCTAGTGTTGTGACTTGTGGTTATTTGAAACAAAAAATCTGTTTTAAATACCCCCATATTTTGTGCCAAAATCATAATTGATGCCTTAGATTATTTATATAGTCCGCTGTTTTGTACGATTCATTAGCTGAAATGTCAGCGTTGAGGCCTTCGGTTCAGAGGATCCCGGCTTCGATTCCTGGTCAGGTCGGGGATTTTAATCGCCTATGATTAATTCTTCTAGCCCGGGGACTGGGTGTTTGTGTTTCTCCCACTTTCTCCTTCATACTTACACACCGCTCCACACTACCAACCACCATAGAAACACGCAATAGTGATTTGCAGATTATAGTAAATTAATTTGGAAATATGCAAATTCATATTCGGTTGGCGTCAGGAAGGGCATACCGCCGTAAAACAGGGCCAAATCTACATCATTATTATTATACAGTTCGCGCCCGCGACCACACTGGTGCGGGTTGAAAAAAGCGGTAGAAAAAGAAAGAAGGTGTAACCTACTGTTTTCTAATTTTGACAATATTAAATATTCGATTTAAGGGCATACTATTATGCAGTGTAAATCGCGGTGTATAGTACACAATTTCATGTTCCCCTCATACCCTAAAAAATGAAAATAAACGTTAAAAATAATGTTAATATTGAGCCTGACTTTAATCAATCAATAATTCAAACAATACTGATCTGCATTAAGGGCAGTCGCCCAGGTGGCAGATTCCCTATCTGTTGTTTCCTTGCCTTTTAAATTATTTCGAAGAAATTGGGAATGTATTAAACATCTCCCTTGGTAAGTTATTCTAATCCCTAACTCCCCTTCCTATATAGTTTTCAACTTTTGTATCTTATTGTAAATGTCATTTTTATCTTGCCGCACTTAGTCCCCTTGAATTCCAAATTTTCATATTGTGATCTCTCCTACTTCTAAAAACACCACTCAGAGTTATTCATCTACTGATTTTATTCCCCGCCAGCTCTCCGCTGACAGCTCGGAACATACCACTTATTCGATCAGCTCGTCTCCTTTCTCCCAAGTCTTCCCAGCCCAAACTTTGCAATATTTTTGTAACGCTACTGTTTTGTCGGAAATCACCCAGAACAAATCGAGCTGCTTTTCTTTGGGTTTTTTCCAGTTCATGAATCAAGTGATCCCTGTGAGGGTCCCATACACTGGAACCATACTCTAGTAGGGGTTTTACCAGAGACTAATATGCCCTCTCCTTTACATCCTTTCTACAACCCCTGAACACCCTCATAACCATGTGCAGAGATCTGTACCCTTTATTTACAATCCCATTTATGTGATTACCCCAATGGAGATCCTTCCTTATATTAACAACTAGATACAATGATCCCTAAAAGGAACTTTCACCCTATCAACGCATTATTTAAAACAGAGAGGGCCTTTCCTATTTGTGAAACTCACAACCTGACAATTAACCCCGTTTATCGTCATACCATTCACTGCTTTCCAACTAACTACATTACCGAGGTCATTTTGCAGTTGCTCACAATCTTTAACTTACTTATTACTCTATACAGAATAACATCAACTGCAAAAATACTTATCTCTGATTCCATTCTTTTACTCATACCATTTATATATGTATATATGAAAATATAAAGTTCCAATAATACTGCCTTGTCGAATTCCCAATTAATTTTTACAGGGCCAGATAAAGCTTCACCTACTCTAATTCTCTGAGATCCATTTTATAGAAATATATCAACCTATCCAGTCACTCTTTTGTCTAGTCCAATTGCACTCATTTTTGCCAGTAGTCTCCCATTATCGACCCTATCAAAAGCTTTAGACAGGTAAGTTGCGATACAGTCTATTTGACCTCCTGAATCCAAGATATCTGATATATTTTGCTGGAATTCTACATGTTGAGCTTCTGTGGAATAAACGTTCCTAAACACGAACTGTCTTCTGTCGAACCAATTATTAATTTATCAAACATGTCTAATATCATCAGAAAAAATGCCTCCCCAAAGCTTGTATATAACGCATGTCAAACTGACTGGCATGTGATATTCTGCTTTATGTCTATCACCCTTTCCTTTATACACAGGGGCTACTATAGCAACTCTCCATTCATTTGGTATAGCTCCTTCATGCAAACAATAAGCAAATAAGTACTTCAGGTATGGTACTATATCCCAAACCATTGTCTTTAGTATATCCTCAGTAATATTATCAATTCCAGCCGATTTTCTAGTTTTCAAATTTTGTATCTTATTGTAAATGTCATTTTTATCATATGTAAATGTTTATGCTTCTTTAGCATTAGTGACCTCCTCTGTCTGGACATTATCCTTGTAACCAACAACATTTACATGTTGCTGACTCAATACTTCCGCTTTTTGAAGATCCTCACATAAAGACTCCCCTTTTTCATTAGTGATTCCAAGAATGTCCTTCTTGGAACCTCTTTCTGCCTTAAAGTACATATACATACCCTTCAATTTTTTTACAAAAATTGGTGTGACTGCCATTATGCTTGCCATCATGTTATCCTTATCTGACTTCTTTAAACCCCTATTAAGTAGCTCAAATAGTATGGTAACTTTCCTTTTTGGTGATGCTCAGTGTGTCACCAAATACATATCCATGTTTTCCGTTGTGATGTTTGACGTTCATGTGGTAAAATTCTTTTGTAGGCTCACAAGGACTGTTAAACATTGCAGGAAGTCAGATGAAATTTGCAAATTAGTTTACTATCATCTGAGAACTAAACAGACTGACACAGCTTTTTTAATTTTTATAATTACCCAGTTTTGTACAAAAATGTTAAATTCTTCATATAATATGTAAAAATACGTCACACTATCAAATCTACCCGTGCTTCGCTACGGTATTCTAAATTGTATACGGATATCGAAGTCAATTACTGTACATGCAGTGAATAAGATTTTTAAATTGCATGTCTCTTAGCGTTATCCAGAAACAGCAGGGGGATGTTCCCGTACTTTGTGCGAGTTGCAAAGTTGTGATGATAATGGCAGGCTCACTTGCCTACTACAATTCACAGTCGAGTATGTAGGTTTTCATTATAGTGGGAGGCCTCATTACCAACTGCGCCGTCACAATCGATTTTGGGAAGTTTTCATTACAATGGCCGGAGCCCTTTCCTACTTCCAGATATATTACAGTTGATGAGTTTTTATTTTAATAGCATGCACCTTCCCTACTGCAAGTTAAAATTGAGTTGTGCTGTTATCGTTATAATGACACGCCCCTTTTCTTAATGACGGTCACACCGAGTTGGTGAGCTTCCATTATAATAGCAAAGCCACTATGCCTAATGCCAGTCACATTTTAGATGGGTAAATTTGTTTATAATGGCGGGCACACTTGCCTACTCCCAAACACAATCGGTTAGGTGAGTTTTGAACAAAGTTTCATGTTCCCTTGACTTCTGCCAGTCAAATCAAAAAGGGAATTATTAATTACACCCTCCTTAGTAATGCTAGTTACAAAGGAGTTGGAGAAGGATCTCATTCCTACTGCCAGTAAGTCGATGTGGAGATTCATGATTACAATAGCAGACGCCCTGCTGCTGAAAGCCACTGTCGATGTAAAATATTAATTATAATGGCAAACACACACTTTCTACATCTCTACAGATCGACTTCGGTGCATGTTTAAAATATTGCAAACCTTCATTTACAGATTAACTGCTGCTAAACGATACTTCATATCGACATACGGATTGTACCATAAGACGCCTCATTTAGCGGTCTAAATGGCTGGTCTTAAGATATTTTCCCATGTCACATCTATTTATGGGTATAATTGAGTTAGGAACGTTGAATAGGGTGAAATTAGGGTATGGTTTTCTCACAGTGCATTACTTTTGGGTATTAATATGACAGCTACAAACATAGAATTTGGCTCACGTATGAATACTGGGTGGGCCAATGTTCGTGGAGAATTAGATGATTCTACCTTTCGTATAAGTGAACATTAAGAGGCACTCAGTTACAATTCAAAGACACAGTTAAAAACTTAGGGATGATAATGGATAAAAACCTTAGTTGGAACGATCATGTAACAGGTATATGTCAGCGAGTGTTTTATTCCTTACATTCCCTTAAAAAACTCAGAGATCTACTCCCCCAAAATGTAAGAAAACTGCTTACCCAAAGTATGGTAATGCCAATATTCGACTACTGTGACGTAGTATACAGTAACCTGAATGCCTCACTTTCCATCAAGCTCCAAAAGGCACATAACGCATGCGTTCGATTTATTTCAGATATACCAAAGTTTAGCCATATTTCTCCCGCATTTGGTAGGCTTTCATGGCTACGCTTAAGAGAGCGACGAAATTTACACACTCTTTCCCTGTTACATCGTATACTGAACCTTAACACACCTGAATACCTTGCCACACAATTCCATTACCTAGCATCACCTTCTAGTATTCCTACCAGATCATCATCCACCGCAGTACTAAGCATTCCCATTCACCGCTCAACTGGCTACAGTAGATCATTTATAGTCGCCGCCAGCCGAATTTGGAATTCCCTACCTGCTGAAATTAGGAGCGTGTCAAACCACCTCCGCTTTAAGAAACTCTGTCAAACCTGGTTAATAAATAATAATGATTTCTTATAACATAGTAGGATTAGATCATAGTTAAGTTTTAGATTAATTACAACATTTAATTGCTACCTTAAGATATTAAACTGTAGATAATTTAGTGTATATTTAACTCTTCATGTAGGTGTATGTATGGTCGGACAGAATAGCAGGCTTCATAGCCTGAGTCCCGCCATATAAAACAAGACAATAAATAAATAAATAAATAAATAAATAAAAAACTACGAATTATACGTGTACAAAGTGCAAAACGTAGGTATAATCGATAAGTAGAGACAAATCTAATATATAATGAATAGAGATACAACGAAACGTCATAGATCCAACGTTGTAGATCACTTAAAATTCAACGGAGATTGTGCCATCCGTTTTGTGATACGACTTACCATTTGGTCGCGAAATACCTTGAAACGAAGGTCTGCATCTTCATTAAAATTGCCTCCATATTTCGCTGTTCTTCGGCGATATATAGGAAAAAAATTAAAGATCTTGGAATTTTTCTGTCGGTTACCGGTAAAAACGTAAATGATTGGATACCATATAGGGGGAAAATACATGATATTCCTGAAAAATATTTCCAGTAAGTCAATGAAATCATACAGGAGATGTAATCTGACGGTATAATTAAGTAAAACAACTACTCCGTGTCTCAATCCATTAGTAATAGCAAGGAAAAGTAATGGAAGCCTAAGAATATGCTTAGATGTCGCAAGTTAAACGAAAAACTAATCCCAGAATATGATTAGGCGCCAAAGCTAAAAACTGTGCAGATGGTAATTATTATTACACCTGAAACGGATAACTGTACGGAAATTTCGACAAAATAGTCAATGTACAGACACGCGATCGTTACGATTTTAGCCGGGCTGAGTGGCTCAGACGGTTGAGGCGCTGGTCTTCTGACCCCAAATTGGCAGGTTCGATCCTGGCTCAGTCCGGTGGTATTTGAAGGTGTTCAAATACGTCAGCCTCGTGTCGGTAGACTTATTGGCACGTAAAAGAACTCCCGAGGAACAAAATTCCGGCACCTCGGCGTCTCCGAAAACCTTAAGAGTAGTTAGTGGGACGTAAAACAAAAACATTATTATTATTATTATTGTTACGATTTTATTTATATAGGTTACTGAAAATTTGTAAGGTGAAACACAGGTATAATCTTATCAGAACCACAACTCGTGACATTTTCATTTGTCTGCAAGTAAAGGAATGGAATATGTAATTACACAAGAATCGTCAGGTCAAGAAAAGAAATTGGAATAGGTGGATCATATCAAGGCTTTCCTCTTACCCAGAGATCCCGGCTTCGATTCACGGCCAGGTCAGGTACTTTTACGTGGATCCGAGAGCTGGTTCGGGCTCCATTCAACCTACGTGCTTACAATTGAGAAGCTCTCTGATGGTGAGATGGCGGCCCCAGTCTAGAAAGCCAACAATAACTGCCCATAAGACTGGTTGTGCTGACTACATGACACCTCGTAATCTGCAGACATTCGGGCTGAGCAGGGACGCTTGGTGGGACAAGGCCCTTCGCTACTGGTGTGCCGTGGGGTTTTGTTTTTGAGTCATTTCAAGTGTTTGGTATGTGTGTTCTTCCAGGATGGTTGTATAGTAAGTTACTAACCTTCCCCTCAAATCAGCTTTCTGGGACTACTATATATTTAAAAGATGTCTGCCATTACCTTGAGCTGGTGGGCCTTTTGACGACGGGCAAGGCTTTACCCTGCCTGTACTACTTATGCACTCTAGACGGGAGCGATGAAAAAGACACTAAGGCCCAAAAGCTCCCAGTTTTTATAGCGGAGAGGAAGGTTCCAGAACTCTCTAAGTCGATGGCCTGTACACACCCTCAATTTAATTTTCTAATCGAATAAATATCCAACATTTCTGATTGGCTAATAATTTCATGAAGAAGAAACAGATAAAAGTACTAGTATCCTTGGAGATTAGAGGAGATATAATGAGCCAGTAGTAGCGATCGACTATATTAGTATGAAGTAAGTCAGCTCCTGAATATTTACTTCATAAGTTACTCATCCAGTGCAAAATTCTGTATTTGCGTCCCGAAAGATTTGCAAATTAAAATCCTACAACATCCTTCTTTAATTTAGCCAGGTTTCAAAATGTGACAGGCGAATTTCTCAGTAGATACGTAATGGGTGACAATAATCCGTTCAGATCGTTAAGGCGCAGGCTTTCAGAGCCCAAGTTGGCAGGTTCAATACTGGCTCAGTCCGGCGGTATTTAAGGGTGCTCAAATATGTCTGCCTCGTGTCGGCAGATTTACTGGCACGTAAAAGAACTCCTCTGCGGCAAAATTCTGGCACCTCGGCGTCTCCGAAGACCTAAGTAGTTAGTGGTATGTAAAACCATTATTATTATTATTATTATTATTATTATTATTATTATTATTATTATTATTATTATTATTCGGCCTCGTTAAAACTCAGTAAGCTGTTGATACTGTCTCCTTCGTCTCCTTAAACGCATGTTTGACTCACATCTACCTCACAATGTCAACACCGGACGACCGGGCGAGTTGGCCGTGCGCGTAGAGGCGCACGGCTGTGAGCTTGCATCCGGGAGATAGTAGGTTCGAACCCCACTATCGGCAGCCCTGAAGATGGTTTTCCGTGGTTTCCCATTTTCACACCAGGCAAATGCTGGGGCTGTACCTTAATTAAGGCCACGGCCGCTTCCTTCCAACTTCTAGGCCTTTCCTATCCCATCGTCGCCATAAGACCTATCTTTGTCGGTGTGACGTAAAGCCCCTAGCAAAAAAAAGAAAAAGAAAACACCGGATGATGACTCAAACACTCACAACATGTACAGCGCGTATTTCAAGCAAACGTGGTTTGCAAAGTCATAGTGGTGCCAGCAGCTAATATACTTATTTGACGCGACTTTAGAAAGACCTGAACTTGTTCATTGTGAAACCCCCTGTGGGTGGGGGACGCAGATACCCAGGTATCCCCTGCCTGTCGTAAGAGGCGACTGGAAGGGGCGACCAAGGGATGATCAAATTAGAACCACGATACTACTTGTAATTAGTACCACCACTCAGGGTCGCTTTTACTTGCGCGTAGTACCACTATGTTAGGTACATAATAGGTTTGTTCTTTGTAGCGACAGTGTGTGCTCAGGATACAATTTACAGTACCTGGGCTTTATACCACTATATGAGCGACATCATGGGTGAGCGACACCATGGTTCTGCCTTGCTTATGATTAGTGTCCAGTATGTGAGGAACACCACAGGATAGTGCGAGTCTCTATGGTTAGTCCACTTATGTCAAGAACACCATAGGTTCGCGTTGCCTGTATAGGTTTGCGTTGCTTTTAAATAGCGACACAATGTGCGAACACCACAGGTCTGTGTTGCATGTGCGCATTGTATTACGTGTGAGTAGTACCATAATGTGTGGAATACCGCGAGTCTACGCTACTTTTGAATAGTACCGCAACATGACAAATACCATGGTTCTACTTTCCTAGCGATGAGTACCGTTATGAGGGGCCGATGACCTGGATTTTGGACCCGTTTAGACTACAAGCATCATCGATTCAGTACTGTGCTTTAGAAGCAGTCCCTTGGTCAGTAGTTCTATTGTTTCACGCTAGTTTCTGGGAATGTGGGCATTGCGGGTCGGACCCACTGATTGTTTTAACTTAATATCCATCCATTCATTCTTCGTCCTCACGTTTTGAATTCTGGTCAGTGGAGGATTATGGATTTTTAATTGTTCTTACATTTCGTCTCAATTCGTGCCATTAGGGGCCGATGACTTATAAGTAAGGCCCTTTTGAAGAACAAGCATCATCATCATTATCATCGTTTATAGTGAAGAGTTATATACTCCTTAGTGTTAAAGTGCAATGGACTTCATACACCAATATCTTTACAGAGAAAGGCACAGAAAGCTACCGTTTGCAGCTACGTTGTTTCAATATTCGAGCTCTTATCTACCGGGTTATTTGATGAGAACAATATTGCAACCATCCTTCCTTCCTTCCTTCCTTCCTTTCTTCCTTCCTTCCTTCCTTCCTTCCTTCCTTATATATTCTAGAAGGAAACTGTTGTAGCACAACCTTTTAAATGTAAGAAAATTTAATTTGCATTGCATAAAACAAATATTATATGATGAAAATAAATATTTATTGTAAAATGTAGCTGCGTGTCTTGATACAGAATGCCAGAGACGCACATTACCGAATCCACCATAAATAATGATAATATTGGTTAATTTTTCGCAAATATTGAATTGGACAATCGCTGTAGAGCCAATGATAACATTTCTCACCAACGTAAAATACTAGTTTTAATTAGAGGAAACAATAAGACTATTATTGAATTACAACGAGAATCTGGAGACATTTTTGTTTTCATTAATTGGAGTATATATTTTGTTCCTAAACGAAAATTTCTTTCTTTCTTCCTTTCTTTCTTTCTTAGTCCGGTCCAGGGTTGGTTTCTCACTCGGACACAGCGAGGGATCCCACCTCTACCGCCTCAAGTGCAGTGTGCTGGGACGTGGGACATTTTGTCGGGGATACAGCTGGGGTGGAAGACCTGTACCTCATCCAGGTGCCCTCGCATGCTAAGCTGAACAGGGGTCTTGTGGTGGATGGGAAGATTGGAAGGGATGGGTAAGGAAGAGGGAAGGAATTGGCCGTGGCCTAAAGTTAGTTACCGTCCCGGCAATTGCCTGCAGAGGAAGTAGGAAGTCCACTTTGAGGATGGCTGAGGTGCGAATTCAAATTCCTCTACTCAGTTGATCTTCGGAGTCTAAATACAGCCCACTCCTGCCACTTCTCAAATTTCTTGGCAGAGCATGGAATCGAACCCGGCTGCACGGGCGGTGGCAGCTAATCACATTAACCACTACACCACAAAGGCGGACCTAAAATTTACTTATTTTTATTATAAATAACAGTTATCAATACCCAATCTCTTATCATTTATCTTATTTAAAAATAGTAGATCGTCGCCATAAGACCTATCTGTGTCGGTGCGACGTAAAAGCAACTAGCAAAAAATAGCAGCATTCGAAATTAATTGCCAGTATTTTCTCCAGTGATTGTTCCACTGGTGGTTCGTGACATTTTCAGCCTTGAAAATGTTATGCTACCATGTCAACAGATCATAATTATCTCCTCATTCCTTAGACTTGAAGCTCTCTTCAAGAGTTTCTATCCAGTTTCGTGACTAATAGAGTTTTCCTGTCGGAGATGCTCGATTAAGGCGCAAACAGCAGAGAATTTGATTTGGCTCCGATGGAGCTTTTGTCTTCGCTGTCAGTTTTACCACACGAATGGGAGTGACGTAAATTTGAATCTCAAATGAGAAACGGTGCTTTTTAAAGGTAAATAAATAATAATATTATTCCATGAACGTAGCACTTAGATTTCGCTCCAAGGTTGGCAGTGTTCCAGAAAGTCAAACATGGCAGTATATTTCTAGCCGTCTTTTTCTTCTGCATTTCATATTCACTCAATTTTTTTCTCTACATGCACAGTTTTCGCTTTGCATGATGTACCTTAATATACGCAAAGCATTCGTGTCCTATAGGTTGCTGGTTAAACAGTAACTACCGTACCGAGCGAGTGGCTGTGCGGTTTATAGCTGTCAGCTTGTATTCGGGAGATAGTGGGTTCGAATTTCACAGTCGGTAGCTCTAAAGATGATTTTCAGTGGTTCCTCATTTTCTCAACAGGCAAATATACATCTGGCTGTACCTCAATTAAGGCCGTGGTCACTTCCTTCCCACTCCTAGCCCTTTCCTGTTCCACCCTCGCCCTAAGACCAATCTGTGCCGGACTGAGTAGCTCAGAAAATTGAGGTGCTGGCATTCTGACGCCTCCTTGGTAGGTTCGATCCTGGCTCACTACTGTCAGAAGTAGTTAATGGACGTATAAACAAAACATTATTTTTCTTATTAGACCTGCATGCGTCTAGAACCAATTTACTACATTATTAGTTGATCTCATTTCATTTCGTCGCCTTAATGACTGTAAACACTAAAATGTAACAAGGGTCATTAATAATAAGCTGTATCAAGATTCAATAATATTTGGGCATGATAGCAGTGTGATACGGTCGCTGGCTTCTAATTAGGGTGGCCTTGGTTCGAATGCTGGTCAAACTGTGTTGATTTTTGTAATTAACTGTAATGGCACTATGGTATGAATTCCGCAAAAGAACAGAGTTCCTGTGGCTATATGATCTCTACTGTCTCGTAGAAATCCAGATTTGTTTGCTCTCAGTCACGTATAGTAGTAATAATAATAATAATAATAATAATAATAATAATAATAATAATAATAATAATAATAATAATAATAATAATAATAATAATAATAATAATCGTATGACATCAGCTGCAGTGCATTCATTTTTATTTGACGTCATTTTGGCTGGCTGCACGTCAAATTTGGCGTTCCATTCTACTTAACAGATGGCGGAGACACGAATCTCTTAGGTGATCTCTTCTTGTTTGCCTGGCTGAGTGACGCAGATGGTTTAAGCGCTGGCCTTCTGAGCCCACGTTGATTGGTTCGATCCCGGTTCAGTCCGGTGGTATTGGAGGATGCTCAAATACATCTGCCTCTTGTCGTTAGATTTACTGGCACTTAAAAGAACTCCTGCGGGACAGAATTCCGGCACCTCGGCGTCTCCGAAAGCCGTCAAAAACTAGTTAGTGGGACGTAGAAACAATTACGCTATTATTATATTCTTCTTTTCTTTGTACCGCTTTTCTCACATCTGAGTGGATTTGCGGGTGCGGACTGTGTCGCACATATTGACTTTACTCTATTTTACGGTCGAATGCCCTTGCTGACAGCAACCCTATGTGGAGGGATGTGTTCACTACTGCGTGTTTTCCGTGGTGGCTCATAGTGTAACATGTTGTGAGTGTATGAAGAGCAGACTATTCGGACGAACACAAATACCCTGTATCCGGGACAGAGGTATTAGTCATACGATTTGCGGGAATCGAACGCGGGATGCTTTGAAACGAAGGCCTCGGCACCGAACATTCAGCTAAGGATGATCTTAGGCTGAGTTTTATTAATTTCGTAGAGTAAAATGTCTAACCAGAAATCTCTTATTGTTGACATCTTACGATATGGAGTCGTACTTCAAACATTTTGTCGGATTTCAAGCCACGATTTTGGCATTCAGAGGCCCACACACTTCAGTTTAACCATTGAGAAAGCTGTAATTATAATAATAGCCCGACTCCTTCGCTGAATGGTCACCGTTGAGGCCTTGGGTTCAGAGGGCCCCGAGTTGGATTCTCGGCCGGTCAGGGATTTTAATAACGTATGATTAATTCTTACGGCTCGGAGCTGGGTGTTTGTGTTTGTACCCAAACTCTTCTCTTCATATACAGACAACCACCACTCTATCAACCACCACAGAAACACGCAATTGTGATTAGATCCCTCATCGTAAGGTTGGCGTAAGGAAGGGCATTCGCCCGTAAAACAGGGCCTAATCCACTTATGCGGCACAGTTCGCACTCGTAACCCCACAAGTGTAGGAAAAAGGAATAACAATAATAATAAAAATAATAATAATAATAATAATAATAATAATCAAATCTATATAAATGTAATCGTAATGACGGTGTGCTTGCACATTGACTATTTTGCCGGAATTTTCGTACAGTTATTCGTTTCAGGTGTAATAATGACCATCTGCATATTAGCTTTGGTGTCTGTTTGATTCTAGGAATTCTTATAACTTGAACACTACTGAATATATTTCTACCAAACTTGATATTTAGAATCCACCTGTCCTTGAGTAGGTTTAAGTACCAATATTATTTCTGAATACCTAAATTTACTGGGGGCTTATCCGAGATGGAAACCATGATTTTGCACTTCCTCAAAATACACACATCCGAAATTAATGGAAATCGACAATCCTTAATGGAAATGCATTTCTAAAATTTTTTCATGTGGATTTTTCGACAGGAGGATTAATAAGTGAGATATAATGAACGGTTGGTTTTGCAGGTTAAGTCCAGCGGACGTAGCCCAAAAGATATTGTATGTGAAGCAGATTCCTTATCTATCTATATAAATAAAATCGTGACGAATGTGTGTGCCTGTACATTGACTATTTTGGTGAAATTTTCGTACAGCTACCCGTTTGAGGTGTAGTTTCCTCAAAGTCCTAATTTCTATAACCCCCCCCCCCGATACCTTAATCCTGATTGCGGCATAATCTGCCAGACGAGCAAGAAAATTGAAATTTGACAAATTATACCTTTTATCCCCGAAGAATGTCGAAATATGGAGGCAATTTTAATCACGGTGCAGACCTTCGTTTCGAGGCATTTCGTGGGATAAACGGGAAGTCCTATCACATAACGGATGGCACAAACTCCGTTCAATTTGAAGTGATCTTTAACCTTAGTCTTATGAAAGTATGACATCGATACGAGCCTGGAATGAAACATCTGACGATGAGGAACGCACGAATTTGGAAAACACAGAAATGAAATAGCAATTGTGAAGGTACAGGGAAGGGAACTACTTATGTAAATCCTCAATGGCTGGCAACCACGCATTACTTAATTGATAGCCAGTGTCTCTGTTGTAACCGTTAGGATTTCTACGTATATCCACAGCTTCGCGTATAATGCTGGACCTACCTAGTGTCTAGTGTGGGTAAGAGCTCAGTCATCTTGGAACACGACATCATGAGCCGACTGTAGTGCGTGTTCAACTATTGCTGATTTGTCTACCTGGTTGAGACGAATATTTCGTTCATGTTCCTTGATACGAGTACCAATAGACCGCCTTGTTTGGCCGATGTATACCTTGCCGCACGTAGAGGGAATTTCGTACACCCCAGGATGTAAAGTGGGAATAATTTGTCCTTGGTTTTACCCAGAATGTGAGCAATTTTATTGACCTTTCCAAACCCGGTTTTTATGTTGTATTTGTGGAGGACCTTCTTCGATCTATGGTGCTGTGAATGTAAGACTGGTAGGTAGTTCCCTTTACTTCTTCTTTCTGTGAGCTTTGCTTGGTCACTTCTTTGGGTCGCAGGGCTATATGAATCTGCAAATCGCTGTAACCAGTACTCTTGAAGGTGATTTTGAGTGTGTCCATCTCCACCTGTATATTTTATGACTTGCAAGTACGTCTCGCCCTATTGGTGAGTGTCGTGAGACGGCCTTGTTTTTGTGCTGGATGGTGGTGAGAATTTGCATGATGATAGCGATTTGTGTGGGTAGGCTTACGATAGACGGTGGGTATGACCTAAGCAGCCGACCGGTTTATTTCTTACTAGAACATCCAAGAAAGGAAGGCATCCGTCCGACTCCATCTCCATAGTGAATTTAATTGAAGGATATTGCTGGTTTAGGTGGTTTGGAATTAGATGAAGTTTCTCAGGACCATCTGTCCAGACCACAAATGTATCATCAACATACCTCCACCGAATCATAGGTTTGACGGGCGCTGAAGCAACAGCCTCTTATTCAAAATGCTCTATAAAGAAATTGCCCACTACGTGTGAAAGTGGACTTCCCATAGCCACTCCGTCCGTCTGTTCGTAAAATTTCCTGCCTCACAAGGAATAGCTGGAAGTCATGCAGTGGTAAAATAGCTTAGTAATGTCATCGGGGAACAGATGATCAATGAGAGACATGACCGAGTCAATCGGCACTTTAGTGACCAAGGCCTCCACATCGAAACTCACCAAAAGTGCATTAGGTTGAAGGGTTATGGTTGACAACTTGTTGACGAAAACCGAGAATCCCTAACGTATGATTCTGTACGTCTTATGTGTGGCTGAAGCAATTTTCTTAGGTATTTAACCAGAGCATGCGTAGGAGAACCTATCACACTAATAATAGCTCTGAGGGGAACATCTTCTTTATGGATCTTAGGCAGACCATATAATCTACGCGCCACTGCATCCGCCGGGGACAAATGTTTAACCTCCTCCTTTGAAACTGAAGATTGGCTTAAGAGTTTGACGGTGGCGTTGGACACACGAGTAATAGAGTCACGTAAGCTCGGTCTGTAAACAGGTTCTGACAATATAGCCGAGATCTTATTCTTATACACGTCAGCGTCCATAACCCTGTCGCATTACCCTTATCAGCTGAGAGAATGGTCAGTTCTGAATCATCTCTAAGTTCCTTCAGAGCTCTGCTGTCGCCTCTTGCTAAATTGGGTGCGGGTACAAGAGCGGTCCTTATGAGTCTCACACATTTCTGTCTAAACTCCTCAGCCTGATCCTCAGGTAGTTTGTAGATAGCTGCCTCAACGGGAGTAATTAACTCCTGAGTGGGAATTTTAGAGGGAGGGACAGCGAAATTAAGACGCCTAGGTAGAACTACCGTTTGGTTCTCGTCCAAGAATTTCTTGGAAAGATTGACGACAGTTTTACTAGCATCCTGGTTCGTGCGAATGACTGCCTGTTTCTGAGCTAGTCGGAGGAACTTAGATTTCTCTCTGAATGACACGTGGTTGAATTTGCATTCAGGCTGTATAGCAGGAATGCGACCGAAAGACAACCACAATTCTTGCGAGAGAGTGTTGTTTAGCAGCAGGTGTAAATGAAGAAACTCTCGGGAGACTGAGTTCAGTTCTGTACGAGTGTAATGCACTCTCTCGATCACAAGAGCCTTGCTAGCGCGTTGATATATTCTCCTGGCCTTCGGAGTATTTAACGTGTGTTTCAGATTCGCACAGTTGGGAATGGTATTATAGTCCCGGTATCTCAGTAGAAAGCATAAAGAAGAAGGAATAGATTTCTTTCTTTTTAATTTGCTATATTTTGAAGCCTTCTTAAAAATATCCTCCCCATAGAGGTTTTTAATGTTGCCATTGATGCTTTCACGGCCCGCACTTGCAGACATAATAAAGGCTTTTGGGCTTATGTCGTGTCAAGAAAATAATGTGAAATTCTTTAAGTTTCGCAGAGAACTTTGCTCTGCGTCATCAAAAGAAAATCTTGACTGTTCACGAGAAAGAATTTCACCTTACCATCTTGACACGGCATAAGCCCAAAAGCCTATATCATGTCTATTTTATGTAGCTATGTAAGGAAGTATGTATTCAGATTTTATGGCACATGCATGTGGACTCGCGGGTCGGTGAAATCCCCGATACGGCTAATATATCACGAAGAAATTGCTCTAAATATCTGGAAATAATATTACGCTCCAGTTTTGGAAGCTTGGCATGTGTCATATATGTTTCTATGGAAACGTATAAATTTATTGTTGCCACAAAAACGTATTAATGTATGAGAAAATGGCAGCTTGTAATACATGCCATACATGGTAATCACTGATCATTGAGCGTGATGCACCCCCTCCAGGAGTGAGATAGAAACACTACTACAGTGTTTGATATTCTTAATGGAATATGTGTCCAGAACACAATGCGAGGGCAGGAGTTACACAGCCCAGTTCAAGAATCCTCCTGTAGGAATCAATATAATATACGAGAGAAACTCAGTTTTCTCTTACGACCTTAATTCTTAATTTTAATTTTAATCTTAATCATAATTTTAAGATCTGGTAGGAAATGATGGGATTGAGAGAAGCCTTCATTCTGCTCTGCAGTCGCTACACGTTCGGTGCACAGTCAACAATGAGACACGACAGAAACATACCATTGTTGAACAAGTCGCTTACTTTGCAGTCCGCATTCAGTTAATATATGAAGGGTAAGTATTGTTTTCGCTATTCCCCGTTCACCCAGCACGCGTCCTTAAGGATTCCGGGGGCAATCAAGCGTGCTGACTCTCTGGATGGTTGCCACGGGTGATGGCGGGGAGGGGCCATCACTACGGGGAAGCCTGCTGCGATCGCAGCTGGTACTGCCTCGCTGTACTTGTTACATCGTCGGGGTGACAGTCGAACTCGACACGAGGTCACTGCTCCTCAGAACAGGGGTTTTCTCTGTTTGGGGATTCAGTCCCGAGTGTCGGATACGACTGAAACTTCGGGGATATCAACAAATACGCGGGATGAGGTGCGCGTCCGAAAGGATTCCGGGGGCGACAAAGCGCATCGACTTACTGGATGGTCGCCACGGGTGATGGCGGGGAGGGGCCATCACCTCTACGAAAGCTTCCTGGGTTGAGTCAAGGAGACAAGACACCCTCATCGCATTTGGTGGTATGGACTTAGGAGAAGTTCCACCCACTATCTGGCAAGAAAGAAGAAACGTGCGGTGAATCAACAAAATGACGCATGCTCAGTTGATGTGAAGAACTTCAATTGTAAAATTTTGTTGTCAGTGAATGGTAATAAAATCTATGTACGGATAATTTTGTCTATCTCTATGATATTCGGTAAATAAAATTCAACATCACTGTTCTTAACTGCAGTATTTAACACTGAATCAAATAAAGAAGGCTAAATCTATTTACACTTATGGGTTATAGTAAAACACACAACCATACTGTTAACAGGAGATCTCCAATAATTTCGGAAACCTTATATCCGGGAGAGAGTATTGTCATTTCAGTCTTTATTTTCGATACGTGCAGTTAACAAAACTGAATATAGTATAATTGAAATCATGCAATAAGATCATGTCGTACGTACGACACTGTAACTGGTGTAAAACCTTCAATGAGTATGTTTAATATATTCTAATTGTAGTTTATTTAATGATAAATTATCTTTTGTTAAGTGTTAAGCATGACTAGTATATGGGTTCTCTAAAAATATGTAGTATAAAATTCTATAACCTCAAATACGTATTGTTTAACCTCAAAATCTATAGAGTCGAAAGCGGTAGAAAATTCCATAATATTCGTATGTTAGACTTATTGTACTATATTTGGTATGTGTGAAGGGTTCTGGAAACTTACTCTAAGGTTTTATTATCCAGATACATGTAGAGAAATTACGAATGTTGTAGATTTTTCCATGTACATTTTGAAATATGGAAAGAAAGTTAGAGTACCCATTCGACTAGCTAGTCGATCGATGTTTCGACTGTGTTTCATTAGTGTGGTTGTAAGAACTCTTCCAGAAATCGATCATTCTAGATGGTTGATCGAATAGTATAAATAACGAGCTGTCAAGTCAGTGAAGTCAGTTCTCGGTTCTAAGTTCGCAGTTCTTAGATCTTGGGACTCAGAGGCAAGTGATGGACTGGGAGTGACTGTTGGGCTCCGAGGTGGAGTCAGATCATTGGACTCGAGTGAGTGAGTGAGTGAGTGAGTGAGGCGGGGAATTCAAGAGAGAGTATGTTATTGTGCGCGCGTCAGTGTTGTTGATATCTGTACTGGTCGGAATCGACTTCAGGGTACTCCGCTATTGAGTGTTGTATTTAGTATCATTTGTTGCTGTCTACAACTGTGTGTTGTGACGTACATTGTAAATAAATTCATTTATACAAGGAAGTGAACGTGTTCTCGTGTGATATTTATTTACGTCAAATAAAATCGCAACGTAGAACGATAATCACAAACAATAACGTGTCGGGAGAATATCATGAATCAAAATGTAATACTTGTAAGTAATTTAGAAACTGAACAGAGGAAGAACGGCCTGAAAAGTGTTAGAGATATTATTGCAAGAAATGAAACTTCTCGGACATGCTATCAAGGAAACATGACACCCGCCCCAAAAAGGTCATTACAGTAGGTATCCTCACTCCCTCCATATGTCCGACTCCTGAAATGAATATTAATATTGACTATCGAAAGAAAAACAAAAAAGCGTGCAGACTAACAGAACTACGACGACAAACTAATTATATGCTATATCTATAATCTATGTACCTAAATGGTGTACTCTTCAAAGGAGTTATATTTTCTAGTTGCCTTAGGTACAATTCTGTTAGTAACAAGCATGTATAACTTCCCTTCATTCCACCAGTTTACTATTCCACATTTCCCTAATAATGGTGAATAATATTGCAATTCCCGGATGCATTCACTCTCTGTTCAATAACTTTACAGTCGTACACAGCTGAAATCGTTACAATTTTAACTCATATCTTCCTCATTACTTCCCTTGTATCTGAAAAATAAAGGTATGCCCGTCCCATTTTTTCAGAACATACTAAACATTTATTTTCATCTCTACTTTGTCTGTATGCTTTATATTTGTATAACCCGATTAACCACCATATTATTTCCCCTCATTTCCTTATTTATTATATTATCTACATTTATCCTCATTATCCCATTTAAATTACAAAAATCTCCTAGTGACTTCTTATTTTTACACTGTGAAGCAATTTGTTGCTCTTCAATATCATTAGACCTTAGAACTATTCTTTTACATATTATTTGCTGCCCTATAGAATCAATTTCTCAGTAGTATTCAATTCTTATCGTTTCCAAAATATTCCGTACCCCATTCACCCAGTGTCCTTGTTCCTGATATTTCATCTACTGTAGCTAGGCCTTTTTAATACTTCGCCACCTGATCCCATCTTCTGTCTCAGCCAATGTTTGATTATCTTTTTAACATTATACTAGAGGGACCGTTCTCCATCAGAGCTTTCGTTATCAATAGGTCAGATAACATGTCTTGATACGCTTGTCATATTCGCATTGTTTTTCCTGCCCTTTTCAGTTGTTTTATGGCCATTTAATAAGAAGCGCGTTATGTTATGCCGCAGTTCGCAGTCAGAATTAATCTCATCTTACGTCATGATACCGTCGGTTTGGTAAAAATCTCTCCATACACTCGCATTTTTTTATCTTGCAGTTCTTGATGTAAAGCTTGGTATTGTGTTGTAGGATAATCGCAGTTCTTCTGTATAGAACAGTTGTCTTGTGAGCTCATAGGTTACTCTAGGAGGAGCGTTTTTGCCAGGCAGAGAACTTATTCAAGATATATATATATCCCTCACTCCTTCTACAGTAGTGCAGGTAGGTTATCCTTCGATAGGTGTTCACAGATAATTTCTACGCCGTATGTGATGATGGGGTCTGTTTGTACAAAGATTTTTTTTCTCTTACCACCATGTAAGTTATTAGGAACGCTCTGCCATCTTTTGAATATATTTGAAAGCTGGGAAAGGTTAGAGAATCAAAGATTATCTAGCAGGGAACAGTAATCTTCCTTGATCAGAGGAACTGTGTACTCCCTGGCATGACAGGTAGTACCGTAATCAAACATGGCTCCATGCAATGTCACTACGAATGATGAAAATCACATATATCAGAATATTAATGGAAGTGTTAGTCGCTTAGCAACCTGCTAAGTACAGAATGTATTGCGGGTTAGGGTAACCCTTCGCCTGCAATAATTGGAATGATTTTTTAATGATTTGATAATATGATTACTCAATGCTGGCTGAACTTAGAGACCTAGCAATGTCTCACGGTTCACCGGCAGATAGTTGCGGAGAGAATAAACCAAAAATGAAGCAAATCGGTCCAGTAGAAGGGACGAATGGATTTGCCGAAGCTGTTTTAGTAAACCCTTTTAATATAGAGATGTGTGCAGACTTACATCATTACACATTATTCTCACTCTATAGTTAGCTGTACAACTAGGTAGTCCCATAACTATTTTAGCAAATCTACTCGTAATTTCGTCAATTGTATAAAATTTCCCCTCAATTCACTATACCTCTGCTCAGTATAACACCGTACATTTAATGAATGCGTTAAAATCCTTTTTATACACTCTGTAATCAGTGTTGGGCATCTTGTTATCCGAAACGTTAATGGCTACCAGTGAACTCATACTCTTGAGTTTAGATCGTTTTATTTGTTCTGGACACTTTCTATTTCCTCTTAATTCATTAATTTCTGTGTCCGATCAGCATAAGCAAAAAACTAAAGATACGGTGGCCTTGTTGTTTCCTCTAAACAATCTTGTGATGTGCATGGGTTGTCCAGGAGGGGACATATAAGTAGATGGCTTGGGTCTTATTAAGCATCACATTCACACGAGGTGTCTGCGTTTGCTGGAAGAATCCCTCATTCTTTAGGTTGATATTGCATGTGGGGACGCCCGCTCATAAGCGGTTGAGGGACCTCAGTACAGGGTAAGGTAGGTCGGTGCCAGGAGCTAGTTCTTCCTTTGGTGACATGCCTGTTGACAGTGAGCTCTTCCATCTGTTAAGAAGAATTGTATCTGGTGTTCTCTCAAGCGGCAGAGCCCTAGCAAGGAAGCTCTTGCGGGATCTGACGTGAGACCTTGCTGCTTGGTGACGATGGAGTGAATATCGATGGCCGTTCTACTGCTTTGTTCTCTCGGCGTCTGCAGCAGTTGCCCTCCGGACGTTAGGTGGGGCTATTCCAATAACCGGGCACAAGTTTCTGCACTGGTGTTGGCTTTATTCATCCCGAGATTATCCTTGAATGTCTCTGAACGCTGTATCAACCTGCTTAGCATGCGTTGAAGCGTTCCACAGAGGAGCGGCATATTCGGCGGCTGAAACACATAGCGCAAGTGTAGAAGTCCCCAGTATGTGTGGGCTGGCTCCCTAGGTGCTGCCGATCAGCTTCTTAAGTATTCCATTGCGAACACTGACATTCTGTTTCATGTTCAAACATTGCTGCCTGTACATTAGACGGCGGTCTACTGCAACACCTAGATAAACTGGTGTTGGACAACGTTGCAGTCGTTCCCTTCGCCATGTGATGTTCAGCTGTCGCCACGCTTCCTTGTTTCGCAGATGAAACGTACACACTTGTGTTTTATTGGGGTTCGGATTCATATGGTTGGCATCACAGGATTTGGAGAGTTCATCCATCGCTGAAGTCAGATTTCTTTCTATTTCTTCAAAGGATAATCCCTGAGCAGCTACCGCTGTGTCGTCGGCATAGATGAAGAACCTGGTGCTTGCTGGAATTAACTGATCATTTGTGTAGATGTTATACGGCGCTGGAGCTAGCATGCCACCTTGGGAAAGACCATTCTTCTGTCTTCGCCATCTACTCCTCTTACCATGTATCGAGACTTGGAATCTTCTGTTCTGAAGGAAAGTGTTGATAAGAGATGTTAGTTGGTGGTCCTTGGTGTGATCATACTCTTTCTTCATCAGCTTCCTATGACTCACAGTGTCGTACGCAGCTGTTGAGTCAACGAAGATGACTCTAGTTACCTCGCCACGCTCTATGTGTTGACTACAACATGAATTGCCTGCACGAAAGCCTGCTTAGTATAGTATGAACTTATCTTGGAGCATGATACTGATTCGGTTAAGTACCAGATGTTCCACTATCCTGAAGGCATGCTAATAGCAGGGAAATAGGTCGAAATTTGTTTAGCTTCGTTTGGTTCTATCCGAGGCTTGAGTAGCGCGATGACTCGAGATTTCCGACATATTTTAGGGATGTGTTCATTGGACTTAGTAACCACTCCAGGGGTTGAGGCCAAAGTTCTTTATCTATTGAACTCGTAGGTCATCGACACCAGCAGCCTTGTTCATCTTCAACTTCATCCATGGAAAAGTGATCTCGGAGGAAGTGATTCTCTGTTTCCAAAACACACCGAAGAGCTTCTTTGTTCACCCGCCCTTTTGTTTTACCACTCAGCAAGAGCAGGGTCGCCTCTTGATTAGGTGTCACTCAGGTAAAGTTCTTCTGTAGTTGTACAGCGTCTCCGTTAAGGTTTCTAAGCAGTTTCCTGGCCTGTCGAATGTTCAACTTCATGTCGAGGTTCTCTACCACGTTGCTCCACTTGGCCTTACGAGTTGCTGTGATGGTTTGCAACAGTGCTTCTCCAGCTTGGATAGTTTCTTCAGCGTGAAGATCACTCGACTCATTGCAGTAGAAGGAGGTCTTCTCCAATACTGGCTAACAGTGGGAGGGGAATGGAGGTGGTGAGTGCACGTGTTCCAGTGGAGGGAGTCCTGGACTACACGAGAGTGCATAATGCTACGACAGGAGAGACAGGGTAACACGTGCGACCACTCAACCAGTAAGTAGTTTGGAGATGTCGTTAACCGTGTATTGCATTGTTTGCCATGTTGCCATTGCTTTTTTGTAATCTAGTTCTGTTTCTTATTTGTATTTCTTTTTTTATCCCCAGAGATCATTACGTTCAGTAACTGTACAGAACTAATAGCAGTCTATCATCACCAGATAACTTGGAACATATTGCGATCTGAATTATCTCGGAATAGTTTCCCTTGAAACTTGTTGGGTGCATTCTATAAAGGTGTCGTACATTTCTGGTTGTGGTGGAATCTTTATTATTTCCGAGTCAAGCCCTTCGCTAAAGCTCGTCCTGTCGGACTTCTTGAAGTTAAACCTCCTCTTGAATGGTACCTCTTCAGGCATCACCAAGGAATTTACGGTGCAAATGACAGGCTTACGTTGAGTTCGAGTGATGGGCTCTCCAATAGTTTTCACGCATTTCCGAGCTATTTTTGAAGACACGAAGATATTGTCTGAATTGTTCCCTTTTTTCCACCTACCACTGTTGAAGGAGCTTCGGATAGTGGATGAGATACAAGTCATGAACCTCAGCCCTTGTTTCTAGTCTTGTTCCATTTCCATCAGAATTTATGTATCCCCAAGCTGTACTTCTACAGTTGAAACCGCCAATGACAAAGTTTACGTCTTAATACTTGAAGTTGGTAGGTGTTTCAAAGCTGAAAATGGCCTCGGGTGGTTTGTAGACTGATGTAATGCATAAGTATGGAGTGCGGACTGTAAGGAGTTCGATGCCATTGTGTAAGATGATGTCCAGTTTAGGTCTGGAAAAGATGGCACTGCGTTATTTTTCATGAGGCATTTCTAGGATTACTGCCATAACAGCAAATCTTGGACGTTACCTAGTACTCCCCCTGTGTGTTTCCTGGACTATCAGGATGTCACATGCTGTACTTCTACAGTTGAAACCGCCAATGACAAAGTTTACGTCTTAATACTTGAAGTTGGTAGGTGTTTCAAAGCTGAAAATGGCCTCGGGTGGTTTGTAGACTGATGTAATGCATAAGTATGGAGTGCGGACTGTAAGGAGTTCGATGCCATTGTGTAAGATGATGTCCAGTTTAGGTCTGGAAAAGATGGCACTGCGTTATTTTTCATGAGGCATTTCTAGGATTACTGCCATAACAGCAAATCTTGGACGTTACCTAGTACTCCCCCTGTGTGTTTCCTGGACTATCAGGATGTCACATGCATGTTTTTGGCACAAATTAGCTAATAGGGCTTCTTTCTCTCGAGAAAATCCCTCGTTGTTTAAAGAGATAAACACAAATGGTCTTCAAAAAGACCAATCTTTGTGCAATCTTTTTGGATAGAGACCGGTTTTGAAAGGATTAGCCGTCAGCACGTTTCGTTGCATCGTCTGACGTTGCCCAGGGTACACCCAATTGCTATTCATGTCTTATCCGTCTATAATTGCAATCTTCGTGCAGATTCCTTTCATGTACCCCACTTAATATCATACCCAAATACTCTACTTTCTGGACAACTTCTAATCTCGTCTCACCCATCCACCATTGTTCATTCTTTGTCAATGTATATCCTTTTTTGGTTTTCTATACATTATTTTTTAATTCCACTCTTTACAGTAATTTACCACTTCTTTTATACTTCCCTGCATGCTAGCGGGAGTCAATGTGAGTAGAAGGAAGTCATACGCAAAAATGAGACCTGGAATATCCTGATTCTCATGACTTGGGTAAACCCCTGATTCGAAGTCTTTCGATTGAAAGCTATCATTTATCTATATAAACAGTGATATGGGGTCAGATGTGTATAATTTCGTTTATATTGTAAATTCTTCAAATATATATAAGTTTTAGGTCAACTCAAGGCCATACCAGTGGTTTTTAGCTTTTGTGTCTCTCTGTCTGTCTGTCTGTCTGTCTGTCTGTCTGTCTGTCTGTCTGTCTGTCTGTCTGTCTGTCTGTCTGTCTTCCACCATCACGGCAAAACGGCTGGATAGATCTCAACCAAACTTCATATTTAGAGTGTACTCATCCAGGAGCTGGTTCTGATATGCATATGATTTCAAAATCACGGAACATATTGGGGGTTTATGTGGATATCAACGAGATATTTGATATTTTCTCATACACTATTGATTTTCTGTTAAAGCTGTAGACTACATGTGAAACGTTCCTTCATGATAAATATTTTTGTTACGTCCATAATTTCGGTTACTCTTCAAATGACGGAGAAACTATTTTCTGCCGGTTTCCTGCTCTGTCGCAGACCGACAACGAACCTACAGGTTACCATGGGAACGTCTCTGGTTGCTTGCCAGCAGGGAAGTACTGTAATACCCTTCCGTCATCATTCCTGTAAACTCGTGGTTATTCGTTGGGTAGAAGGCGAATGAGACGTCAAGCTTCTATTTTGCAGGATATTTGTGGAATATCATTGGAGGTTACAATCGTCTTCGGCACTAAGGCTGGCTGTCAATATTTCAAAAGTACCGCAGAGTGTAGCCCATTGGCACAGACAGTGGCCATATGCGAGCCAAAGTTTATGATTCTAGCTGCCACGTAAGTATGCGTAAAACAAAGCAGTGTGTGAAAAAATACCCAAATTTTACCCCATTCATAGTTTCTAACTCGAGGAAATATGAGAAAATATCATAGGACCAACCATGTAGACTACTAAAAAAGGAGTCTGATCATCAAAACTCACCAACGCGCACCTTACATCAGAAAGAAGGTATGAGTACTTTCTCGTGGTGTTTCTCGGATAAAGCTAAGAGATATACAATCTAATAACATCTTATTTACTGCGCGTAGAGTAATTTACGTAGAAATCCGTATTCATTGTACAATACCGTAGCGAAGAACGGGTACGTTTGCTAGTAATAATAATAACAACGACAACGACGATGACGACAACGACAACAATAATAGTATGGCCTCGGCTACCTTGTGCAGGAATTTTAATTTGTCGCAATCCGAGGTGTATGTGCGGCAATTTCGACCTTCCGTTTTACTCTATCAGATGGCAGAATAAATCAGATCTCTGATGGGGGCTCTTTGGCTGAATTTTAATTATTTTTAATGGGTAAACATTGACTGGGTCACCAGAGAGTGCCAACATCTTACGACTGGATTATCCAGGGAACTATTTCCACCATTTAAAATATCCTATTACGTCTTCTGGGTTTGAATCCGCAATCTTAGGATCCGGGAAGGCCAAAATATTGCCAGTGAACCACAGTTTAAATTAATGAACTTGTCTAGGGTATAAATTACCCATGTACTAATTTATAAACAAAATTATAAGCACGTAATATGGACAGATAGAATGGATTCCACACTTCAAATACTTTGTGAAATTGTAGGCACAACAGGGTTAGAAAACTAAGCACAGAAAGTTCACCTACAGAAACTAAAGAGAGCGTACCGGAGAACATGCGACATTTACGGCAAAAAATGCATGTCCACAAATACAAAGAGAAGGCGTTACTATTGTGATCAAACCTAAAGTGCTATACGCGAGCAAAACACTGGTACTCAAACGGGATCTATAGAGCATCATGAAGGAAGAAGGAAAGATGACGAGGAAAAATATATTGGTCCAGATAAAACACTGAAGTCTGATACAGACTGAATTCCCGTAAAGTAACAGAGAAACTATCCAACCTGGCAGCAGGTATAAGAAGACGAAGATTTAAAATTTATGGACACGTTCAAAGACTCCCAGCAACAAGGCTTACATAAAAGATCATGACATACAGCAGAAAATTGAAGGGTCTACAATGACTCCAAGAAATTAAAAAAAGGAGCTGGAGAAAACCCAGATAGATATATCAGAAATATTGTACAGAAATCCATTCAGTAAATCAAGTAGATGGGGAGTACAACCAAATAATAAAAGCCAAATTGAAGACCATAAAGGCGAATCTTGCCTTTTGCTGGCAGGACCTAGTGTTTACAGTGCACTATGTCTTCTGGTACAGGCTAGAGTTGTTACTTTCATTGATCTGTCTCTGTCTTATACTTGGCTTTGACAATATGAAAGTGACGGAGGTATGAGCGACGCTAGTAATGCCATTTCTTCTGCAGCCAGTCCCTGCTATGAATGGTGTGAAAATGTTGCTCACAGGGTTGGTTGGTGCATGCATTTCAGTAGGCTTGGCAGACTGATATGTAATAGAAACTTCTAGCTCAGTGAGGAAAGCAACGGGAAAATACCACACTCCTCATTTCCCTAGTACGCCTCTTCAGCGATGCCTAGGCCATCTATGACAGCTGACAGCGGAGCTGTTGATGATCCAACCAGCCTTAGGGCTGAAGACTGAACATACAAAGGCGAATCATAAAAGCACTGCGTGATCCAGCAGGGTCCATGCGCAAATAATAATATAATAAATAAAATACATATTTGAGTAATTATTCCAATAAAATTGATATTTTCCTTGTTGTTGTTTCAATGATTACACTATGTACTTAATTTTTCTATGTGCTAAGCAGTTTGAACGTAAAGCCAATAATACCTTCTTGCTTTGTTTGTTGCAGGAAATAAGGATGACTCAGCCTGAAGTTATAAAGCGGGTTTAGACACTGAGTCGACATTTTGAGGTAAGATGATCCCTCGTAATAAGAAGTAATATTTTGTATTAGATTATAATGATACACTTACTGTTACAAATTTCAGGAAGAAACTATTCATCCAATTTGAATACGTCTACCTGCCTCTCATTCTACTTAACAGAGATAGTGTTAACTCACCTTTTGCTTTTTTTTTTTTTACTCAAAAAACGTTTTTGTCTACTAGCACCTTACATGAAATTGTCTGCCTACCATTGCTGCGTAAAACATTTTAAATTAAGTTGTGTTTTTTTGTTAATTAGACTTTCCAATATAATGATACATCATAATTACATCATCCCTGATATATTTTCTTGTACGAGTACATAAGGATTCGATATCTTAAACATTATCTAAGTAAAGCATTATTATCTGTCCTATTCGTTGAAGGGAGGCCAAACTATGATCCATCCGCGTACAATATTTTGTCTTCTATGTCGATTAAGTCGTAGCTGTATATCATTATATGGATTGGAAAGTTGCACTCAGTGTATCAAATCGAGTGTAAATCCTTCTTTTATTTTACTCCATAAATCTGAAAGGTTCTTGACAACACATAAAATAAATCTCTAAGTCGCTTTGGAGATTGGTATAAGGCTACATCCTCTAAGATGGTAGCACGCGCTTGTAAATGTTTCACAGATAAGACCGTCAACAGTCTTAAGATCTTCAAAATATTTAGGACTCTTTTCCTTGTTTTGCCACATTCTTTAAAGAGAAACATTCATGTGGATTGGGATGAACAGTTGGCAAAGCTTAGATCTAGATGACTTACTCTCCTTCTGTTCCACTTCTTTATTGTTCCATGTGTAACCAGACGATAGTTGGTGGTGTAATAAGGTATGAGCATCTTTTTGACGTAGTTCTTAAAAAGCTGTGAGAGCAGTGTCTCTAGGAGTGAAATCTTGCTTGCCAGCAGTTGCATTAGCAAGATATATTCTCTGCCCATTTTCTAAGGGGACTGCTAGTTGCTGCACTGTTGGACGTCCTTCATGAATTGGAAAGCTAAGAATCACCCAGAAGGTTTCGTTGCTGATAATGTTATTTCATTTCGTACATTTCATTGCTTCAAAGCAAAAATAGCTGCATTACTCTTTTTAACATATTTCTACACGCATTTGGTTGATTTAACATAATTACAATGTGTATGTATGTTGGGTATTCAGCCCGAAGGCTGGTTTGATCCTCTGCAGCTCCACCAACAGCTGTCATAAATAGCCTAGGCGTCACTGAAGAGGAGTACTAGGGAAATGAGGAGTGAGGTAGTTTCCGGTTGCTTTCCTCACCGAGCCAGCCGTTCCTATTACATATCAGTCTGCCAAGCCCACTGAAATGCATGCACCAACTGACCCTATGAGTGATATTTTCACACCATTCATAACTGGGACTGGCTGCATAAGCAATGGTATTACTAGCATCACTAATACCTCAGTCACTTTCATATTGTCAAAGCCAAGGATGAGACTGAGACAGGTCAATGAAAGTAACAAATTTGATATAGCTCATACCAGAAGACAGTGAACTGTAAACACTACATCTCGCCAGCAAAAGGCATACAATTACAATACCGCACATTAATGTGAGCACTCAAAGGTTTAGTTAAGAGGGGGCAGTATACAAATATCCTTCTGTTATCAATTTCATTTGTCCTCTTCTTGTTATAAAGATTACATCATCGGGTTTACTTGCAGTAAGCAGGATAACCGTCTTCTCAAGTTTGAGTTTCATTACAAATACCTCTAGATAAAAGTTTGAATGTTTATGATATTTAATGCATAGTGGACTGAAATTGAGGGGCACACGTGGCTCATGCACCCTATAGGTTTGTAACTATTTCAAAGAGGTCCTTGTCTGTACTGGGATATGGAAGTTCAGCTAAGATGACAGAGTTAATTTGATTTGCCTGAATTTTGTTTCTCTACATATTAAAATGTGTGCATGAGGTAATATTTTTCTTTAAAAAAACCATGGCACTACAGCCCTTGAAGGGCCTTGGCCTACCAAGCGACCGCTGCTCAGCTCGAAGGCCTGCAGATTACGAGGTGTCGTGTGGTCAGCACGACGAATCCTCTCGGCCGTTATTCTTGGCTTTCTAGACCGGGGCCGCTATCTCACCGTCAGATAGCTCCTCATTTCTAATCACGTAGGCTGACTGGACCTCGAACTAGCCCTCGGGTCCAGGTAAAAATCCCTGACCTGGCCGGGAATCGAACCCGGGGCCTCGGGGTAAGAGGCAAGCACGCTACCTCTACACCGCGGGGCCGGCAATCCTTTATTTAGTCACTCATTATTGCTATACATATGGCACCTCACTGAACCAAAAATGTTTGATTTTATTACCAGATACTTCAACTTCAATCATTTTATTCGAAAAACTCTGGATGTAAGGTCATGCTCCTGTATCTATGTTTGTCCCGATAGTAACTCATCTTTATTTTTTTTCTATTTAGCATTACATGTAAGCGAAATGAAGACATCTGATACGCTATAAGTACGAACAGATGCCATTGCATCTTTGTTTATTTCGTGCATGTAACGTGGCTTGCATATACATATTGATGGGAGAAAGCAATATTTTTGTTTCTACTCCAGCCACATAGTTGTTGATATCGTCCCTAAAATGTGTATAAGAATCGCATCATAATTCTGTTGAATTTTAATATAACGCAGTCTTTCTGTTTACATTTCCGTATACGGATCATCTGCAAAGTAATGAAGCAGATTTATAGCAAACATAAGATAATTTTAGAATTGTCGTGAACCAAAGATCTGCATATATAGAGGTCCATGCAGGAAATCGTTTTAATTAATTGCACACCTGCTTGGGGTATTTGAAAGTGATATCCGTATTCTCCTTACGCAAACAGCTATGGATACTGCAAAGCGTCGTAAGATGATCTATGGGTTTCATATCTGAATTGCAGAGTTCTGTCTCGGTCTTTAAGCACAGTTTCTCTTTACCAGTAAATACCACTGCGACTTCATTTTATTCTGGAAAATTAAATCACCTTGAATATTCAAGAAGAGGTCTCATACCGGCGTTAATGGCAACTTTATATTCCGTAGCAGGTATGTTTTGTATAGAATATTTAAAATTTGGAATTAAGGATTTGATGCAAGAAGCGTTTGAAGCTGTTCACCTATTTTTAATCTTGTGGATGTATTTATATTGTCTATTTTGTATTTAGTGTTGTGAACCTTCTATAAAATACACATTGAGATATTGTAATTCTCTTATCAGTCATTGGCTACAATGAGCCTCTTCTGTCATATATCTGAACTCGAACTCTAAAATTTGCCATAAATACACCTTCAGTAACTATTTTATCTCCAGAAGTAGTCTATTAAAGTACAGAATTACATGACTGGATGTTTTTGCAAGAAGCGCTTCGATTTCCATGTTGTATCAATACATTTTCAAAGGTTCTGTAGGTTCCGAAAGAGCAGGTGACCTAACTTTGCCATTGATAAAACACATAATTAAATATTATTTATCCAATTTTTCTAGCTTCGCAATTACCACGTACTTTACTGTAGACACAGATCCAACAGTAACTGTATCATCAGTTGCAAATCGCACTGTGGATTATCGTTGTAAACACTTAGATTCCATAGGCAAGTATTGAAGGTCTGCGACCGAAATTGACTTTGTCTAATTCTTGGATCCTGAAACTGTACATTACGTATCTCCTGGGTTTCTAGCTCTCTTAAATCAGCCTGTCTTTCAGATTGGATTTAGAGTCGAGCTTGTCAATCTTCACTATTTTGTTGTTGTCTAAGAGCAGTCTGTGTTTCACATTGTTCTTAGGTCCTACGATTGTTTTTCTTATGTTTTGAATGCTCTCTGTGCTTTAGTTATTTAACACTGAATAGGAGCCATTTCTCCTGTCGACATTATAAGAGCCATGTGGTCTCTGAGACAGGTAAATTATATATTTAAAAAATAATTTATCTCTTAACATATTATGTATGAATGTTTTGAATTAATATACAATTACATAGAATGTTAATTACAATCACCTAATATTTCTTTTAAAAATTGAGTAAATATTGAGTTTTTGTTTACAGTAATAGATGTCTTTCATAATATAAATAATTATCGCATATTTTTATTAATTCTCGCACCAAAAACAAAAGAAAAACTATGCATGCATAGCTCCTGTACAAAGACCATTCTAACCTGTTGATAGCTAAAATTTAACCACTCATGACGAGTTGATATAATGAATATTAACTACACATTACTAGGGCTATCCGGTATGTGTGATCAGTACGTTTTTATCTGTGATTCACCGCAAGAAGCAAAGACGAGTGTTTTGTGAATGGGGGTAAGGAGGAGCGAAGATACTGCAAGGAAGAGTGGCCTTAACCAAGCAGGTTGGCCACTGTAGCGATATCAAATTTACTCCTGGTCTCACATAACGGTTCCTCCGTTAAGCATTGGAAGACATTTCTTGAGTTGGACGTAGAACATGATCAGAACAGCGAAACCAACTCACTCAGTACACTGGGGTTTACGATAGATTAAATGATATAATGAGTTACCCTAAATTAACACTGCATTTACTACAACATCACTTAGAAATTTATATAATCAGGATATTAAAATATTTTCTTTGAAACCTCAATATGCTAATCGTATGTCAATGCTTCCAGTGAGCATTAATGAAATTGGCACTAAGAAACGGACTTATGGAGACAATAAACTAATCAAAGGCAATAGACAAAAATACTCTCTCTCTTTACACACACACACACACACACATATATATACGAGACCAAAATGCTAATTTCTGTCTTCATCCTGAAAAATAACGCAGAAATTATAACAGCCATACGCAGATATAAATAGGTCTTATTTTAGAAGGCTAGTGGTCATAAGAAACATCGAAATAAACTGTGGACTCGCGCAAAATCTTTTTTAAATATTTCTCAGTCCAAGTTACAAGGGAAATATTCCAACGAGATTGGATGCCGTTTATAGTGCGATTTACCTAGTTTAATGAAAAGGGAACGAATATAACATGCAAGGTGACTGGCGCAATTTTCAGCTGACATTTTGTTAATGAGCTTTCAGTTAAATTGCATTTTGATATAAGGCATGTTACAGTGTGGTAATTAGTTTCTGAGTTTCACACGAGAGAATGCTCGATTGTTTGGGACAGCGTTAGGTAATAAGCTTTTAGTGGATGTTATAAAGGTGTTCAATAAATAGCCTGATAAACATTGTTCCTGAGGCTTAGTCTAGTTATTGGACAGTAGTTACTAGGACTACTACTTTCATGTTCAACACGTTTTGAGCTGTGTCCAAAAAATACTATTACTATGAAATATTGTAATTCGTCATACGCTGACACACGCATAAAACCTATTTTGCCATTCATAGAAATAATTAGCAGAATGGCAACATCTTCGGGAAAATGCGAACCAAATTCCATGCTGCTCAGCCCGAAGGCCTGCAGATTACGAGGTGTCATGTGGTCGGCACGATGAATCCTCTCGGGCGTTATTCTTGGCTTTCTGGACCGGGGCCGCTATCTCACAGTCAGATAGCTCTTCAATTGTAATCACGTAGGCTGAGTGGACCTCCAACCAGCACTCAGATATAGGTAAAATACCCTGAAGTGGCCGGGAGTCGAACCCAGAGCCTCCATGTAAGAGGCAGGCACGCGACTTCTACACCACCGGGCGAGTTGGACCAGCGGTTTGGGGCACGCAGCTTTGAGCTTACATCCGGGAGATGTCGGCTCAAATCTAACTGTCGACAGCCCTGAAGATGGTTTTCCGTAGTTTCCTCTTTCCAGTAAAGGAAAATGCTGGGGCTGACCTTAAGGCAACGGCCGCTTCCTTCCCACTCCTAGGCCCTTCCTATCTCATCGTCGCCATAAGACCTGTCTGTATAAAGCAGACTGTAAACAAAAAATATAGCTCCTTCAATTTATTCTCGTATTTACTCTACTTTTATGGCGTTGAAGCCATCAAAATAAACTAATTACCGCTACCAAAACCAGTATTTTCAAAACCTAAATACACACTGAAAACTTATGAGCTGCTTATCGCACTATAGATGAATACAACTAACTGAGTTGACTGCTCGATTAGTATAGGCTACATGACGTAGAATACTGCGGGTGAAACGAGAGCTGAGAGGCTTCATCTAGCACACAACATTGCACGTGATGAGGTCATGCCCAACAGCTCATCCACAGAAACATAGTAGATAGTTTGTCTTCTACAGTAAGTAGTATTTAGCTTATATTTCATTACCTGTTGTCTCAGTATTTGGCTGAAAATCTCCAAAGTAGATTCCAAAATCCGTCCCTACATCCCTACTTTGCGATGAAACGAGCGAAGTATCCCTACACGTATGAGAGTATGTAGGTGTTGTGGTAAGGATGAAAAAGGAGAGAGCATGTAAGTCTCTGGTAAGACCACAATTAGAGTGTGATTTCAGTGTATGGGACTCTCACCAGAATTACTTGATTCGAGAACTTAAAAAAGGAAAGAAACATAGAAAAGCATCCCAATCTCTTTTGGATGACTTCTGACAAAAGAGTAGCGTAAAAATGTTTTGCAATCTTTGGCTTTGAAGACGTCGGAGAAAGGAGACAAGTTACTCGACTGAGGGGTATGGTCCGAGCTGTCAGTATAGAGATTGTGTGGAATGATATCAGTAGACGAATACGTACGAGTGGTGTTTTCAAAATTAGGAAAGATCACAGTATGAATATAAAGTTGGAATTAAAGAGGACAAATTGAAGCAAATATTCGCTTATAGGAAGAGGAGTTTGGGATTGGAATAGTTTACCAAGGGAAATGTTCGAAAAATTTCCAAATTCTCTGAAATGATGTAAGGAAAGTCTAGGTACACAACAGATAGGGAATCTGCCACTGGGATGACTGCACTAAATGCAGATCAATGATGATTGATTGATTGATTGATTGATTGATTGATTGATTGATTGATTGATTGATTGATTGATCGATTGATTGATTGATTGATTGATTGATTGATTGATTGATTGATTGATTGATTGATTGATTGATTGATTGATTGATTGATTGATTGATTGATTGATTGATTGATTGATTGATTTCTCAACATCTCTGCTCACACATGAAACCTTACTTTACGCTCTTGTAAAATAAATATTCCGTCGTTCCCATTTTTACACCAGACAATTTTGGGTCTTGTAACTTCAGGCCATTGCTGTTAAATTTCCGGTTCTGGCCCTTCTGTTTCAGTCAGAAACCTTCAGATGGTCTTCCCAGTTCTTGCCCTATCCTATCTCATCGTCACCATAAATCGCCATGAGTCAGCGTGGCGTAAAATATATAGAAATATCCACACTTCTAGCCCTTCAAACAAGCAACTCAATTGAAACCGACTTTCAACTTATTAGGTCGTGTTACGTACATTCAGTACGTGTTGAAGAGATGTTAAGTACAGAATAAAAATGGCCAACCAGACACCAGTGGGATCCGAACCCACAACCTCCCGATTTCGCGTCGGTTGCCACCATAGCTCAATTGGTAGAGCAACCGACGCGAAATCGGGAGGTTGTGGGTTCGGATCCCACTGGTGTCTGGTTGGCCATTTTTATTCTGTACTTAACATCTCTTCAACACGTACTGAATGTACGTAACACGACCTAATAAGTTGAAAGTCGGTTTCAATTACAATGCGGTCGTGAAAATTCAATATTCAAGCAACTCAATGTTGATGACATCCTAGGGACATGAGCTACGAATTTTAAGTAAAAAATTGTAATAAACTATGAAAATGTAGTCTTTATTTACTCGTAAAAAATACAATAGTTTTTTTAAATCATCGATTGCGAAGTATGCAGTAAGTGCATACACGATCTTCACGTTGATAAAACCTCGTTCATCACTGAATCTTATTTTTGGTCCATTTGTGATTAATTTTCATAGTTTTCTCCACTTTTCCAAACGTAAAGGACACAGTAAATGTTTATTACGATGTGCCGGCATGATGCCATATCCGATCGATTAGATTTGCAGTTTGCCATTTCTACCACTACGAACACTAGAGTGAATCTATGATGATAACACGCGGTAGACTGATGATTGTTCACTGAAAACTTAACCATATCCGGTCAGTTAGGTTAGCAGTTCGCCTTTTTTCTACCACTACGAGCGATAATGTGAGTCAATGCCTTGTTTCACTTAACCACCACTACGAGCGCTAATGACTTGGTGCAAATTTCAATGCAAATCAAAATTCACCTGAGGGTGTTGAGCCAAGGAACATATTACATAAAGAATTATGTAATTAAGGTCATTTGGCCAGGATTTGAATAAAAAAGGAAAAAGAGTAAAGAAACAAGCGATTTTAGGCTGCTTTTCCGGAACCGCATTTAGTCCGGAAGTGATTTTCGAAATTTTTCTTTTCTTTTGATAGAACTACCCAAGACTCACAATTTAAAACCTTCCCGGGCCCTTTAGCTCTTCAACATTCGGCAAAATTGAGGAAATTGCATAATTTTACGTTTTTCGTATTACAGGGACCCCTACTTTGTCGTCTAAAGAGATGTTTTTAACATTAAAATACCTTGAGATGTACATTTTTCAGATAAACAAGGAATTTTAAACATTGAACAGCATTTAGTAATAATAATAATAATTTCATTTGGACAGTTGCTAGGAGTTCTTGATATAGCTATTTATTTTACAGAAGACATATGTTTGTCTGTGTGTTTGTGATGGAGAGTCGTCTGTGTCGCATCAGGAATGTTAAAAGCTAAGATGACATGAGAATGTAGAGATTCAAGATACATGTCAGGACCAGATGAAGTGATACATATGTAACACGCTTTCTAACGTGAAGCTTGGCAAATGTGACTACTGTTGTAAGAGACGTCACTTTCAGATGCTCCCGTGTTAAATCTCCGAACACGCCGTGGCTTACGAAGTCAAGGTAGGAGAGAGACTTCCAGTGTAATGTGGAACAACAGAATTCAAATAAAGTGGAGTAACTTTAGACGGAATAACCTGAGGAACTATGTTCTTACTGAAATTTATTATGGAAATGTAATAAATACCGTCGAAACCTTTTATAGCGACATCTATTTTAACGACGTACTGGATATAACGTCGAAATCTTACGGTTCCGTCTAAATAAGTTACTATATACAGGATGAAGCGTAATTCGCGCACTCGGGCGTCGCAGCGTGACTCCTCACAAGCCAGCAATAAAAGAATATCTCTTACAAATTTTCGTCTTTCGCGTATATCCTGCAGAAAAACGACGTTGAAGAGTAGCAATCTGGCAACACTGTAACCACATGTAGGGTAACTACCTCTGTCAGCACATATTCGTCGTGCTGTGCAGTTGGTGCAGTGGATAGTTTTCCGTTAGAATGCTGGAGGTCGAGGGGTCGATCCTGAGTTGAGGCGTATGTTTTTTATTTCGTAAATGTAGTCCAGGTGGTATGGTATCTGGCATCTTAATCGTCATCAGCGATTGCAGCGGGTCCTCTAGAAACCATTTGCACTTACATACTACGATCCTAGAAATGGACGAACAATCGTTTTCATTGGTCATCTTTGAAAGGCGCCCTTTCCACGTCGTGGGACGTGAAACAAATAACATTATTATTATACATGTAGTATGTAAATGACAAGTAGATGTTGTGTTATTGTACTGTGCTATCATCTTCAGCATATCGAAAGTGATATTGTTTGTGTAGTTATTCTGTCCTATGACTGGTCATTTGTTTCAGCTGTCTATTTCTTATTAGTCTAACCAGGTATTTGTTGTTTCAGCGTTAAAAAATGTTGTAAATGTAGGATACATGTGACCTCAGAAACGGTGACTTACTGTATTATAGTAGGTAATGTCAGATGGAAATTAGCAAATAAAAACTCAACCCAGGATCGAACCATCGACCTCCTGCGTGGCAACCAAAAACTCTACCCACTGCACCAACTGTACCACACGACGAGAATGTGCTTACAGCGGTAGTTACCCTACATATGGTTACAGTGTTGCCAGATTGCTACTCTTCAACATCCGTTTTCTACCGAATATACTCGCAAGACGAAAATTTGTGAGAGACATTTTTTTATTGTTGGCATGTGAGGAGTCGCGCTGCGACTCCCGAGTGCGCGAATTACGCTTCACTCTATATATCGTAGGCCTATATAAACACTGTATTTAAAAAATCATTTAGTACGACGTCGCTCATTACGATATATCGTATGAAACTAGGTATTTTGATCACATTGTCGGATAGACGTATCGGCTACAACGTCCAATGATGATTTCTGTTTGTCACATATTTGGAAATTGCTGACAACAGATTGTAGATTTCAAATCAGTCTGCTAAATAGTAGAGGCAAGCATCGCTGTGAGGTCTGTTTGTTAGGTTATCGGCCCAGAGGCTGGTTGGATCCTCAAATAACACCGCCAAAGGCTATGCAGATATAGGGAAACTGCAAAAACCAATGGCAGAGCCCAAATGAGGCGTACTGGGCAAGATGAGGAGTGAGGTAGTTTGCCATTGCTTACCTCACCGGATCAGAAAGTGCTACTGCAGAACGACTGATCCTATAAGCAACATCTTTCATAACACTCACCCACTAGTTGTGGTCCAAATGTCATTACTCAGCACCACCCATACCCCAGCATCTTCCATATTGTCACAGCCGTCGATGAGACTGGGACTTCGGTGGAAGCTACACTTTGCTCTAGCCTGTGCCAAAAGACGGATACAAAAATACTGCATCCATCAAGAAATGGCAACAGGCGGCCGCTCTGAGGATGATGCAAAGAAAAAAAAAAGAATATTAATAATGAAGAAAAGTCACTCATAATATTGCGATTAGAAAATGGGGATACAAACATCAGCATCGCGATGGAATTGGATGTATCACACTGTACAGTTTGTACAATTTGGAAGGACAGAGAGAAAATAAGTCTAATTTCGAAGAAAATCTTAAAAATTCAAGCGAGCCAGATCATCACGAAGATATTGACGAATCTTTACTTAAATTGTTTAAGCATCAAGGAACAAATCGTCGCTGTTCGGGCAAAAGTTTATATCTCACAATGCTCTTCCCATCCATTATTTTCCTTAAGACTGGTCACGCCTTCCAGTCATAGATAATGTTCACATATGCATAGACATAGTACAATTTAAAAAAAAATGCACTTAACCAGGAAACACAATACTTAGTATGAGGACTGTGGTACATCAGGCTAGGATTTAGACCAACTCCTTGACTTATGATCAACGTCGCGACCTTCGATTCAGAGGTTCCCGGGGTTCATTCCGAACTCGGAACATTTCAAGGCTGTTTCTTCTAGGATAGAAGACATGACGGACGGGTGGAGAACAATTAGAAATATCACAGAAGAGGAAGAATGAGGATGATAATAATAATAATAATAATAATAATAATAATAATAATAATAATAAGAATAATAATACGAAGAAGAATATCGTATTTTATTTTGTAAAATAGTAAGCTGTTACGTGCCTGTCTATATCGTGATCTTAGTCACAGGAGCATAGTTTTACTTGCAATCTGAATCATGCGAACGTGAATTTTATTTAAAATCTCACAGATATTTGTTTACTGGAAGCTGCAAATATAAACTGGTTCACGAGATGGGATGTGTGTGGCGAACGGAACGGTTAGGTTAGCTAGAAGACATGCAGGGTAAAGAGAAGTAGAGGAGTTGAAGGTGACTGTGGTTTGAATTAGATTTTTTTAATAATTTCATAATTTACTGATAACGAGGTGGTGGTTGTATTTTTTAAAATAGGAAGTACATCTAGGCAACCATCCTCCTGATAACGAGGCCTCAAAACTACTCACAAATAGAGGAATTTGAGGCCGTTTATTTAATTCATACGTGCTTGTAAACTGAATGCCGAAAGGCATAATAGTCCGAAAGAAGAAGTATTCGTGTGTGTGTGTGTGTGTGTGTGGTCTATTGATTAATTTTGTTGAGATTTGGTACTGTATGAAAGTCCTCATTAAACAAAATGAAATCTGCAACATAGAGCTTCATTCAGACTGCTGCGGTTAAATCAAAATAGTGGTTCTCCTGCGTATGTATACTGTGCTGTTATAGCTGACTATGGTGAACATACGAAGTGGTCATGTGATAATATTCAAACAAAGGCTCAGATATTGAGATTGCACTTTACATCAATTTAGGCCTTTTCTGCAGTAGGTTTATCGTCCTCGTCTGCGAATGGATAGATCTGGCCTCCGAAAGATTCCTGAAAGAAAGTCTTCGAAGTATATTAATTTTATTTATTTGAATAAAAATTTTCATTTTATTAAAGTAAATAATAACGCTATGCAATTTTTCTTTTTAATTACGTAGATCTCCATTTTTCAGTGTCACATCCCTATTTTTGGGGGGTCATAGGAACAGCCCACATTGAAGTTTTAATCCCGGTTACCCATATAGAAAATTCGTATTGATATCACTGTAATACTAAGTTAATAGCACTGCGTAGCCCGTGGCTAGAACACTGCATAAAAGCACCTCATTTTAATGCCTACATTTATCTACTCAGTGGTTTACAATTTGGAATCTCTCCCCTTTCGGTGCTAAATTTTTCATTACATTTTCATCTCCTGATTAGCCTTGGCTTTTCAACATGGCACTCTTATATCTAATTATCAGAAATAACCGAAAACATAAGGGTAAAATTTATCCCACTGGCTCGGTTCATGATGGCGAATAGTGATTAGTACAGTATTGTATTTCCTAATTTATTTGTAGGCATCTCCAGGCTTACACACGCAACCCTAAGTGCCGGGACGGACTACTTCAAGCAGTCTTTCTGGGAAAAAATCCCGGTCAAAAAGTTCTCCCAACCTCATTACGCAAATATGTAGCAATAACGGCTGAAAACGCGCAAATCATCCCAGGTTTCCTCAGTATTCACTCGGTCAGAAGTTACCCTGAATTGTAATGTCACATATTATTCTTGAGAAAAATCTGCACGTTTACCCAGGCAAAACCTTGGAGATAATTAGACTGCTTCCAAGAGTGCAGGAAACTTTGACTGAAGATTGATTTCTTCCGCACGAGTTGGTCTGGCTATTCAGACATCGTCTTATAAAATACTGGAACCTCTATACTTTAAGAAGCTTATAATTATGCATAGCTTATTACACTTCATTGGGTGTGTTTCAAGCTAATAGCAGAAGTATTCTTCACGTACAGTAGTTCATTGTCGTCTGTTGTGAAAATTGGGTAATGAATAATCTAGTACACTGAAGTACTTGTTATAAGAGACGGAAAGTTTGTAGTTAAAATAGCGCAACTTAAGGCTGGTATAGAGACATGTAGAATTAGGTCGCTCGTGTTGAGTGGAAAGGAGCTATTACAAGAGGAAATAAGTCTTGTTAAGTCGCTCCCAAGTTCTATACATAAATAAAACATTGGATTTTAACGTCGTGATAACTAGCGCATGCAAACGAGAGCAGGATGATGTTAGAAATACTTCTGCTAACGTTCAGTGCTAAGAGGACTCTGTCCAGCAAACTTCGAACCAACAAAATTTTACTGTACATTTTTACGCCCCATTAATTACGGTTTTCGAAGACGCCAAGATGCCGGAATTTTGTCCTTCGGGATTTCTTTTAAGTGATGGTAAGTTCTCCCCCCCCCATTTTCTTCTTCATCCTTTGTACAGAACAGGCGGTAAAGGAAGTCAAAGAGGAATTTGGAAAGTGCTGGTAAGTCTCCCCACCTCCTCTTCATTCTTTGTATAGAACTGGCGGTAAAGGAAATCAAAGAATAATCACAATCCAAGGAGAAGAAACTAAAAGTCTGAGATTTGCCAAACATATTGTTGTTTTTTTATCCGAGTCCGCAGAAGATCTGGAGAAATTGCTGAATGGTATGGACCGAGTCAGGGAGAAGGAGTACGAGATGTAAATAAATAAGTTCAAAACAAAAGTAATGGAGTGCAGTCGGACGAAATCGGGTGACGGAGGAAATATTAGACTAGGAAATGCAGTTTCAAAGGAAGTAGATACATATTTGTACTTGGGTAGTAAAATAACTAACAATGACAGAAGTAAGGAGGATATAAAATGCAGACTAGCACAAGCAAGGAAGGCCTTTCTAATGAAAAGATATTTGCTCACTTCGAACATTAACATAGATATTAGAAAGATGTTTCTCGAAGACTTCGGTCTGGAGCGCGGCGTTATATGGAAGTGGAACATGGACGATAACTATCTCAGAAAGAAGAAGATAGACGCTTTTGAAATGTGGTGTTACAGAAGAATGATGGAGATATGGATAGATCGAATCACGAATGAAAGTATACTGAATCTAACTGGTGAGAAGAGATCGATTTGGCTAAATTTGACGAGAATAAGGGATAGAATGAGAGGGCACATCTTGAGACACCCAGGACTTGTCCAGTCGGTTTTTGAGGGAAGTGTAGGTGGTAATAATGGTAGGGGTATCCCAAAGTATAAATATGACAACCAGATTAGTTACGTAGAAATGAAAATATTATCACAGGATAGGGTGGTGTGGTTTGCTGCATCGAACTGGTTTATGGACCGATGACTCAAACTACTGCTACTACGACGATGATAACAATAACAACAAGAAGTCTATATACACGAGGCTGGCCTATTTTGAGCACTTTCACATTCAATTGAATTAAGCCAAGATCGAAACGACCAGCTTGAGCATCGCACTACCTCTGAGCTACTCACTCAGGTAACTTACGATCCAGGTCGTTGTCTGCCAGTTAGGTCATCAGCCCAGTGGCTGGTTGGATTCTTACGTAGCACCATTGAAGTTTATGTGTTTATCTGCAAAAGCCAATGGCAGCACCAAGATGAGGTGTACTAGCCAATATGATTAGTGAGTTAGCTTGTCATTGGCCAGAAAGTGATATATCAGCATGATATCTCTATGCGTGACCTTCCATAACACTCAGACTCACTAGTCATGTCCTGAAAGGCATTACTCAGCACCAACCATACATCAGCAAATTCTATACCTGAAAAGCCATAGATGAAACTCAGACTACAGTGGAGGCTATATGTTGTGTCAATAGACAGATATAATGGTACTGCATTCATCAAGAAATGAGATCTGGTGGAATTATTATTATTATTATTATTATTATTATTATTATTATTATTATTATTATTATTATTATTATTATTATACCGCCTCTGTGCTGTAGTGGCTAGTGTGGTTAGCTACCAGAGTCCGATTCCCGTCTCTTCCACGAAATTTGACCAGTGGTACGAGGGCTGGAACGGGGTCTTCAGCTTCCGGAAGATGGTACATAACTTAAGGATACAACCGATTCCTCCACTCTTGCTTGTCTATCCCTTCCAATCTTCCCATCCCCGCACAAGGCGAGGTACAGGTCTTCATCTTAAGTTGTATCCCGCCGATCATTGTTATTATTAATACTTCTGTGACTTTCTAAAAAGTAAAATTTCAGCACTTTTTATGTTCTTTCATCTGCTTTAACAATACTTATATTTATATAGCTGTTTCTACGTCCAACTAACAACTTTTACAGTTTATGGAGAAGCCAAAGTGTTAAAATTTTGTCCCGTACGAGTTCTTTCATGTGCCAGTAAATCTGCCGACACGGGGTTAACGTATTCGAGCTTCTTGAAACACGATCGGCCTGAGCCAGGATCGAACCTGCCAACTTGGGCTCAGATAGCCAGCGCCTTAACCCGACTTCTTGTTTACACTTACCTGCAAATGTACCGATACAAAGCTGGTGAGTTAGCATCTTCAAATACCACAGAACTGAAAGGATACAAACCTCCAAGTTTTATTTAAAATTACTTGTCCTTGTTCTTGATTTCCTGGTACCGTACCTGGAGTTTTTTGCGGAATGCCAACCACGGGGACGTAACGTTTCTTTCCGAATATCCCACATGAACGGACCGGGATTCGAACCGCGGCCACCTTGGACAGAAGCCAGTGACAACGAGAATGACGGCCTCAGCTTATTCAAGAATGAAGACGTATTTTTGTCTAAACTCTCGGTTTTTTATAATGTTAGTTTTCTCTGCTTTTTGGCGCATAGGGTGTGTAAATTCCTTAACGTGCTAATGGAAACCAAAGTATTTTCAATATTTTATATGCGGGGCTGATTGTCTTCGACGGTAGAGCGCTGATCTTCTGAGTCATACGTGGCTGGATCGAATCTGGTCAGTCTGGTGGAATTTGAAGGTGCTCAAATACATCAATCTCGTATTGGTGGATGTACTGGCACGTAGAAGAACTCTTTAGAAACCAAATTCGGTCAGCGTGAAGTCTCCAAAATCCATAAAAGTAAATAGTAGGACCTAAAACCTATAACATTATGATTATTTCATTTGTAGTGGTTTATAAATTTACTTTTAACTCTAGATCATTGTTTCATGGTGTCAAATTTTATAATATTCAATTTGATCCTCACAAAAATGCGGAAGACATTATAACAGATAAGAAGGAAGATTAAGAAGTAGATGCAGGTCAAAGATAGTTTCTTTTTTTGTTAAGAAGGAAGCCATATATTCCAGTGTTGACCGCGTAACATTGAGCTTTTTCAGTCTGTTGTAAACACTAAGTAACCTTTAATAGTGTGAATTTTTACAGGTACGGTGTGTTATAGTGTATATGTGTGTTTAATATTTTCGACAGACTGTAAACCTTAAAGTTACATTAAAAACTGGAGTTAGGAATGGTTATGGACCTAGGAGAGATTGAAATAACCTACCAGGATAATGAATTTAGCGAAATGAAATGAAATCAACTAACGATAACATAACGGAAATCATTTCAACGGTCATATGAATTTTAATGAAAAATGAAATGCTGTGTGTAGGCACTTTAAGACAGCTTAAGGACATTTCAGAAACCTTTAATGAACAAGGGGTGTCTGTATGTGAGGATTTACAGAAGGCAGAAGTATTCAATCAGCAAACATCATAATAATGTCCAGTAAGAGAAGGTGACTATTATTAGCGAAGTACTGAAATATACCAATGATGATAAAGATATTTACAAAAAGATAAAAGTGTTGAAAGCTAGAAACGTTTTCGGGGGATATACTAAACACAATGGGTTGGGATAATGTGCCATACTTGATGTGCTTATAAAAAGCTATACGAGAGTTTGCTATAATATCCCCAAAGGAAAGGCTAATAAACATCAAGCGCGTAATTACCGCCCACTCAACCTGAATTGTGTTTCATGTAAGCTCTGGGAAAGCATTCTTTTCTGATCATGTTAGACATGTTTGCGACATTACTAACCGGTTTGCTAGAAGGCAGTTCGAATTTAGGAATGTTTATTCAAGTGAGGCTCAACTTGTAGGATTCCAGCAAGGTACTGCTAATATATTTTAGATTGTGGAGTTCATATGGACCCTGTGGCTATTGAGCTATCCGAGTATTTTGATGGGTTAGATCAGACGTCATCACGTAGTTGCTCTGGGGAGCCGGTGTTACTTGCTCCGCTCGGGACGGGTGTTTGTCACGTGGTAAGAGAGCAGGAGTCAGGCGGGTTGCATACTGTGGTCGTACTATACTTGCGCCACTGACCTTCAGTACATACTACGTCATGCACTTCCCCTACTTTTTCCCCTATTTGCTCGCTAGGCTGCTCTCGTTCCTCGAGAGCAGGGAGCAAACTCTCTCCGAAGGCATTTCGCTCTCGATTGACGATGTCTGGGTTAGATCATGGGAGACTACTGACCAAAATGAAGGCCTAAGGACTGGACAAAAGAACGGTTGAATAGGTAGCTAAATTTCTAGAAAATATAACTCAGAGAATTAGAGTAGGTGAGGCATAATCAGAACATGTAGTTATTAACCTTTTCCATCCCATGCCCGACTTAATTCCAATGATAATGTGTTCCCGCTGCCCCAAATACGGGTTAACTCACATTTCAAGCAATGCATTCTTCTTCACTTCCGAGTTCGGTCTGACGTAGTTTTGTTGTTCATCACATGCTCTGTTCAGAAGACGGACGATTCTTAAATCGGTACGTTGACGATAATTGTGTTTTTTCTTTTAACAGCTGTCCTTTTTTTTCTTGCTATTTGCTTTACGTCGCACCGTCACAGATATGTCTTATGGCGACGATGAGGTAGGGAAAGCCTAGGAATTGGAAGGAAGCGGCCGTGGCCTTAATTAAGGTACAGCCCCGGCATTCGCCTGGTGTGAAAATCGGAAACCACGAAAAACCATCTTCAGGGCTGCCGACAGTGGGGCTTGAACCCACTATCTCCAGATTACTGGATACTGGCCGCACTTAAGCGACTGCAGCTATCGACCTCGGTCAGCTGTCTTTTAAGATGGATGAATTGTAAAGAAAACATGAAGGAAGATTATATTTAAAAAATTCAGATAATGATGATGAGCCTGACTTTTATGAATATAGTGAAGATAAGCTGCAGTGAAACAAGCTGTACGTATTTATCGCGCCATTATTAAGTTCCGAAAAAAGCCAAGATAAATCTCTTCTTCATTTTGTCTCTTCTTCAATTTGTCGTTCTATGACTGTTCAATAGCTGTGTAAATACAAGGGATTTTAGCCGATTTCAACCATTGTCGAAACATCCAGAAAAATCTGGCATGGGACTTGTATAAGGCTGAAAAGAACTTGGGAGTGAAAAGGTGTGTTCCCTTCTTCGTCTTCTGTTTCTTCTACCACTTCTTACCCACACCTGTGAGGTCGCGTTTTCACATGTGGATTTGGTCCTGTTTTACGGCCGGATGCCCTTCCTGACGCCAACCCTCTGGAGCGATATAATCGCATGTTTCTATGGAGGTTGGTAATGTGGTGTGTTGTCTGTATATGAAGAGGGAAGTATTTGGACAAACACAAACACCCAGTCTCCTCTGAATGGCTCAGACAGTTGAGACCCTGGCCTTCTGACCCCAACTTGGCAGGTTCGATCCTGAATTAGTTCGGTTGTATTTGAAAGTGCTCAAATACGTCAGGCTCGTGTCGGTAGATTTACTGGCATATAATAGAACTCTCGCCTGACTAAATTAGGGCACCTCGGCGTCTCCGGAAACCGTAAAAGGAGTTAGTGGAACGTAAAGCCATTTACGGTATTATTATTATTATTATTATTATTATTATTATTATTATTATTATTATTATTATTATTACACCCCAATCCTCAAGCCAAAAGAATGAGTTAGACGTGATTAAAATCCCCGGCCCAATCAGGAATCGAACCCGGGACCCTCTGAACTGAACGCCTCAACGCTGACCATTTAGCCAACGTGTCGGACGGTTCCCTAAGACAGTATTATAGGAATTTTAAGTACCGGGCGAGTTGGCCATGCTGTTAGAGGCGCGTGGCTGTGAGCTTGCATGCGGAAAATAGGGAAATAGTGGGTTCGAACCCCACAGTCGGCAGCCCTGAAGATGTTTCTCCGAGGTTTCCCATTTTCACACCAGGCAAATGCTAGGGCTGTACCTTAATTAAGGCCAAGGCCTCTTCCTTCCAACTCCTAGGCCTTTCCTGTCCCATCGTCGCCATAAGACCTATCTGTGTCGGTGCGACGTAAAACCACCAACTAGGAATTTTAAGCTTTCTTATACACATAATGTTCCCATAGATGCAGTAACTAATCGGAGGATGAATAATACTCCCCTGAACATCACAAAGTCCCATTCAACGTATGAGCTACGGTTGATCGTTTACGAGCTAATGCTGTTGTAGTAATTAGCTTGAACGAGGGGAGATTTCATATTTAGTATTAAGTTCAGAGTCAATCATGCCGCAACAGACTTTGTGGTACTTCGCCAGCTTGTGGAATAAGGTTGTCATTGAATACGTGCAATGCCTGGAGTGTTTGAACGTGCCCGACAATCTATGAGTCGGTGTGTTCAGGAGCATGGTGAACGTTTGGAGGATTTCTTGTATTGGAATGCAGCTTATTATTTAAGCGTACCTACCTCATGGGGATCACTGTACACATACCTAGATGTTAATGAAAGGAAGTACGTTCTTGACATCGTATGTGCCAGATGAGGAAGTTTATGACCTAAAAAAGTACAAACTTTGAAAAAAAATTTGCCCTAAAAACTACTTAAATATGACTTAAGCATTTGAGGAATAGAGTATTACAGTATTACGAACATTAAGAGAGTCAAAAAGTGATAAGCGATAATACAGCAGACACATTTAATCATAGAAACTGACATGGTAAATTAAGACTTTGTACATTCATGCAATATCAGTTCTAATTTCTGTTTTTATAAAATAATAACAATAAATTAAGCATTAGCACACTTTTTTGGTACTTGTCGGCGTTACATTCGTAAAGCATCTCTTCTAAACCTGCTGCCTACCTATTCCTGGAAAAGAAAGAATAATACATGTACTACAATAGTTTGAAATCCTGTGTTTGAAAATCGACGCCGATAACATGCACCTTTTTTAAAACGACTCCTCAATTTGAACAAAAAAGCTCAAAATATAACCAAACATTGTCGTATATGTATCATTAAAATTAACAAAATATGACCAAAACAATAAACATGGCCGAAATATGCATTTATATGCAACATATAGTTGCTTTAAACAGGGTCAGAGTCCCATCATTCACAGTTATTTCTCAGATTTGGGGTAAAATGACCCCAGGAATGAATATAACTTTTCATCAACATCCGACTACGAAATGACCTCGACAATGTTCCGAGATGGACAGTAGACAATTGTATGATGGTAAACGAGAGTAAAAGTCAGGTTATAAATTTCACCCAGAGGAAAAACTCTTTTAGTTTTAATTACTACTGTGTTTATGGGGTGAAAGTACCTCATGGGGTTCATGTAAGTACTTACGTGCTAAAATAAGGAAATATCTTCATTGGGATATTCACATTAATGAGACTGTAAATAAATGTACAGATCTCTTAAGATAATTATTAGGGTGTGTAGGGGTTGTGTTGAGGATGTAACAGAGCCACTGGTAAGTACGGTTTCAGTGTAGGGGATCCTCGCCAGTATTACTTGATTCGAGAACTTGAAAAGTTTAAAAGGAAAGCCGCACCAATTGCATTTGTGATTTCCGACGACATCATAGTGTTATCAGAATGTTGTAAAAGAGCCGAAACGAATTTGCAGTAAGGAGACGAGCTGCTCGACTAGGCTGTATGTTCCAAGCTGTCAATGGAGACATGGCGCAGAATGACATTCGTAGTGGAATAAGCTTGAGTGGAGATTTTAAAACTAGGAAGGAAGATGAAGATAGATTTGGAATTCAGGGGGATAAATTAGGGCAAATATTTCTCTCTAAGAAGATGATTTAGGGATTTGAATAATTTACTGAGGATCTTCGATGCATTTCCTATTTCCAAGAAATTATTGAAGATGAGACTAAATAAACAGTTGCTAACGAATCTGGCACCTTTGCGACGATCCTCAGTACAGATCGGTGGTGACTGATTCCCATTTCCTGGTTATCACTTGAATACATTTTTTGTAAACAGATGTGAAATCAAATGAACCAGAAACCCATATTCGTTCTCTTCTAATGGGTACAATTTTGTAGAAAAGTTCACAAAAACTGTAAAGCGATATTTTTAACTCCCCTGCAACTAACCGTACTATGAGTAGCCTAATTCAAAGCCCAGAAAGTTTGCTCTGACTATAAATTATTTAGAGTAATCTGCTCGTACAAATTAAAGCACCTTACACTGCCAACTGGCTGCACTGACGTTCAACTCAATAACCTTGAGTATAGGACGCGAACATCTAACAACAACGCAGTGGGTCTTGATTTCATTTAGCGACATTTACACATTCTTCAGGTACTAATATAAATTTAAGCACTGGCCTGATTCCGAGTGCTTTCAACCAACCTTTTGAACTTTTAAGGAGTACAGAATTCGTTTCATGAGGTTACGATGGCAAAGACTGTGTGAAGCTCCCTGTATCCATCAGCTTCCCCTCTTCGTCAACTTCCGAATAGCTGACCTGGCTACAACAAAGCTTTGTACGATGAGAGATTTGCCAATCGGGACGCGACCAGCTGTAATTAAAACGCTACTGAAACGATGAAGTTCACCCTTAATAACTTCTAAAACAGCACTCCAGCTACAACTCAACTTTGAATGATGGATTAGTTTCAAGAGCGCATCAGGCTTCTGGGCATTTCGGTTATTTTGTATTGAAGAGTGTGGATACTCAATATTATATTATATTATATTACTGGTGACTATAGTGGCGGAAATTTCACTTGGTGATGTGAAAGGCTTTAAGTCTGGTAATCCTACAAATAAGTCTGGAATTTCATATTGTTGACTTCATTTTAATACAACGTGTTAGTTGAACTTAACACGTTAAATCCTACACATATCTGGAAATTTCATGGAGGTATGGTCGTAAGGTCGCCTGCTTCATCTTCTTGTAAATTAATACCATATTTCTTCGAGTAAATTCTTACAGCCCGGAGCTAAGGTTACTTCATCAAAGTAAGCGTATTAATTACGTTCATAAAATAGAGTGCACAGACAATAAGTTAAGCATTATCCATCAAGCTTGCAGTTTTTCGTGGCTGTTCATATCGTGGTCTTGACAGGAACTTTAGTTTTATGTGGGTATCGAATGTCAGAACAGAAATGTTTCGTTCTGAACACTCATGTACATTGGTCGGGGTTCGAATTTCGACCGCCTTGGTAAGAAGCTACAGTCAGTTTCTGGGGTCTTTGGTCGCACAGAAACGTGAACACCACGAACTTACTACGCTGGCGTAGCAGGGGGGGGGGGGGGGGAGGTAATACTCCCACGTGGCGCGTTCCAGGTGGCAGACAGAGGGTCCTAACCGGCTTGCTGGCGGACTTGAGTGAAATAAAGTAGCTCTCGCGCACCAAACACACAACCTGTTGTGGGTGGAGGACGCAGGCGCAGAATATACCCACGGTGTCTCCTAACTGTCTTAAAAGGCGACTAAAAGAGCCGACCACGGGATGATTGAATTAGAACCATAAGGCAACTCGTGATTAGTACCATCACGCATGGAAAGCCATGGGTCGCCTTCACTTGCGACCAGTATCGCTATTTCAGGTACACAATAGGTTTGCGATTAGCAGCAACAGAGGGTGAACCAATGTGGGTTTTACAGGACCCGTGATTAGTACCACTGTATGCGGAACACCACGGACTTTGCCTGTGATTAGTGCCATTGTTAGAAACACCACGAGTCTGGGCGTTGCCTGTGACTAGTACCCAATATGTGAGAAACATCACGCGATAGTACGCATCCCCGTGATTAGTGCACCTATGTGAGGAAAACGAAGGGTTTGCGTTGCTTATGAGTGGCGCCGTAATGTGAGAAACACCGTAGGTCTGCGTTACCTGTGCGTAGTACATTACCTGTGAGTGGTACCACAATGTGTGGAACGTCGTAAGTCTACGTTACTCATGATTAGTACCGCCACATGTTTTGCCCACGGGACTTCGAAACCTATCAATCAAATGCTGAAAATGTATCAAAAATGCCGCACAAAACAACCAAACAGCCCGACGTGTCGGCGCGCTAAATTATGTACCTTACTGGGTCGTTAACAAATACATAAATAAGGAAAGGTGGGTCACAGAGTGAGAAGGCATAAAATTACCAAATTTTCCTCTCCTCTTCTGATCTGGCTAGTCTAGCGGCAGAGCCCGTGGAACGTTCGTAGACTAGATCTCCAAATATACTAAATAAAATCTTAAAGATGTAATTAGGACAGGAGTTTCATTTTGTGTGAGTGAATGATGATAACAATTTATATAGAACCAAAATTTAATGATCAAAACATAAAAATTGGATGACTAAGAATTAATAATCCCATAATTCGCTACAAATATATTACAACTATATCATCAGTGGCCATGAAGTGGCAGCAAAACAAATTAATAACTTCGGAGACCGTGGAGACGTTACATAAACACTGCGTCGTACAAATTGATAAGTTCGAACAGATTTGACTATAATCGTCGTACTTAAATGTTCTGTTTCACGAGATAAGGAACAGAACAATTCTCACATAAAGAAACTAAAATTTATATAATTCTCGCGAAGCTGGGATACAACATGACACGAATGCTAAGTAGGACCTTCTGATACCTCCAAAATGCACTGAATTCAATATGAGCCCGTGTTTATAGTCAAGGACGAGAGTAGAACTCACAACCCCTAGAATACATACGTGCTACCCCTCTAACAATATAAAATCAAATGACAAACAATAATACCCAAAAAACCACAATAAAACACCACAGAACAAATCACAAAATACCACCTGATCTGAAATAAACACATGCAAAGTAATACACTGGTCTTGCGGGCTTGGTGAATTAGTCTCCTCCCTCTAGGCGTCGTCTTACTGGGCGATGGCATTGACCATCCCTTGTTAAAAGGATCTGCAAGACCGTCTCTCCCTCGTGGTTATAAACAAAACATTACGTCAGCAGACACACAACTACACGGCCGAGCCTCCCTCACATCTGGATTTCGTCACGTGGCAAACGGGTTCCTTCTAACTTGCATTCCAATGCAGCTCTCAGATGAGCGGACTTTCATCCCTTCTATTTCGGGAAAATTGCGGGCACTTTCGGCCTCTCAATAACATAATGAAACATTTCCCTTCAACAGGAGTCACTTTCCTCAGACTCATAATTAGGCCTATACGCCGGGCCTTGCTTCAGGGCATTCAAATCATCCGGAATACCATTCGTAAACTTCATCTCTTCATGCATTGGACCCCAGTTCATGCCACGTGCAAAGCCGTGTGGAAACTTGCCGGTACAATTTTGATAGCCCTCTCTAATACAACGTGGAGGATACATGGCCCTTACGTTCTTCCGCATATATGTTAAACTTATGCACATTTATATAGAATGCAGTCCCTAATTTTAGGTTGCTCTGCACTTCCAGTAAGGGTCTCCCACACGATATTTGTAAGGCATTTATGTACTTTAGGTTATAACGACCCTAGCTCCGCAAAACTTCTATACAAAGGAATAACATTATTTTACATGACACTCATTCAAACCTAATTCAAACCTAACTCCCTCATTACCATAAACAGATGGTACAAAGCTAAAACACTTACTACACATCCATAAGTCCTGAGCACAATTATATGATTGCCATGAGGGCTTAGTGAATGATTATTTACAAAAGAAAAATATATGCGAAGCTAACTGTCCCTATCTCATGCCAAAAATTATGTTCAAACTTATCTGTAACATGGTGACCTTACGGCTCCTCCATGTCGTACTCTGGTATATTGGGATTAGCCCAACATCTTGATATCGTCATCCTGGATGGCTGGTCCTCGGCTCAGTTCCAGGTGTTGGGCCATTACGATGCCGTCTACTTGAGTGCTGAGTGTTGGAAGGTCTCGTACTATAACAAATCTTGTCGTAGATTCCCATACAGCGATAACTGCAATTTTATACACACAGTTAAGATGCCTGTTTGTTCTTTCCGGTCACTCCTATTTCTGCATATTACGACTTAGGGCTCAAGAACTGCCTAACAAGTAGAATGTTACTTGACCAATTCTACAGCACGCTACCGTACACGAACTCTAGATAGTAATTTATTAATTATACACTTCCTATTTCGGGTTCTGGCTATTTTTCATGCTAAATTATTAATATTGTTCGGTACTACGTATTCTGAAACAGATTCTTCATGTGCTTTGTGCGAGTTCACGACGCAGCCTACTTCACTTCCAACTTCCTCAGCAAGAGAGAATAAATGACTCCCTATCCACTTAGCGCTCAATTTTTATCAGTTCAGACAGAGACGCCACACAAGGGTAACCCCCAAGATACACACGCTATGCCACTGTGCAGATCAGAGCTTCGTTCCCGCGCTCGTTCCGATCAAGTCATATAAAGAAAGGCGATGAAAATTAACACATCAAATAAGTCTAGAGCACTCAGTAAATTATGACGAAATTTTCTGTACTTTTGGTCTGTTCGAATTTTGTTCATAGGAGTAGTCATCATCCTAATTTCATAACTTTCCAGTCCTGCTTTCTACCGCGTTTCTTCTTATCAGGGTGGCACATGTGAATCCCCTAACAACATTCGAGTCTCTCTATCCTTTACTCTAGGTTTTCTTGCTCTCTCACACATCTTGCCACGCCTGTGCTGGCTTGCTCTGCCCCCTCGCCCTTAAAGCTACTCTTCGCGCCATCTCAATTTCGACTCCCTGGTACAGCGTTCCTGATGCGATAAATATTATATTCTCACATCATGAACGATATGGTTCAATGTGAAATACCATGGTTCTTACTTTCCTGGCAATAAGTACCATTATGAGGGGCCGTTGACTTCGATTTTGGACCTCTTCAGACGACAAGCATCATCAGTTCAAGATTGTGCTTTGGGAGTAGCCCCTTGGTCAGTATATACTATTGTTTTAATGTAGTTTCTGGGAAGGTGGGACATTGCGGGTCGAATCCACCGATTGTTTTAAATTCATAATCATTTTCCATTTTCTCTTATAATTCTAGTCAGTGGATTAATGTTGGATTTTTTTTTGTTTCATTATTGCGTGTTTGATCCGCTGATTATTTTGAATTCATATTCATTCATTGTTTCTTCATCATCACGTTTTGAATTGTGTTCAGTGGATGAGTTTTGGACTTTTAAATTGTGATTATGTTTCGTCTCATTTAGCACCATTAGGGACCGATGACATAGATGTTAGTCCCTTTAAACAACAAGCATCATCAACACCGAAAAATGAACAGCTGGTGACGATCATGCCGCAATCCTTGGTGATAGTGTAGTACTGCCGGAACGGAAAACATCGCTGGGATGTTCGCAAGAAACACGCCGTACGCCTGATTACCAGAGGTGAGAATTATAGGCACTAAAAACAGTTAAAATAGGCAGGCATATACTGTAGGCTCTTAAATTAGCCAAAATGACATGTAAATAGGCACTAATGTGTAAAATAAGCAACAAGTAAGGCATGAAAATTACTTATTATTTAATAGCACACACTATTACTTTAAAAGGAATTTACAACAAGCAGGTAAATGTTTTCCGGTAACAATATCGTTCTCCTATCACGCAGACTATCTTTTTTTACTGAGAGAAATATCTCTCAACATCATAGGAAGTGACTGGACAAAACTTCAATGAAGCCACTTCAACTGGTTTTAGTCCAACTGCTTCATCTACCTCACCTCGTTGCACCCTGGCTACTTTACCATCGCTTTCCATTCTGGAGTCCGCTACAGCACTCTATGGAACTTTTTGCTGACAGCGGCTACCTTCCCAGGGGTTCGGTAAAAACTTCCCCTGACTTCTTTCACGATCCTAAACGACTCCACCAGGTGCATGCCACTCTTCTCCAACTCGATGATTGCTCCCGGCAGCTTGTTGAAGTTTGGAGATGCTCCGTTTTAAGCAGAGGGATATTAGCTCCCATCCTTGCAGTGCATAGGTCTAGAGAAAATTGTTGTTCGTCGCTGTTCACTGTGAACTGGTAGAAAAGCTGCGTTGACACAGCTTTCTATACTCGTGCCAAATGCATCGCAGTTTTTCTATGTTGATCTATATGGTATTTTTTCACATTCGATCTGAAAAATAATGTAATTGACTTAAATTAAAATGTTCCTTTATCATCAATTTCTACAGCTGGGCTAATTGGCAATAATGCTTAGTGAAACGATACCTGAGTAGCGCAGAGGAGAGATCCTTCTTATATGCTTTCCAGGGAATCACCATGCTGCCCCTAGCAGTATTCTCACTTATATAGAAGAATTAAAACGTAGGCACTATAAATTTTAGATTCGTGAAAATTTTATTTGTTGCTATTCGCCGGCTCTTTTCAGCCGCTTCAGCTGTCATGAAGACTATTTTCTGTTGAGTGCAATTGATCCTGCATCATGTGTACCCAAATGGCTGTCACCCTCGTTGAAAATTAGAAAACCGCGTGATTTGATATTGTAGTGACATGAGCCCATAACCTTACTTTTTGTCACAATTTATCAAGACTCTACGTGGGATAATAGAGCTAACGCTCCCCCCCAGACCCTCTTTGTTTGCCCCCCAGCACAACGGTTACTTACCGGACCTCACCAATCCAGACCAACGGCCTCTTCACTGGCCTGGCCTTGTAAATACAGTCTTGGCAGCCTTGTAATACACGCTGTGACATCGTCCGAGCCGTGGTATCTTGTATGTCTAGCGTCTGTGACATCGTCCTAGCTGCACCACACTGGATCTTCGACCTATGTTTCGCGAAGGCCTAATGGAACCGTAGTAGAGTTCACTAGAGCCTACTCACAGCGCTGGTGAAAGTTACTCACGATTTTTAAAAATTGCATTTTAGTTGTAGTCCGCTTCTGTGGTGTAGTGGTTAGCGTAATTAACTGCCACCCACGGAGGCTCGGGTTTAATTCCCGGCTCTGCCACGAAATTTAAAAGTGGCACGAGGGCTGGAACGGGGTACACTCAGCTTCGGGAGGTCAGCTGAGTAGAGGTGGGTTCGATTCCCACCTCAGCCGTTCTCGAAGTGGTTTTCGGTGGTTTCTCACTCCTCCTCCAGGAAAATGCCGGTATGGTACCTAACTTAAGGCCGTGGCCAATACCTTCCCTCTTCCTTGCCTTCTCTTCCAATCTTTCCATCCCTCCACAAGGCCCCTGTTCAGCATAGAAAGCGAGGCCGCCTGGGCGATGTACTGGTCCTCCTCCCCGGTTGTATCCACCGTCCCAAAGTCTCACGCTCCAGGACACTGCCCTTGAGACGGTAAAGGTGGGATATTTCCCTGAGTCCGAGGGAAAAACCGACCCTGGAGGGTAAACAGATTAATAAATAAATAAATAAATAAATAAATAAATAAATAAATAAATAAATAAATAAATGATTTCACTTGTAAATCTCAATTTTCAGTCTAAACGAATCAGAGTTCAAAATACCGATTTTTAATTTTCATCCACTCTGTGACAAGTGACCACCGGCGTTCTAACTCATCGTTCAGCAATTAAATGATTACTTACATTTTAGCAATATAAATTATTGAAAGTTCACGACTAATACAGCATTGTAACAAAATAACTTTGCACAATACGTAAATTAATGGGCCTATAAATGCTACAAAGAAATGCGATCGTATTTCAGTCACAAAAAAGATGAAAGGAACAAACGAATTTACCTTCTTACAGCAAGATTGGCAGAAGACTACCCTTCCATCCGCAGTGAAATTGGGATCCCCTGTGATCCAACGTTTCAGCCAGTAGGACTTCCACGATTTTTCTTAGGGCATTGCCACATACACACTTCATCTTCTTCACAATAAATGACAACACGTTCTGAAGATAAAGCGTCTGCGTACAACAGTTCACATCGAGAAGGAGGTAGGCCTATAACGGATATGGGTTGTGCAACATAGTTCGACGTTGATAGGTTCCCGCATATGTGTTAGAAGGTTGGAGGGGTTGAGGGCTTCGAGGTCAAATTGTTCCTTGTTTCTCCTGATGGAAATTTCCCAAGAACTACTTCTGATGACTTCCGAGAATTCCCATTTATGTTCGTGGTGTAAACATATATTGCGAAATGAGAAGGTAATTCTGTCGAGAACATCAGGTACAATATAATGCACTGGAAGAAAATAGGATTCTTTAAAATTGATTTAAAACACATCAGATAGACTATTATAGTTCAAAATAGGCACAAAACCCTGAAATAGGCATTTATAGGCACAATAAAACCAAAGAAATCTAGCTACATTCCAACATGCAGGGCTGAATAGTTCGGACAGTAGAGCCCAACTGGGCAGGTTCGATCCTGGCTCACTCCGGTGGTATATGAAGTTGCTCAAATATGTCAATCTCATGTCGGTAGATTTACTGGCACGTTAAAGAACTTATACAGGACAAACGTTCTCACCTAGGCGTCTCTTAAAACCGTAAAAATTTAGTAAAATGGACATAAAATCAATAACATTAACATTCCAGCACGATGCTTTCCAAGCTGAGCGTAGTGGCGGTGACGCAAGCTGGACGACCGTATCTATTCACCACGCAAGATGGTATGACCCCTCCAGTACCGTTAAGATCTTAGCAACCAACAGTATTCTTATCCGCGCAGCTACTATAGACAGGCATTTTCTTTGACTCATTTAGGCTACTTGCACGGCAATTTCTACATTCCCTTTCAGTGTCACGTTTTCTTTGAAAATCGAAATAATTAATTTCTAGATATGTATGACGATAGTGTTGAATATCATATTAAAGAGGAGGGAACAATGCTGGCCTATGTAGCGACTAGAGTGGGACCGCAGTATGACACCACTGAGTGATGAAATAGCGCCGCCATATTGAGCTTCGAAAATCGCCATGCCGCGCAGCCAACAGTTAGTGTAATGACTCCAGCATGATGTTGTTGTTTGAGTCATCAGTCCATAGACTGGTCGGATACAGCTGTCCATGCCATCCTATCCTGTGCTAACCTTTTCATGTCTGTTTGTTATATTCGTATCTTGGTCCACCCCTACCGCTCTTACCACCTACACTTCCCTTAAAAACCAACTGCACAAGTCCTGGGTGTCTTAAGATGTGCCCGATCATTCTATCACTTCTTCTGCTCAAGTTTTGCCAAATCGATCTCCTCTCTCCAATTCGACGCAGTATCTCCTCATTCGTGATTCTATCTACCCATCTCACCTTTATCATTCTTCTGCAACACCACATTTCAAAAGCTTCTATTCTCTTTCTTTCTGACCTAGTTATCGTCCATATTTCACTTCCATACAATGCCACGCTCCAGACGAATGTCTTCAAAAACATCTTTCTAATTCCTATATCAATGTTCGAGGTGAACACATTTGTTTTCTTAAGAAAGTCCTTCTTTGCTTGTGCTAGTCTGCATTTTACCATCATTAGTTATTTTACTACATCAGTTAACCTTCAGGGGAAAGCAGAGAATGCTAGGGTCAAAATTTGGTAAGGCAGAATCTACCATAGAGCCGAAGGAAAGTCTTCCATGTGGACACCAGGAAAAGTGGACAGTATGAAAAACCCTTAACAAACTCCGTACAGAAATCGGCAGAACAAAAGTAAATTTGTGGAAGTGGGGTCACTAAAGTGATTCATCACTTTGTGATTGCGTAGAGCAGCTGACGATCCCACATCTATGTCAGTGTGTTTTATGTCCTTCAACGTGCACTATGAAAGACTTGAGTGCAGCCTCCCCCAACGCTATTGACGTCGCCCAATACTGGGCAAGAATCTAGCACTCGAATTGTTGCTTTATCTGTGATTGTATAATAGACCTGCATATTTGTATCGTAGGAATGTAAATATCATGTTGGTGTTTTTTTATATCTGTAAGTAAAGTTGATACTTCTAACACAAATAAAAAAGAAAGAGTTATTCTACTCCCCAAGTAAGAATATTCATCTACATCCTTTAAGACTTAATTTCCTAATCTAATATTTCCTGCATCACCTGACATTGTTCGACCGTACTCCATTACTTTAGTTTTGGAGTTATTTCTTTTCATCTTACATTCCTTCTCCAAGACCCTGCCCACACCATTCAGCAACTTCCCCAGATCCTCCGCAGAGTCAGATAAAACAACAATATCATCGGCAAATCTCAGGGTTTTAATTTCCTCTCCTTGGACTTTGATTCACTTTGATTTCACTCACCCCAATGATTTCTATAGGTATATGGGAAAAGATTCAATTTGTGTAAATAATAATAATAATAGTAACTTAACATTGCATTGGCCGTAGTGGCGGTAACGCAAGCATGATGACCGTCCGTATTTCCCACGCAAGATGGTATGAACCCTATTATTATTGTTACTGTTATTATTATTATTATTATTATTATTATTATTATTATTATTATTATTATTATTATTATTATTATTATTATTATTGCGTGTAACCTCCATTTCGAGATGACTACATATAGGTGACCTGTGCGTCTGTGAAGATGGGGTCCTACGTATGATGATGATTCTAATGCACATACACTCACCTCCGAGACATTGGAATTAAGCAATGAACGTTAAAACCCGCGAACCGGCCGAAAATCGAACTCGGGACCTGCTGGACTAAAGGCAAGCTCGCTAATCATTTAACCATTGAGCCCGACTATCTTCAAATAAGACCAAACCTGAGGACAGGTGTTCGACATCCGTTCTTCTCTCCAATGGGTAGTTGGTTCAGTATGCCTCGCTGAGTGAGTTGGCCGTGCGGTTACGGTCGTGTGACTGTGAGTTTGCATTCGGGAGATAATGGGTTCTACCCCCGCTGTCGGCAAAGCTGAAGATGGTTTTCCATAGTTTCCCGTTTTCACACTAGCCAAATGCTGCGCCTGTACCTTAAAGGCCACGACCACTTCCTTCCCACCCCTAGTCCATACCTGTCACATCGTCACCATAAGACCTGTCTGTATTGGTGCGTCGAAAAGCACATTGTAAACAAATACATGAATTAATTAATTAAATAACACCTGTATTAATCTCTGGGCATATCTCATTAATGGTTAAGCTGGTCTCTATTAAGGTCAAGTATATATTCGTAAATAGGCAGATCCGGTTTTCCTACTACCTAGTATTTTCGAATCGCAGCAGCTTTTCTCCGCTGATTCATGGCCGGTTTCTGGAATGACAGTTATCTGTAGATGCGTAGTTATCAGTGACTAAACATGGTGATACGTTTAACATGAGTTTCCGAAACAACAGTTATCGGCTTCTTCACAGTTACCTCCGCAACGACTGGTAACTGCAGCTAGTGCTGTAGTTACCTCTGTGTTAGAACTGATTCCAACAAATATCGCTATGAGGAACCACTCCATACCGTTTCATACAAGGTCTTATATTAGTTTCACAAACATTAGAAAGTGATAATGAACTGGTTATAATACATTTACAGTCATTCATTGTAGTTTTAACGTGCTTGGGTTTGTTGGACTGGACAATATTTCGGTTGGTACGTTTACTTCCATGTTATCACCGGCTTTAGTAAATGATTCCACTTGTATGGTGTCATCTGTCCCAGCTGATTAGGTTATAATCTCCTCGGAGCATGACGCATTTAATTTAAACCTGGTGAATAATAAATATAGACTTTTCATTGCTTTTTTAAATGCTATTATATCCTTTAACCGGTAATGAAATGGCGTATGGCTTTTAGTGCCGGGAGTGTCCGAGGACAAGTTCGGCTCGCCAGGCGCAGGTCTTTTGATTTAACTCCCCGTAGGCGACCTGCGCGTCATAATGAGGATGAAATTATGATGAAGACGACACACACACCCAGCCCCCGTGCCAGCGAAATTAACCAATGATGGTTAAAATTCCCGACCCTGCCGGGAATCGAGCCCGAGACCCCTGTGACCAAAGGCCAGCACGCTAACCATTTAGCCATTGAGCCGGACCTCCTTTAACCGGTGATATGAGGTCTCCTAGACTCCCAATAAACATAAAACATCTGGATATCTTTAATTAAAAATCTTGCAGGGAGCTGTAGTTTGTTACCTTCTTGTCTGTTTCAACACACTTCACACCCTGAGCCAGGATTAGCTCGCTACGTTCGATTGAAATTCTCAAGTGGACTTCACGTCAGCAGTTACGAGAGTATTTTTGTCAATGCATCTTGCGTGGTCAATGTAAAAAAAAAAGCAACAGTTGCAGCGAGAACAGACGAATATCGCACCATCAGTGCAGAACTTAAGTGCCGGAGTGATAGGTTCCAAAGTGTGCGGCACATTTTCATTTTCGTTAACGCTTGTTGTGGACTGCATCAGTGAAAAGTGATCTGTTTGGTAACTGCAGAGTTAAAGTTACAAGCGCTTTGAGGTAATTCACAGGTAACTGTGGTGTACCAGAAACCGACCTTCACAATATAATGATGCAAAAATTAGGTATATATATTATTTCCCCTTCTTTCTTATTCACCGTATGCAGACATCGTCTTAAATTTCACCTTGATCGTTTATAATTTTATTGACGACAACGATCAAGGTGAAATTTAAGACGATGTCTGCATACGGTGAATAAGAAAGAAGGGGAAATAATATATATACCTAATTTTTGCATCATTATATCGTGCATATTTTCATATTATGAGAAATTATTACATGTTGAATCAGATTGATTGAGATGACTGTGTACATATTTGCCAACCATTTTTCATTGTATAAAACTTCTGCTAGTAAAAGTAAACTAGATATTACCAAAATAATCCTAAAACATTTGCGTAGAGACATCTATTGGAGGACGAGAGATACTAAACATGACGATAACTGTACTGTTTATTACCAGGGCTTATAAATATAGATTTAAGTTTCCGGAAACTCATTAAAGTTAACAGCAGAGTTAAAGTTACAAGCGCTTTGAGGTAATTCACAGGTAACTGTGGTGTACCAGAAACCGACCTTCAGTGTTCAAAGGCTCTTTTGAGAGTCCCATGTTAAGGAAGCTTGGGCATAGCCTAAAAATCTGCCAGCTTAACATCGAAGGTATCAGTCGACAAACCGCGACGATTTATCGTACCTAAGTCTGAAAACAAGCGATTTACTATTCAGCTTAATATGGTGTGTTCTATTAAATGATCTCTTCAAACTCTGTCAACAATCTCGTATACAAACTGGGAAGTGAAATTACAGTTAAAGTAGCTGAAACAATTTATTTAAGCCTGTAATATCAAAGAAAGAACGGTGTCCAATTTAAAGCGCCGACATGTTCAATTCACATTTTTTCTCTCCGTGTATAGCACAAGAACAATGCATAAAGGAAATAATGGGCGCTTAATGAACACGTCGTGAGGGACTTCTCTGAACAATACACATGTAAATTACTGAATGTGTGTGATTCATTCGTGTAGAAACGCACGTCTCTTTAAACACTCTTTATTCCGCATTAGACATGAAAATTTACATAACTTCCAGACAAATAATTGGCGTCTTAACGTGCTTAACAGGGGATGGTCTTCACAAAGTCTTTTTTTTTTTTGCTACTACTATTTTATCTGCACTTCTGTAAATATTTTTATACATGGCAGGGCTATTATTGATTTTAAGAACTCTCAGGATTACTTACTACGTCTCTCAGCCGTTGTTCAAGATTCACCAAGTACTACGTGACTACGGTAACTCACACCACGAACCATCCTTGTATTTACGAATGTAGTTATCTATATACACTGGCTGACAAAAATGTTAAGACCGGGCGAGTTGGCCGTGCGCGTAGAGGCGCGCGGCTGTGAGCTTGCATCCGGGAGATAGTAGGTTGGAATCCCACTATCGGCAGCCCTGAAAATGGTTTTCCGTGGTTTCCCATTTTCACACCAGGCAAATGCTGGGGCTGTACCTTAATTAAGGCCACGGCCGCTTCCTTCCAACTCCTAGGCCTTTCCTATCCCATCGTCGCCATAAGACCTATCTGTGTCGGCGCGACGTAAAGCCCCTAGCAAAAAAAAAAAAAATGTTAAGCACCCAGAAGGAGTGGTCCAATCTTATCCCATTGATGAGTGACTAAATAATTAAATTTAGAAGCATCTGTAATGTGTAGAACGGTCACTATCATGCATTCGTCATGACACCGTCCTGTTGTTAAGTTGTTACCAGTCAACTGATGTGAATCAGACAGTTAAGCAAGACGTGCAGGGACGACTACCTACAGTACGAAGCATCCGCATGCCTCGGAGACGCGTTATACAGCCTACCCACCAATTGACGGCATTTGACAGAGACCGCACTGTGGGACTGGATGAGGCTGGTTGGTCGTATCGTGCAATTGCCAGGCATGTGGGCCATTCAGATGTCACAGTAGTCCGATGTTGGATTCGATGGGTACATAAGAACACCCAAAATCACGTCGTGCAGGTTCGGTCGACCAAGAAACACCACCCTGAGGGAAGACCGTCGTATGGTGCGCCAAGCATTACGGGATCCCATAACTTCCGCACCCGACATCTGCGAACATGTAGTGGAGACTCTACAACATCCTGTGAGTTCCTACCACCCCATGCGTCAGTTGCCACTGACACCAGAATACCAACACCTGCGTTTGGAGTGGTCAGGACGACTGGCGCCGCATCATGTTCAGTGATGAATCCCGCTTCTCCATAACCTACGACGACCATCGTGTGCGGGTTTGGTGGTTTCGAGGGCAGACGGCAGATCCTGTCCATGTTGTGGAAGGACACATAGGTGTAATCTCTGGCATCATGTTGTGGGTAGCCATAGGATATGCGTTCAGTTCACCTCTAAAAGTGCTCCGGCAGACTTTGACGGCACAGCGATACGTCACAGATATTCTGTGTTTCCGCACATCCTACCCCTTATGGCACAGCACCCTGTGACAGTGTTCCAACAAGATAATGCACGTCCACACACAGGTCGTGTGTCTATGGACTTCCTAAAGCATGTTGAGTTCCTCCCATGGCCGGCAAGATTCCCGGACCTCTCCATCATTTCAGCATACGTAGTTTTATTCACTTCCACTCTGGGCTGATTTTTGTTACATTAATGATTAGAAAACGGCTGAACCGACTGACATCGGAAAGCATTCTGACGAAAGCTCTTGGCCTGTAGATTTGCAGGGTGTCTTTAAAACCATATACATATCTTGCCGTATAATTTTAAATTATTAAAGAAAAATGTAGCATTCTCATTGGCCAGTACTTGGTCAGTACTTCCTGGCCGCCTGAACCGTGAGAGCACTGAGCAAGTGACACGATAGGGGAGGTGGAAAGCGGAATGCATGCATGCGCAGTCACACGTCTTCGGGCACGAACGTGCCGGGTGGATTACTCCTCACTCAGCGCTCATTGCAGTGCTCATTACTCATCATTCAAAGACTCACATACCGGGTGGGGGACCATCGCTCTTTCTTCATTATCGGGGAAATGTTTTCCATCCAGTTATGAATATGCAGCATTCACGAGAATACCGCGTTGTGCTCTTCAAATTGAATTTTGGATTTGTGCAAATGTTCGTAGTTATCTCTGTACATAATGGTTAAGTAGAATAGCAGTAGTGATGATGAATTTATGGTAGCAAGCAAACCGCACTTAATTTCAAGTTCGGACATAAGGTACAGTGCACATCCAATTAATAAGAGAATGTGCATTCGGGAGATAATGGGTTCGAACCCCACTATCAGCAGCCCTGAAGGTTGTTTTCCGAGGTTTTCCATTTTACACCAGGAAAATGCTGGGACTGTACCTTAATTAAGGCCAGGGCTGGTTCCTTCCCACTTCTAGGCCTTTCCTATCCCATCGTCGCCATAAGACCTATCTGGATCGGTGTGACGTAAAGCACATTGTAAAAAGTAAGAGAAGGCAGAAATTCGGTAAATCCCACCATTTATACCCGGAAGCGAAGAAATACCCATAGAAATTCCACGACTATTTAAGCATGTCAGTTCAGACATTACAATGTCCGACTCCTTGTATGAATGGCCAGCGTTAAGGCTTCCAGTTCAGAGGGTCCCGGGTTCGATTCCCGGCGTGGTTGAGGATTTTAATCACGTGTGATTAATTCTTCTGGCTCGCGGACTTTTTGTTTGGTTTGTCCCAACTTCTTACTAAGAGAACATACCACACAAACAAGCACCGCACAAACACGCAATAGTGATTACATCCCACGTCACTCCACATAGGATTGGCGTTAGGAAGGACATCCAGCCGTAAAACAGGCTCAAATCTACATGTGCGACACAGTTCGCACCCACGACCACACAGATGTGGGGAAAAAGCGGTAGCAAAAGAATAACAATGCAGACATGCAAATATTTGCTAAAAGGAATTGAAGGCAATAGAAAACCACGGAAGTACAGCAGTTATCATGTCAACCCTATTTCTATTCAAGAAAAACCGGTCAGTACAATAACGTACGCAGAAGTAATGTAATATCATTCCCCATTTCAATAAAGTAATCCGTACTTTATCGAATGATTACTTTTGTAGAGTATAAAGGTAATATTAAACAGGTAGCCTACTAATTTATATTGATATTCAACTTCAGTGAACATAGGCCGATAATATTATTAGTAGGCGGCCTTGGCCTTGAGCCAACCAATCACAGAACAGTACTAAATAAGCACATCACTCCAAAATCAAACCGATTTAATTCTTGAGGGAGGAGCGACGAGAAGAGGGATGAGTGAAGTGCCAGCATAAACGCCATTACTTAAATTTATGGGTGTGTTTTGCATCTCTTATTTTCCTGTTTGAAGAGAAAGGAGTGATATTGAGCGCTGAGTGAGGAGTAATTAACCCGGCCATATTCGTACCCGTAGTGGTCAGCTGTACTTCGTTCACATCACATTCAAACTTCCTCTAAATTTAAATGAGAGTTCAGTGTCTGGATAAGAATTCAGTTCCAAAGCACTGACGATATTCGGTAAGTACGGCTCAATATGGTATAAAGCCCCAGTGGAAAACAGTTTTTGCCTCTTTTACCACATGCTCAACGACAAACAATTATTTAGTTATAATTATATTAAACATTCCCTTCTTCAAAACACGCCGCTTACATATAATATGCGCGTAAAACCACGTGATAATGGAATTTACTGACTTTTTGCAAGAAATCGCTAAAGGCGACTACCCCTCTGTAGATGGTGACGGATCAAATGTTATTGAATTACAAGCCATAATTTTAGCATATGACGATGTCGTCATTGACATTTATAGCAAGACTTTCACTCCTGAGAGGGATAACATTATTTTCTCGAAAGTTGCCATTCTTAATTAATTTGAAAGTTATTGGGCCTATACCCGGTAGTTCACAACGATACATTAGCGTCAACAGATTAACAACCGAGCTCGATAGCTGCAGTCGCTTAAGTGCGGCCAGTATGCAGTATTCGGGAGATAGTAGGTTCGAACCCCACTGTCGGCACCCCTGAAAATGGTTTTCCGTGGTTTCCCATTTTCACACCAGGCAAATGCTGGGGCTGTACCTTAATTAAGGCCACGGCCGCTTCCTTCCCACTCCTAGCCCTTCCCTGTTCCATCGTCGCCATAAGACCTATCTGTGTCGGTGCGACGTAAAGCAACTAGCAAAAAAAAACCAGATTAACACTGAATATGAAAGCTAGCTACTTCATAATCCTGCGCAATTCTTGAGTTCCTTCGAATTAATTGTTTGCCTCCACATTTTCGTATTTTAAAAACTGGAGCCGTAGTTAGGCTCCGTAGAAATCGGAACGTTTCCCAGCGGCTCCTAAACAGAACCAGATTAGGGCCTGATTCTAAGAAGTGTGTACGAAAATTGAATGTATATCGGGAAATAATACATGGAGATAAATCTGGACAAAGAGTTCTATTCCCCCGAATGGACTTAACAACATCCGATAAAACAGTTCCATTTTCTCTCAATAGGCGTCAATTTCTTATTCGCTTGGCATCTTGTATCACGATCAGTAAATCTCAACGGACGTGACGGTCTCTTTTTACGTGAGCCTGTTTCCAGCCATGGCTAGTAAAATGTTGCAGTGTCAAGAGAGCTATATTTTAAAGTTGCAATAGTGACAAAAAGTAATTGTTCAAGGAATGCACAGAACAAGTTTTATTAATGTATTTACTCAAGAAAGGGCACCTGAGACGAGGCTCTTACTGTGCAATACAAGGATTAAATATTGGCAGAGTTTACAAAATATTTACAATACAATAGTGGCTTATTTCTAAATACGTTACAGACTTAGAGAAGAGGAAACCCTTACAAATGCACTAGTGTACAAAAAGAAAGCGTAAGTTACGAGTAAGCAGGGCATTAGGAAATAGACTGGAAATCGAACGACATATGCACCTACCAACCTTACGTGTTCGCTCTGCTTAGGAAAGGAGTGTTCCCTGCTTTGACTAGCGGCGTAACTGCAAGGTAAATACAGCCAGTACCTGCTCCCCATATTCCCTCAGTCGTGTTTGCCCTCTTATACTAGCCTCGTGGTGAACGTGACAGTATATAGGCACAACGACGCCATTTGGACCACGTTTTGCTGGGTAGAAAACTCTGCCGCCTGGAAGCAGGCCAGACAGACCGAAGACGCCGTATCCTTGAATGTGCCACAAAGTGTCATTTCCAGTCTTTGGAGAAGATTTCGAGACACAGGAGATGTTAGTCGTAGGCCAGTACCAGGTCGGCCAAAGGTAATTACCCCACAGCAGGACCGATATCTGGCCTTAACCGCCCGACGAAATCGGAGTGCACCCGCAAGACAATATTGTCGGCGGAGCTTGCAGCTGTCTCAGGGGTCGCCGTTTCCCGGCAAACTGTGTACCGGAGGCTCAGAACAGCAGGGCTGTTTGCCCGACGTCCAGCGGCGTGTGCCCCGCTCACACCAGCTCAGAGACGGGCCGGTTTACTGTGGAGCCGTCAACATCGAAACCGGACCATGAATGAATGGAGGCATGTGCTCTTCACGGATGAATCCCGCTTCAGTTTGCAGAACGATTCCCGTCGTACATTAATCTGGAGTAACCTGGTAGCCGATACAACTACAGGAACATCGTAGAACGGGACCAGTATGGTGGTGGTGGCGTCATGTTGTGGGGCGGCATCAGGTTGAATGGCCGTACAGACCTGCACATCTTCATGGTGGTCCGAGGAACACTGTTGACGCTCGTAGATACAGGGATGAGATACTGAGACCACATGTTTGACTTTTCAGAGGTGCGGTTGGTTCACACTTCCTCTTAATGGACGATAAGGCCCGACCGCTCCGCGCTGCCCTGGTGGATGATTTTTTGGCTGGGGAAGACATTCATCGCATGGACTGGCCAGCGAGGTCTGCGGATCTGAGTCCTATAGAACATGCCTGGGATGCATTGGGCAGGCGAATTGCATCCCGTCAGCCTCCACTAAATACCCTCCAAGTCCTTCGCATTGTCCTTTCGGAGGAATTGGATTTACTGCCACAAGAGCTCTTGGACCATCTGATAGCATGCCAAGTCGCTGCGAAGCATGTGTGGCCGTTAGTGGTAACCATACACCCTATTAACAGCATATTTTGTTGTGGACGACATTGCTAGGTTTTTTTAGTTGTTGTCAACGATGTACCTTAGCTATCAGAACCTTTCTGACATTGTTTTTTGGATAAGTTGTGTGACACATGGTGTGTGATTCAGCTTCCGTTTGTTCAGCAATCCGTCTGACATTCCTATCAGACGGTATGGCCTCGTGTAGTGATTATGCTTAACTTTTGGACACTAGTGTATATAATCCACTGTACATTACTTGGTTTGTAGAATTTATTGCTCATATTCTTTTGCCCATTGATTATTTATTTTTGTTTACACTTTGTAATTGTTGTTGCCTGTTGTATATGTTTAGGGAGAGCATTGTGCACCTTCACGGAGTGGTACCATAAGGAGTTACACCCATACTTACTAGTTTTTACAAATTCGGTATGGAATCTTTTTGCTTCTCGAGTGTTATATGATTGTGTGTCAGAATTTATGATACAGATAGTGCTTGTAAGAACCAAATTATGCTTAAATTTATATACCATCATAGCTGAATCTCTATCGTGTAACATGTGGAGTGGTAGAAGTCTGCATTTCTTAAACAAATAATCCGTAGGTTTTAAGGGCAGTAAATTATTAAATATTTTTAGTGTTTTTTTTGTTTTTTTGTAAAATGGCAACTTTCTAAAGAGTTCCTTATTGCAACATCTCTAAACATGAATCATATAAGTCAAGTAACTTTCAATGAGAGCATGATAAATAGATTATAAAATCTTATGGTTGAATTTATATTTTAGTCTGTGAAGCACTCCAGTTGCTTGAGTTATTTTTTGGCATATGGTTTTAACTTGCTCAGTAAAGCATTTCATCTAGTTTTAAACATAGAAATTTAGTAAATTGTAACCTTGGTAAAGGATGATTGAAGAATGTTAATGTATGATCAAGAGTAGTAGCACACGAGGGCTTGTGAAAAATCATGTATTTGGTCTTGCTAAGAGATAGTCTGGTGTTTGCAAGCCATGTTCGTAATAGGCTAATGTCATACTGCATTTTTACTTCAAGTTCTTGAGGGGAGGTACCAACATAAAAATATTTGTATTATCTGCAAAAAGTGATGGTTCAATGAAATTGGACTCAGTACTGAGCCATGAGGAATTACAATTGATATAGGAAGAGATAAACATTTTGCATACGTGGCTGCGCGGTGTCAATCATCTATCTATCACCTTGCATTCGAGAGATTTTGGATTCGAATCCCACTGTCGGCAACTCTGAATATGGTTTACCGTGGTTTCCGATTTTCACACCAGTCAAATGCTGGGGTTTTACCTTAAATAAGGCCACTTCCTTCCCACTTATAGCCATTTCCTAACCCAACTTCGCCGTAAGACCTATCTGTGTCGGTGCGACGTAAAGAAAATTGTAATAAAAGGTAATAAACTACAAGAAATGTCGTATTTAAGGAAATCATTCAATAAGTATTTATCCGATTGACCGTCATGTGCTGGGGGGTTTCAGCTAGATTTTTTTTTAATATATCGAGTTGAGCCTCTATGGACTGCGTGGTAACAACCAACTTCATGTCAGTGTCTAGGTTTTGTTCTTGTTCCGGCCTAGACTTCCTGCCAGTATCATCTGAGCCCAGTGACGAGTGCCTGTTTATGCTCTTCAGACAAATGTCCTTTCCGTCTTCTGGAAGTTGAATGCCTTCCTATCATGAATTTCTTGGTCTGAAATACCAATCTGCCTCAGATATTTTTCCCATTCCTGGAACCATCTCGGCCTTGTTGTCTTAGATTGAATAAAATTCCATGTTCTTTTCGTTAATCGATCATAACTCATCCTCAAGAGATGACCGTAAAATAGTAGCCGTCTCTTCTTAATTGACGCTGTGAGAGGTTCTGTCTTGCTGTACAAATCCTCATTTGGTCTCATTCGCCACTGTCCATCAACTCACCTATTACCTAGGATTTTTATTAGTATTCTGCGCTCTCCTTTTTTTCCAGCCGGTCAGCTTGACCTTTACTACCTAAGGTCAAAGTTTCAGACGCATATACTCCCTCAGGATTTACAACTGTTATAGTGCCGGAACTTGGCCTCTGTACTCTATTATTATTATTATTATTATTATTATTATTATTATTATTATTATTATTATTATTATTATTATTATTATTACCGTGTTTTAGTGGTAGGTAGAGGTGAAAGAAGGTGCGGGCGTGAACGGGTCTCAAACTACGGAATCAAAGTTAATGTAAAATTTAACAAGGTTATATTTTCTTTTCAAAAACAAAGAAATAACAAGCATGGCAGGTACAAAGTAGCAAGTCCAAAGGGTAGTTACAATATTTACAGGATTTGGGCTTCGCGCCCTGACTTCACAATGCTTGGGCAATCAGCTCAGTTTTACCCCAAACACAAGTTTCAACAGAGGGGCAGAAAACCCCATTCATGCCTAGGAGTCCTTGCTCCAAATTACACTGAAAAGCCTCCACGAGGCATACAACACTCAATTTTCAAAAGAGCTACACGCTCTCAACTTTAAGCCTCTCAAAGGCCACACCAAACTCCACCTTCGAGTTGTCCTCACTGGACATAGACACAGGGGTAAAATACCCAACCTACTGAGGTCTATTAAATGAAAAGGGGCAATTACATGACCTCTAAAATAACAATTTGAGAGGAGGCGATCTGCACTCCTAATACACTTGTTTTTAAAACCTAATCTGGCTCTAGGCTACTAATGCAAGGGCTAATCCCATACTACAGAGGTGACTTTAGAAAAGAGCAATTTGTTTTACGTTAACGAAGAATAGGTTGAGAAAATAAGTTCACCTCAAAACAATGTGAGTGGGAGCTCGAGAGGGTTAGCACTCTCTATCCCAATATGCAGCTTTAAAAGAGAATAGATGAAAAGATTGGTTACATTTTAGGAAAAGGTTACATGGTGGAAACGCTTCGAACCCGCTCCGAGAGTTAAACTGCCAACCTAGCAAGAAAAGAAGTTATTAAGAGGCCATTACCTGGTGTTGAACAGCTGGAGAAGAAAGAGGCGCTTCCCGCCCCCTGCTATGTACTTTACACACTGAAATATGGAACAGAAGTGGCCCGGAGACCCAAAAATCAGCAGTTTAAATACTCTCGCGGAAGGTTCTAGGCGTTTTAGGGAAGAGAACACCCGCCCACAATCACTTTATTGGCTAGGGTACAGAAACATATCCAAGTAGGGGGAAGATACATCGGATTGGTCGGAAATTACTAAAAGAAATTCGGGATTGGATAAATCTAAAACAAGGAGAAAAAGAGGGGTATACAGCCAACTTAAACAATAACAGAAAGAAATTTAACAAGAAACAAACTTTTGAAATAAGAACTTCTCCAAAAAAAATAGTTCTTTCACTCCGCACTAGGGTGCACTATTGTTGATCTTCAGTAGTGTCCTCTAGAAGAGAAAGTTCACACTTCTTACTACAAGCAAAACAAAAATACGTCGAAAATGACACAGTTCAAAAACTCCAAAATTTCCAGGTAGAGACATCTTCTGAGAAACTTGAAAATTAATACTGTCCATAAAGTTCAGACTTCCTCCAGCAGAGGAGTTTCAACAGGCGCACATTTTAAATTAGCGGTGTGGAGGTGTACCGCCCGGTACAATTATTATTATTATTATTATTATTATTATTATTATTATTATTATTATTATTATTATTATTATTATTATCTTTCTTTCTTTCTTTCTTTCTTTCTTTCTTTCTTTCTTTCTTAATCCGTTTACCCTCCAGGGTTGATTTTTCTCTCAGACCCAGTGAGGGATCCTACCTCTATCAATTCAAAGGTAGTGTCCTGAAGTATGAGATTTTGGGTCAGGGGGATTCAACTGGGGAGGAAGACCAGTACCTCGCCCAGGCGCTGTCACATTCTGTGCTGAATAGTGGCCTTGTGAGGGGATGGGAAGGTTGGAAGGGTTGGACAAGGTAGAGGGAAGGAAGCAGCCGTGGCCTTAAGTTAGGTACCACCCCGGAATTTGCCTGGAGGAGAAGTAGGAAACCACGGACAACCAGTTCGAGGATGGCTGAGGTAGGAATGGAACTTCCCTCTACTCAGTTGACCTCCGGAGGCTGAGTGGACTCCGTTCCAGCCCTCGAACCACTTTTCAAATTTCTCTGGGAATCGATACGGATCTCCGCGGGTGGTAGCTATTCATACTAACCACTATACCACAGAGGTGCACTACTTCTTCTTCTTATTATTATTATTCATACGCCTTCATTATAAACTGTTATATCTTTCAGCGTTCAGTCTGAAAGCCACTGTGATTTAACTAGACGGCTCCTCAAACTTCTATTTGTAACTAGATGTGAGGTCAAGATCAGTTCACTAAGTATTTTCTTTAAACCTTTAGAAACTGTTTCTAATCTTTGCGATCGTCGTCTTGATCTCCCTGTACTTTACTCATCCTCAATTATTTCTTGGGCAGCCTATTCTAGCTGGGAATATAGGATAATAATATAATTCTTTTACCCTTGTCTGAAGTTTCCTCTTCCTCCAGTACTCATTCATATGGGAGCTATGCTGTTTCTTCTGTTCATCCGTACCAGCTCTTGCCGCCTTTGCAGTTCCTTCGACTTGAAACTCTTCCAAATTTTGAATCATGGTCCAAAATGTTTTCATGTCTATCATCTGAACTTCCTGAATGTTGGACTTCTCTAGATCTTTACGAACTTCCTTAGTCCATGCCGTCGCTCCCTTCTTCTTCGTATTATTATTATTATTATTATTATTATTATTATTATTATTACTTTGCAACTTATTTAACGTCGCACCGACATATCGAAGGTTTTCGGTGACTGAAGCTTGGGAAATTTCTAGGATTGGGAAAATAGCGGCCGTGGCCTTAATTAAGGTGAACCCCAGCATTTTCCTGGTGTGAAAATGGGAGGGTGGGAACCGAACACATTACCTCCCGAATGCAAGCTCACAGCTGTGCGACCCTAACTGCACGGCCAACTAGCTTGATATATTATTATGAAATCTTATTACTCGGTGAAATTGTTTCTTTTCACGCCACATAATTATTAGCCTAAACCTACTCTGTTCCTACTCAATTAAATGTTGTGCGTGTATCCACACAAGATGTCCTTTTATCACCATACGCTGGGTTGATCTACCACTCCCCACCGCATGCCTTGCACCCAACCTGTCTGACTCACATTTAATTATAGGATTGCTTTATATATTTGGAGCGCGCGAACATTCTCACGTCAAGAGGAAGAATGTCGAGTAAGTTCGTTGACTGTACATTATACCTACAGTATACATTTAACGTCTATTTCTCTCCAACGTCGGGCTGCAGGCTCAGATGCTGAAGCCCAAGTTTGCGGGTTGAACCTAGGCTCAGTCCAGTGCTCAAATATATCAGTCTGGTGTAGGTAGATATTGTAAAACATTCGGGACAAAATCTCGGCAACCCGGCATCTCCAAATATCGCAAAAGTATATGGCAAAACATACGCCATAAATCAATATTGCGTACTGTATTGTTGCGATTTCTTCTTATTATTATTCACACACCTTCAGCGTTCACTCTGAAAGTCTCTGTGTATTAACTAAGCATCTCCACAATCCTCTACAAAATTTGCTCTGTTGTCTTGTTTAGTTCCTCTCCTCTTATCATTGAATTACTATTAAACCATCGTCACTTTTGTCTTCCTGTACTCCACGGCCGAGTCAATTATCCTGCTAGGTAACCTGTCGTGTTTATCTCCCCTCGCACGACCACATCACCCAAGCTGCTTTATGTGTGTAGCTTTATTCATCGCGTTCATCCCTATCTTATCCTTAATCCCCTCATTCCGAGTATCCTTCTGCCATAGTTCCTACCTCTTTGTATCGCTACTTTCTTGTCTGTTACTTCTAATAATGTGTGCTGAATCCACCCAGTTTTCACTCCCGTACAGCAAAGTCGGTTTAAAGCCAGTAATAATATACTTCTTCTCTCCTAGCGTTGTTATTTCAATGTCTACTTAGTTTGGCTGGGGGGGGGATAAAACTGTAATTCATCAGTAATTCGTCTTTTCATGATCATGCAACACGACTTTCTGGAAACTTGACATGTCCCTAGAATGAGTTCAGTGAAGTATGGAACTAATGGTGTATTGTATATGGATATAATAGAATTTAATTCCATTCCAGACCCGATGAAACATTGTAGGAATTTCAATAAATTCAAAAAAATATTAAGAAACATTTATGAACAAAATTTAATATTCTGAGATTTAGTCTGTTTAAATGAAATTATTAGCTTTTATTTCGAGCTATATGGTTCTGTTTATATAAAATTTTAAACAATTCTATCCTTGAAGTAGTATAATTGGATGGTTCGGCGGCCTCCTCCTCCTCCGGCTCTCGGGAGAGGCCTCCTCCTCCCGCGGGAAATTTGAATTTTGGCGGGAAATTTGAATTTTGGCGGGAGATTTGAATTTGTAAACAAAGCCACGTGCTTTTTGACAGCTGTCATCGACAACAACGCATCGCTAACCTCAGTACTGCCATCTTGACGGGCCTAAACCTCAGTAGTGCCAACTTAACCTAACTAGCTCGAGATAAACAAAGCCACGTGCTTTTTGACAACCACGTGCTTATTGACAGATTTGTAAACAAAGCCACGTGCTTTTTGACAGACAACAACGCATCGCAAACCTCAGTACTGCCATCATGACGGGCCTAAACCTCAGTAGTGCCAACTTAACCTAACTAGCATGAGGTAAACAAAGCCACGTGTTTTTTGACAGCCACGTGCTTTTTGACAGATTTGTAAACAAAGCCACGTGCTTTTTGACAGACAACAACGCATCGCTAACCTCAGTACTGCCATCTTGACGGGAATAAACCTCGGTGGTACCAACTTAACCTAACTAGCGAGAGGTAAACAAAGCCACGTGCTTTTTGACAGCTACATGCTTTTTGACAGCTGCCATCCGCCATCTTTGAGCACCGTGCTGCCCTCTTTCGTCACCTGTCATCGGCAGTGCTGCCATCTTGACGGGTCTAAACCTTAGTGCTACCAACTTAACCTAACTAGCGCGAGGTAAACAAAGCCACGTGTTTTTTGACAGCCGTCATCCGCCATCTTTAATCTATAGAGCACAGTGCTGCCCTCTTTAGCTACTTACCTTTGAAATGTGGTGGCGGATAATTTGAAAAATGCTTTTTGACAGCAGCCATATTGCATCGCAAACCTCAGTGCTGCCCTCTTTAGCTAGATACCTGTGGTAGCAGACAATTCCACGTGACAGCAGCCATCTTTAATCAAGAGAGCACCGTGCTGCCCTCTATGTGGTGGCAGCAAATTGAAAAATTCCACGTGCTCTTGTTTGGAAACAAACTCACGTGCTTTTTTGACAGCTACCATCCACCATCTTTAATCAACAGAGCACAGTGCTGTACTCTTTAGCTAGATACCTTTGAAATGTGGTGGCGGCAATTTGAAAAATTCTATGTGCTCTTGTTGGGAAACAAAGCCACGTGCTTTTTTTGACAGCTGTCATCCGCTATCTTTAATCAATAGAGCACTGTGCTGCTATCATGCGGGCAATTTCGTTAGCTGTCATCCGCCATCTTTAATCCAGAGAGAACAGTGCTGCCCTCTATGTGGTGGCGGCAAATTGAAAAATTCCACGTGCTCTTGTTTGGAAACATACTCACGTGCTATTTTCTGACAGCTGTCATCCGCCATCTTTGAGAACAGTGCTGCCCTCTATGTGGTGGCGGCAAATTGAAAAATTCCACGTGCTCTTGTTTGAAAACATACTCACGTGCTTTTTTGACAGCTGTCATCCGCCATCTTTAATCCAGAGAGAACAGTGCTGCACTCTATGTGGTGGCGGTAAATTCCATGTGCTTTACAAACCTATGTGCTTTTCTGACAGCTGTCATCCGCCATCTTTAATCTAGAGAGAACAGTGCTGCACTCTATGTGGTGGCGGCAAATTCCACGTGCTTTACAAACCTATGCGCTTTTCTGTCATCCACCATCTTTAATCTAGAGAGAACAGTGCTGCACTCTATGCGGTGGCGGCAAATTCTACGTGCTTTACAAACCTATGCGCTTTTCTGTCATCCGCCATCTTTAATCTAGAGAGAACAGTGCTGCACTCTATGTGGTGGCGGCAAATTCTACGTGCTCTTATTTGGAAACAAATTCTACTCGCTCTTCAGCTGTCATCTACCATCTTTAATCAAGAGAGCACCGTGTTGCCCTCTTTGTGGTGACGGATAATTTGAAAAAATTCTTTTCGACAAGCAGCCATCTTTAATCCAGAGAGAACAGTGCTGCCCTCTTTAGCTACTTACCTTTGAGGCGGTTAATTTGAAAAATTCTTTTCGACAAGCTGCCATCTTTAATCCAGAGAGAACAGTGCTGCCCTCTTTAGCTACTTACCTTTGAGGCGGTTAATTTGAAAAATTCTAGCTGTCATCTTTAATGAAAAGGGCATCGTGGTGCTATCTTGCGGGTAATATTTTACGTCACAGCTGTCATCCACCATCTTGCATTGCTAACCTTAGTGCTGCCCTCTTTAGCTACTTACCTTTGACAAGCTGTCACCCGCCATATTGCATCGCAAACCTCAGTGCTGCACTCTATGTGGTGGCGGATAACTTGAAAAAATCTTTTTGACAAGCAGCCATCTTTAATCAACAGAGCACCGTGCTGACATCTTTAGCTACGGCCATCTTACATCGCTTACCTCGCTGCTGCACTCTATGTGATGGCGGTTAATTCGAACAAGTTTAATCACGCATCGGGTAAGCTAGAGTAAGCACGTGCTGTTGTGATGACATCATCATACATGTTTAGACTTGTCCGTTTTCTTAAGAGTAAGTCGATGTAAAGGAATGTGGTAGCGGTAAATTCGAACGAGTTTAAACATGCATCGGGAAAGCTAGAGTAAGCAAGTGCTGTTGTGATGACGTCATTGTGCATGTTTAGACCTGATCGTTTTTCTTAAGAGTAAGTCGGTGTAAAGCAATGCAATAAGTATAACATTTTTTGAATGCAATCAAATATTTATTTACAAATGTACTACAACAGTGTTCGTTTTTGCTGCTGACAAGGTTGGTGTGCTTCTTAACAACGTATGCTTCCGAAATGCCTCCTGCAACATTCAAATTAAACAAAGCATTTAGAAATATATTATACTAAGTATGTTATGCTTTACAGAGAAGATCATGTACTTCTTACCTTGCTGTTATTCCTTTTCGGAATCATCATCATCATCATGAAGTACTAGAGAAAGTTCATTCATACACTGTGTACAGTGTTCAATCCTCGGATTTGGTCCATCCCAATCATCATCACCATTTTCTCCTCGATGCTTGTAATGTCGCTCACAAGTTCTGCATAAAGCTACTTCGATTGACATCTTACTGTGTAGAGGAAGGATGTCCCAAAAATTATGTACGTAAGAGGCAGCGTACGTATATAAAAATCCTGGTGGTAAGTATTGAATAAGATGTTTCGGCATCGATGATCTACGTTTATAGAACATCTTAATAGCCTCACTCACTCGTGAAACATAAATAAGATGTTGCGTATGAGCATGCAAACAGCATGCACATTTACAGTTTTGTTCCATAGCGTACGATGTCGAAGCACACACTAATGAAAATGATAAAGATCTATTCTTATTTATAGTCTCGTAACAATATTCGTTAGCGGATGGTAAGTAACATCACTCATATGAATAATAAGACAATAGGCTGCTGTGTTAGCAGGAATGTTTTCAGATGTTTCAAATTCTAAACGAATATCAACTGGAGATTCTTTTATAGATTCTTCATGATAAGAGCAGTCTATAACTACAATCGGTGCTTTATTTTTAAATTCTTGAGGTGTAAATAGCGGACGATCTTCTTTCTGATAATACGATGATTGAAATTTACAAAACATGTCATAGAGCATCCCAAACTTATTTTTCTCAAAGTTAATGTCGATGTTTTCGTAGGGATACGTAATTCCATTGAGATATAGTCTAACGTGTCTTAATTTGCAGTGATCAAACAGTGAGCTATCTTTTTCGTGATTGAATTTACGATTAGTTTGAAATCCAAAAATAATGTACAAGGGCTTCTCAGTAAAACGTGATGTTTTAACTGCCCAGCTATGCTTGTTTGTAGGTGGTAACACAGGATATTCATGCAGCTCCCAACTTCTAAAACGTATAGGTAATGGTGTATCATTTTCTACAATCTTGAGCAATCGAAGTTTTTCACGATCAGATAAGGTTACATGTGGGATCCGCCACAGTATACGATGCAGTGTTATTTTCGATTCTACAGGTGTTTCTACTGCTTTAAGAGAATTGTAATCACTTCGATCACGGATTAGAATAAGCTCTTGTTTTACGTTGATTATAATACGTGTAAAGTCTTCTGCGAATCCAAAAATATGTTTCAGTGATAACATACCCGTAAAAGTTCCATCCTCATTAATCATCCAGTTGTTAGTAGATTTTGGACACCATCCAGCCATCCGCAAAAGATTACTTCCTTCATCACAGAAAGAAGGGTAGAGTTTCATTGCGCTTGTAATACCAACATTCTTCGTTCGATCTATTTCAACATTATTTACTTCATATCGCGCTTCAGAAAAGAGAAAAGCTAGAGCATGGTTGTTTAGTTGTGAAGTGCTTGGTCCACTTCCATCAGACTTTTCTAATCGTCCTTCAATATAGAGGTAGCTTTCGTGTGGTAAGGTGTAAACATCTTGTTGATTAATAATAAAATGAATTTCATCATTGTTATTTAATCCAAACGTAAAAGGTTGATAAGAATGAAGCTCACTTCGTACTACACCTTCACGACTTTCTACTGTATTCGTAATGTCTAGCATTTCTTCCATTCTGTTGTAGTAGTGTATATCCTAAATCTTGGAGTATCTGCTTATGGGTATCTGTTAACTCGATGAGTCTCTGCACACATGTAGTATGCCTTCGGAATGTACACCGTGTTTTATAGATGGTTTTCATACTGGTTTAAGATGTAGTTTGTAAGCTACGTACGCGTGCTGATCTAAATGAATAAGCTGATTATGTTTATTTACAAGTCTAAGAGTAATGCTGCTAATGTGTTTTACAGACACAGGATGATAAAGAACTACTGCTGGTTTCTCACAAATAGTATATCCACGTTCCTCTGTAACAATAAAGTCGTGCAGGACGTGCGAAGGTTGTAGATTACTATTCAAGTCTGTAATAATATTACAAGTAATGTTCACATTATAATCATCGAAGAGTTTTATAGGTTGATCAGACTCGTAACGTACGTTCGGTAGGAGCTCCCTCGATGAAAATCCAAGCAGTGGACCAATCGAATCAGGTTGTGATTTGAAGTCAATCTTAAATGATGATTCAATAACACATTTGTGCGTAATGTTGCTTATAGTGATTGAGAACTTGTAATTATGATTACTAAAACTATCTTCCCCAAACTGATCAATTAACGTACTTTCAATATAGTCGTGAATATCATCTACTGTATAACTACCTGAGGGTAGTGTTAGCACATACTCATCGTAATAGAACTTGTTTAAACCATCACGCACATTATAGATTTTATTGTAGCTTTCAAACGATACTAGTCCAAGACTATGCGGCTGATAACTAAGTTCGATTGGCGGATTAAAATAGATGGTTGTTTCAGGTCCTTCTCCACGTACAGCAAACGTTCTTTCACTGTTCGTCATCACGTAGACACTAATACACTTTCTCTACTGTCTGGGTTTGATATAAGAACATAAGACATAATCGTCCGCACATGCGTGTATTAAAGTTTTGCACACGGTTTTTATTGTAAACAATGTCTGCACTGCTTCCGAAATAACGTATGAGCTGAAAAGGAGGAGGTAAATCTCCATAGCTATCAAAATACCATACTTTAGATTTACGTTTTACATAAGCAACGTAATGATTTCCAGGTCCACGACTGTCGTCCAAGTTAATTACGGCACTTTCACGTTCACGTGGACGTGCTGGTAGTTGATCACGCATATACACTCCTCGAAAATAATGAATTCCTAGTTGTTTAGCAAACGTAAAAACTTCATCATGCGTTAGAGCTCGATATGGCAGTGCATTCAGTAGACTTTTTTGGAGAAATGTAGATACCAAGCCCTTTCTTGTATGGCGCTAGCTTCATGTTCACACCTTTGCCTCGTAACGCAATCGCCTCCATCGTCTTGTTATGACGTTCACTCTCTTTCAACTGTTGTTTCGCTTCTTCTACAGCTTTGACAGTTCTCGCTACAGCACTAGCACCACCTAGCAATGACCCTAAAGCTGCTAAGCCAGCAAACAGCGCAGGAAGAAATCCTCCTCGTTTTGGTACAGGAATAATTCGCGCACGTTTACTGAATATTGCTCTGCACTTTGGAGAAATTCTCGCTCTTGCTGCGCGTAACGCCTTAGTAATAGCTACACGAGGATTGTATTCCCCTCGAATAGCTTTTTGCGCAGCCTTTATAACATCTTTCCATCCAACAGTTTTTACTTTCTTCTTCTTCTTCATGTCGTTTGGATATCGTTGTTTCACCATGCTGGACACGACTTTACTAGTCAAGAGCAAATCATAAACTAACCGTTGCCTCTTGTTTCGTTTAATAAATATATATATATATTACTATTACGTACTTTATGATTCAGTTATCATGAAGATTATAAAGCAGCAAGACACGCTACCTGTTACCGACATTGTACCACATCTCTTACCTAGTTCTAGTACAACTACAAGAAAACGTCATGGAACGTTGTTTCCTTTTACTGTGCGATGTATTATATCAGGTCCGTCGGGATGCGGTAAAACAAATCTTTTACTCACACTTATTACTTCTGTAAATGGTATACGCTTCGAGAATATTTACGTTTTCGCAAAGTCACTCTATCAGCCGCTATATACTATTCTACAAACTGTAATGCACGATCTAGTTAAAGATGGAATAAGATATTTTAAATTTAATTCACATGAGCAAGTACCATCACCAGACGATGTGCTTCCTAATTCTCTAATGATCTTTGATGATGTCGCAACAGAACAGCAAAACGTTATTCGTGCATTCTTTAGTATGGGTCGACATAAATATGTTGATTGCATCTATTTGTGCCAAACCTATTCTCGTGTGCCCAAGCAGTTGATACGCGACAACGCAAATGTTATTGTGCTTTTTCGGCAAGATGAGCGCAACATGCGACATGTGTATAACGATCATGTTAACACTGATATGACATTCGATGACTTTAAACGTATGTGTGCTAAATGTTGGTCATTACACCGTTACAGCTTTTTAGTTATTGATAAAGAAAGTGATGTACAGCATGGACGATATCGCATGGGTTTCGATCATTTTATATGCATTAACACAGAATTACAGTAACTACTTGATTAAAAACCACCATCATGTTAACATCTAGCAAGGAGATCACAAAACATATCATCCAAGCTCGAAACAATATTCGACGGAAATTTAAAGAGCTTAAACGTATTCAAGCAGACACGGATTTATTTTTAAAAACACAACTAAGTACACCACTCAAAGAAATTTTTAATTGTACTTCATTACCGCAGTCTACTTCAAGTTTTGCTTCTATGCAAACATCATATCATAAAGAGAAGCATGAAGAAGAAAAGCATGAAGAAGATACGGAAGAGAAGAAGCAGGATGTAGATCAAGAAGAGGAAGATAAGGAAGAAGAAGAAGAAGAAGAAGAACTTAATGATGCATCACCATCTAAGCGTGTTGAGTTTTTAACTTCAGATGTTATTGCAGAAACACCTACTACATCGACGCAAAATCTACCATCTTTGTCTGAGGTTATGATTACACCAGAATATCGCAATCAGTTTAGAACTTTTATTCAAGATACCTATGGATCTCTCTTTGCACCTTATATAGAAAAACTTTTTACAGGACAAACTGACACTACCTATGGTATTCGCTACGAAGATGACTGTTTCCGGATAGGAAATTCAAATGTTAAGATTAATAGCAACAAACTCATTGTAAAAGGTGTTACCTATAAACCTACGAAAGGACTCTTAGAACTTCTTTTCTCACGAATACCTGACAAGGATATAATTTTACAAGATGATCTTAAAAAGTATAAAGCAATACTTTTTGCTACCGATGCAACACGACGTAATTACAAGAGAACAGAAGCTGTAAATGCGAATAAGAGTTACAAGTATCGTGAGTTTATTTCTAAGCTGTTTCCGACTGCACGTAGTCTAGACGTTATCTACAAGCCTTTGTTGCCGTATGTGGATGTAAGATACTGGAATGACCCAAACTTACTCGTTGGACGATTACAACTTTTAAGAGCATCGCAAGAGGCTGGTCACACTGGTCACGGATCAGAAATTCTAGAAATAGAAAGAGAACTACGTTATGCCGGTATTATTTTATAATGGCTCGTCAAGAGAAGATCTCACCTGTAAAGGTAAACATCGCACATGAGTTACATAAACCAGCACGTCGCACCTACTGTCGCAGACGCGTTATTACACGAGGAAAAGATGATCTCTGGCAAGCAGACTAAGTAGAAATGATTCCATATGCTTCTAGTAATAAGGGCTATAAGTATCTACTTACTGTTATCGATGTGTACTCAAAGTTTGCTTTTGCACAACCCGTGCGTTCTAAAACAGCAGCTCAAGTTAAAGAAGCATTTAAACATATTGTTGAAGAATCGAAACGCTGCCCAAGGCTTCTTCAAACTGATCAAGGTAAAGAGTTTTACAACAAGGATTTTTCTTCTTACCTCAAGTTACTTGGCATTCAACACTACTCTACGTTCAGTAATCTCAAGGCAAGTGTTGTAGAACGCTTTAATCGTACACTCAAAACAATGATGTGGCGAGAATTTACAGCGCAAGGTTCATATCGTTGGATTGATCTGCTACCTAGACTTTTATCTACCTACAACGATACACCTCATCGCACTATCGGAACAAAGCCACGTCTTGTTACAAAGAATACACCTCGTCTAGATGCTATTCATCTTGTAATCAAAACAGCTGATCCACGTCGCTATCGCTTTAAAGAAGGTGATTTCGTTCGCATCAGCAAACACAAGTCTATCTTTGCAAAAGGATACACACCTAACTGGAGCACTGAAATTTTTCAAATCAGAAGTGTTAAGCTTACTAATCCAGTTACGTATTTACTTCGCGATCTCAGAGGACAGCCTATTGAAGGAGGATTCTACATCGAAGAACTGCAGAAAACAAAATATCCTGATCACTATTTAGTTGAACGTGTTATTCGACGTCGTGGTAATAAACTGTATGTTAAATGGCTTGGTTTTAATAACAGCTTTAATTCATGGATTAATAAAGAGGATGTACTTTAAATCTTATGTGTGTTTTCTTTTAATCCTCTACGTTTCCTTTCTTCTAAGTCACTAGGACATGCTGTAGGATTAAACAACACCTGTAATATGTTTTGACAATTCATATTTATTTTAGACTATATACATATATTTTTATCCTTTGTTCATGTTACGGTCTTTGTCACTCAGTTTTTCGTTTTATTGCACCAACAACGACAAGTGCTGCTATATTCTTCTGAGCAGCTAAAGCACTAGGTAATAACACATACACACACACACACACAGCATAACTTTACGAAGCAGATTTTAACAGCTACACTCTATGCAGGCAGCATGTAACTACGTATCAGGCGAACGTGTTCTAGGGCCGCAGGGGAGATGAAGCACGAAGAAAAGAAGATCAATCACTCTATTGATGAGTCCACGCCCAACATGCTTCCTCATCTTTCTCCCAGCACGTTTCTTCACCTTTTCCTTGTTTACTCTCTCCACAGCCATGATAAGTGTTTATAAGCGAAGACAACTCGTTAGTTTTAGGTCCGTGATACAGTTTAATTAGTTGACATGTACGGCACTGTCTCACAGAAGGTCTTCTAGCTAAACTCACGTGTTCATGATGTAAACTACACGTTTGAAGCTCTGACAAAACAGGATCTTGAGTCCACTCACGAGGCACCTTATCCCAAATCTTCTTTACAGCATTCGCAGCTACATTGACCAAAAATGCCTTTGGTAATGCATTTAACTCTTCTTCAGTAAAAGTGTTTAGTTTCTTTTTGCATGCATAAAACTTTACGATCGCCTTTTCAACTGCGTTACACTTAGTATCTGTTAGAAATGACATGATGTCTTTACTCTACAAATGTTTCTTTTACACTAAGGTTATTTCGACACTGCACTTTACATATGTTGTTCACTTCCCGACATGCACTGCGACACAACCAATCAAAGAGCATGCATACATGTTGTAAAGACTGTTTAGTTGTTTCTCTACTATGCTCTTTCGGAAGAGTTTTAAATGATGGGCACCCCAATTCATGCATGTCGATAACTTCACATGATGATGGTAGAAAATCACGCAACCATTCTTTCTTTTCACAACCCTTTAAAAGAACAAGATCTGCTCTTGACAAATGTGCATTCATCATTAAAGGTAGAAAACGATAAGGTATTCCTTTTTCTTCCCACTTCAAACCTAAATTGTTTTCAATCCACTGAGTCTGCTTTTTATCTTCATCTGTTTGCAAACAGTAAGGGAACGGTGGACTAAATACTAAACTAACAAGTTTTGGTGCCCACAACACACAGCAATCTAACACAGCCACCTCTTTAAACACAAACTTGTTTCCGTTTACTTTAAAGCCTTGCACATCAACTATTAATGTTTTCGTCATGTTTGCACTCCACACTCTATCACTGTTTCCCGAAGACTAAAGCTTTTAGTCAACGAACGGGTTTAAACATGCATGATAACGTCATCACTGCAGCACGTGCTTACTCTAGCTTACCCGATGCGTGATTAAACTTGTTCGAATTAACCGCCATCACATAGAGTGCAGCAGCGAGGTGAGCGATGTAAGATGGCGGTAGCTAAAGATGTCAGCACGGTGCTCTGTTGATTAAAGATTGCTGCTTGTCAAAAAGATTTTTTCAAGTTATCCGCCACCACATAGAGTGCAGCACTGAGGTTTGCGATGCAATATAGCGGGTGACAGCTTGTCAAAGGTAAGTAGCTAAAGAGGGCAGCACTAAGGTTAGCAATGCAAGATGGTGGATGACAGCTGTGACGTAAAATATTACCCGCAAGATAGCACCACGATGCCCTTTTCATTAAAGATGACAGCTAGAATTTTTCAAATTAACCGCCTCAAAGGTAAGTAGCTAAAGAGGGCAGCACTGTTCTCTCTGGATTAAAGATGGCAGCTTGTCGAAAAGAATTTTTCAAATTAACCGCCTCAAAGGTAAGTAGCTAAAGAGGGCAGCACTGTTCTCTCTGGATTAAAGATGGCTGCTTGTCGAAAAGAATTTTTTCAAATTATCCGTCACCACAAAGAGGGCAGCACGGTGCTCTCTTGATTAAAGATGGTAGATGACAGCTGAAGAGCGAGTAGAATTTGTTTCCAAATAAGAGCACGTAGAATTTGCCGCCACCACATAGAGTGCAGCACTGTTCTCTCTAGATTAAAGATGGCGGATGACAGAAAAGCGCATAGGTTTGTAAAGCACGTAGAATTTGCCGCCACCGCATAGAGTGCAGCACTGTTCTCTCTAGATTAAAGATGGTGGATGACAGAAAAGCGCATAGGTTTGTAAAGCACGTGGAATTTGCCGCCACCACATAGAGTGCAGCACTGTTCTCTCTAGATTAAAGATGGCGGATGACAGCTGTCAGAAAAGCACATAGGTTTGTAAAGCACATGGAATTTACCGCCACCACATAGAGTGCAGCACTGTTCTCTCTGGATTAAAGATGGCGGATGACAGCTGTCAAAAAAGCACGTGAGTATGTTTTCAAACAAGAGCACGTGGAATTTTTCAATTTGCCGCCACCACATAGAGGGCAGCACTGTTCTCAAAGATGGCGGATGACAGCTGTCAGAAAATAGCACGTGAGTATGTTTCCAAACAAGAGCACGTGGAATTTTTCAATTTGCCGCCACCACATAGAGGGCAGCACTGTTCTCTCTGGATTAAAGATGGCGGATGACAGCTAACGAAATTGCCCGCATGATAGCAGCACAGTGCTCTATTGATTAAAGATAGCGGATGACAGCTGTCAAAAAAGCACGTGGCTTTGTTTCCCAACAAGAGCACATAGAATTTTTCAAATTGCCGCCACCACATTTCAAAGGTATCTAGCTAAAGAGTACAGCACTGTGCTCTGTTGATTAAAGATGGTGGATGGTAGCTGTCAAAAAAGCACGTGAGTTTGTTTCCAAACAAGAGCACGTGGAATTTTTCAATTTGCTGCCACCACATAGAGGGCAGCACGGTGCTCTCTTGATTAAAGATGGCTGCTGTCACGTGGAATTGTCTGCTACCACAGGTATCTAGCTAAAGAGGGCAGCACTGAGGTTTGCGATGCAATATGGCTGCTGTCAAAAAGCATTTTTCAAATTATCCGCCACCACATTTCAAAGGTAAGTAGCTAAAGAGGGCAGCACTGTGCTCTATAGATTAAAGATGGCGGATGACGGCTGTCAAAAAACACGTGGCTTTGTTTACCTCGCGCTAGTTAGGTTAAGTTGGTAGCACTAAGGTTTAGACCCGTCAAGATGGCAGCACTGCCGATGACAGGTGACGAAAGAGGGCAGCACGGTGCTCAAAGATGGCGGATGGCAGCTGTCAAAAAGCATGTAGCTGTCAAAAAGCACGTGGCTTTGTTTACCTCTCGCTAGTTAGGTTAAGTTGGTACCACCGAGGTTTATTCCCGTCAAGATGGCAGTACTGAGGTTAGCGATGCGTTGTTGTCTGTCAAAAAGCACGTGGCTTTGTTTACAAATCTGTCAAAAAGCACGTGGCTGTCAAAAAACACGTGGCTTTGTTTACCTCATGCTAGTTAGGTTAAGTTGGCACTACTGAGGTTTAGGCCCGTCATGATGGCAGTACTGAGGTTTGCGATGCGTTGTTGTCTGTCAAAAAGCACGTGGCTTTGTTTACAAATCTGTCAAAATGCACGTGGTTGTCAAAAAGCACGTGGCTTTGTTTATCTCGAGCTAGTTAGGTTAAGTTGGCACTACTGAGGTTTAGGCCCGTCAAGATGGCAGTACTGAGGTTAGCGATGCGTTGTTGTCGATGACAGCTGTCAAAAAGCACGTGGCTTTGTTTACAAATTCAAATCTCTCGCCAAAATTCAAATTTCCCGCCAAAATTCAAATTTCCCGCGGGAGGAGGAGGCCTCTCCCGAGAGCCGGAGGAGGAGGAGGCCGCCGAACCATCCAATTATACTACTCCTTGAAAAAATATTGTATTTTAGGTTTAAATTATTATCAGCTCTGGCGTACTATTAAAATCGTATTGTATTAACTCCAACGCGAAAACTGCGGGATTTTAAGTCAGTTGTAAATTGAATTTTGTTATTTGTTCGGGGCGTCGACCCATGAGGATCTTTTGTCCCTACTGGCAACATATTGTATGAACCTGCGTGTTATTCGAATGGCGGTAGTGTGGAATGTTGGTGTGAGGAAAGGAACATTAAGGATGTGACAAACCCCCAGTCCCCAGGCCAGGGATATTAATCATTACAATTAAAAACCGCTGACCCGGCCGGGAATCTAACCCGGGGCCGTCGGATGACAGGGGGACGCATTGGCCCCTACACCGTGGGGCCGAACCAATTTTAAATTATTGGAACAATATTATTTGAGAAGATTCGGAATTATTACTTGTTTTCTTGCTCCATAAAAGTTCAGTCCTCTGAAAGTCTTTGGTTTCCATTAGCGCAGAATTGCAACAGGCTCTATCTTCTCTATGTTTTTCCAGTATCGTCACACCAAAAGCTATCAGATCTGCTTTAAAGTCCGCCTGCGCTGAAAGTTTCTCACTCTTCTTCCATTTGGATGTCCCGTCAAAGCATTCTCCGAATTCCTCACATTCTCCGTTTTTCAGTTCTTTTGTGTTTTTGTAATATCTGAAGCCATTTATTTTCAGTTTCGACTCAGTTAATTTATAACTGTTTGGTTCTTCAGTGTGCCGAAACTAATTTTGAGTAATAAATGTATAAACTTGTCCACCTCTGTGGTGTAGTGGTTAGCGTGATTGGCTGCCACCCCCGGAGGCCACGAAATTTGAAAAGTGGTACGAGGGCTGGAACAGGGTCCACTAAGCCTCGTGAAGACAACTGAGTAGAGGGGGTTCCATTTCCACTTTAGCCACCCTCCAAGTGACTTTCCGTGGTTTTTCACTTTTCCTCCAGATAAATGCCGGGATGGTACATAACTTAAGGCCACGGCTGATTCCTTCCCTCATTCCTATCTATCCCTTCTGATCTTCCTATCCTCCCACAAGTCCCCTGTTCATCATAGTAGGTGAGGACACCTGGGTGAGGTACTGGTCCATCTTCTCAGTTGTATTTGCCCGGCCCATGGTCTCACGCTCCAGAACATTGCTCTTGAGGCGGTAGAAGTGGTATCGCTCACTGAGTCCGAGGAAAAAAGCAACCCTGGAGGGTAAATGGATTCAAAAAGACGGAAAGAAATTTATAAACTACTGTACAGTCGAACTTGGATATCTCGAAGTGCCTGAGGAGGCTGAAAATACTTCGAGTTATAGAACATTCGAGGTGTAGGAAAAAGTTTATATTGTAAAGTATCCAGAAAAAGTATCAGCTTAGTCTTTCCTGTTCTTTTATTTTCTTCCAACATCTAAAATTATAATATTATCTGTTATCGTATTAAACGTTTTATTTTGCTATAAGAAGCAGCATTCCCTTTTTAGAAAAATTTTCTTCCTTTCTTAATCCGTTTACCTTCCAGCGTTGGCTCTTCCCTCGTACTCCGCTAAGGATCCCACCTCTACCGCCTCAAGAGCAATGTCTCGGAGGACGAGACTTGGATCGGTGAGATACAACTGAAAATGAGGACCAAGGTGGCCTCACCTGTTATGCTGAACAGGGGCTTAATGGGGGGATGGAAAGATCGGAAGGAAAAAGCATGCAAGAGGGAAGGAAGCGATCGTGGACTTAAGTTAGGTACAATTCCGGCATTTGCCTCGAGGAGAAGTGGGAAAGCGTGGAAAAGCAGTTCAGGAATCGAGCACCGAAGGTGGCAGCTAATCACACTAACCAATACAACATAGAAGCGTACAACTAATAGTTGTAAAATAAATTTTTAGAATCACTAATTTGTTCATACGGAGGACAGCCTATATACCAACGGCAGGCATGCAGCGATGTTCTGATGTCCTAATTGATCCGTCTATCAAGTGCTGGCCTTTCGTCACAGGGGTCCCGGTTTTGATTCCCGACAGGATCGGGTGTATGTGTCGTCTTCATCAATATTTCATCCTCATCACAATGCGCAGGTCGCCTAACAGCGTCAAATCAAAAGATCTCCATCTGGCGAGCCGAACATGTCCTCGGACACTCCCGGCACTAAAAGCCATACGCCATTTCATTATTGTTGCGAGTTCTGACGGTGGATTCTGAGTGAAGTGGGGTCAGGATTGTAGGATGCTCATTTTTCCTTTTCTTCAGATGAGGCCATTTCCAGCATCTTCTGTGATGTTCATTAACAAGGATCAATCCCGCGTCAGTCCTATTGTAGGTACTTTTTTTTGCTAGTTGTTTTACGTCGCACTGACACAGATAGTTCTTACGGCGACGATGGGAGAGGAAAGGGCTAGGAGTGGGAAGGAAGCGGCCGTGGCCTTAATTAAGGTACAGCCTCAGCATTTGATTGCTGTGAAAATGGGAAACCACGGAAAAACATTTTCAGGGCTGCCGACAGTGGGGTTCGAACCTACTATCTCCCGAATACTTAAGCGACTGCAGCTATCGAGCTCGGTGTAGATATTTTCCGGGCCGGTAATAGACAGCCTCATAATTCCAAAATCGCCTAGAAAGTCGATCATTTACTAAACCTTGCCAAACGGGGGGGGGGGGATCGAAATTGAAACTCGGAAGCAATGCGACCTAAGCATTCTTTTTACCCAGTAGGAACTTTTAAATAATAATGTTATTGTTTTTACGTTCCAGTAACAAAATTCTTGACGGTTTTCGGATACGCCGAGTGTCGAAATGTTGTCCCGCAGGTGTTCTTTTACGTGCCAGTAAATCTATTGACACGAGACTGACGTATATGAGCACATTCAAATAACACCGGACTAAACCAGGTTCGAACCTGCCAAATTGGGATCAGAAGGCCAGCGCTTCTACCATTTGAGCCACTTAGTCCTGTGACTCATTCCTTTCCGAAGGTATGACGTACACTGAAGGCATAGGATTAGAGCCATAACAAATACAATGGCACAGAACTATGAATGTTCAATTAATCTATCGCAAAGAACTAGTATATATATCTTTCTAAATACATTTTGGGCATTTAATTTGGAGAACGGGTTATTACACATTGTCATGCCATTTACTTATTTTACTATGCAATATGTCCATTAAATATGTAATAAATAAATTAAATACTCATTTCGAAATACACGGGTATCACAAGTATGTAGTAAATGTATCCTTAAGGAACACTCATATATTATTTGCGACATAGCAGATTTTAAAGATTTGATGACATTAAGTTTCTGGTCTTCGTTTATAAATAGGAAATTTTCGGTCTGTCTGTTTTCTCGTGCAAACTGTCTCTCCGTATATCACCCCAAGGAAGACTCAGTCTTAAGACCATTAAGTCACATCTTGTATTCTGAATGGGGACCCAGTACAATTGACTTCCTTGCAGCGCGGGTAGCCGACCTTAAAGGGGAAGGGACGATCCACTCGACCTGTTGAACGCGAGTTCTACCGTCCAATGAAACTGGTCATCACAGACACAGAACACGTACACTGGCCCAGCTACTCATCTTCTTTGTTGCTTTCAGAGTAAATAACCCATAGAACATTGTAACATTCTATCCTTTTAAATCCTTTCAATTAACTTAGATGATCACTCTCAGATGACATTGATACATGGGTGAGTGCGTCATAATAATAATAATAATAATAATAATAATAATAATAATAATAATAATAATAATAATTTAACGATTTTACGTCTCACTAACTACTTTTATGGTTTTATGAGGTCTATGTGTCGACATTTTGCCTTGCATGTTTAAACCGGTGACTAGCGAGTTTGTCTCCTGTATCCAAAGTTGAAGGTGCAGTCGGCTGATATTTAGGAAAGTTTAAGTACGAAAGATTCGTGTAAGTGGAATAACTCACGTCTTTCCTGTTTCTGTTAAAGCTAATAGAAGCTGAGTAGTTATTGAAAGGTATTATTATTATTATTATTATTATTATTATTATTATTATTATTATTATTATTATTATAATTATAGACCCTCCGTGGCTCATACAGCAGAGTGCCGACCTCTCATCGCTGGATATTGTAGTTCAAATCCCGGTCACTCCATGTGAGATTTGTGCTGGACAAAGCGGAGGCGGTACAAGTTTTTTCTCCAGGTACTCCGGCTTTCCCTGTCATCTTTCATTCCAGCAACACTCACCATTAACATTTCATTTCACCTGTCATTTATCATTGGCCTAGAGGAGTGAGACAAGCTTCGGCAACCGGCACATTTCCTATCCTCACCACTAGATGGGGGCTTCATTCATTAAAGTCCTGACCTGGTCAAATGACTGGAAACAGCATGTGGATTTTAAAAATACAATTATATCTTCGAGAATTTTCTGTTAACTAAGGGGTCATGAACGAGTGGCATTGTTGGTAGCTTCTTATTAAAGTGGCCGCGGTTCGATTCCTGGCTAATGTATATGGGACATTTTTGACATGTAACATTGAAAACTTGCTCGACCACTTACTTACATTCTTCATCTGTTAACCTACATAATTTCTAACCTAATGTGAGAGAGTTTGTTATTGGGATTACAATGGCCTAAGGCCACAGAACCTCGAAAAAGGAGAGATTTTACATTACACATCAGTGAAATGGCGTATGGCTTTTAGTGCCGGGATTTCCCAGGACGGGTTCGGCTCTCCAGGTGCAGGTCTTTCTATTTGACACCCGTAGGTGACCTGCGCGTCGTGATGAGGATGAAATGATGATGAAGACAACACATACACCCAGCCCCCGTGCCATTGGAATTAACCAATTAAGGTTAAAATCCCCGACCCGGCCGGGAATCGAACACGGGGCCCTCTGAACCGAAGGCCAGCACGCTGACCATTCAGCCAACGAATCGGACTATACATCAGTGATTGATATTAAGACGATTAACCGTCATTTTGGGAATAGCTGTGCGCAATGTGCTTAGCACGGAGGAGAAAACCTGGTGTGAAGGCTGCAGAGGACCTTCATTGTTAACTTGAGAGTATCGTACTTGTTGATGTTTAGAAGAAGAAATATTGAGTAAATATTTATCAACATTTAAATAAGGCCATTTGTGTAGGCTTTATGGCCTCAACTTGGCAGGTTCGATCCTGACTCAGTCCAATGGTATTTGAAGTAGCTCAAATACGTCAACCTCGTCAATTTGGCAGGTTCGACGGTATTTGAAGGTAGTCAAATACTTCAGCTACGTGCCGGTAGATTTACTGGCACGTAAAAGCCTTCTGCGGGACAAAATTCGGTACCTCGGCGTCTCCGAAATTACTGAAATTAAGCAGTGAGATATAAAACTATTATTATTATTATTATTATTATTATTATTATTATTATTATTATTATTATTATTATTCCCTTCATTTTATCGTCAAAGGACTTCATATTTTTATGTTGATAAATCTTCGTTTTTGGAAGAAGAGGTCAATTTTTAGAAGTAATATACTCATAGAAAAGTGATATTAGATATTAGACATCATATATGATATTGTTTTAAATTGCATCCCATTTGAAGGACAAAATCATCTGTATTTCATGGTAGTGATTTCAAAAACAGCAGACATAACCAGATTTTTGTATATTAGAAATTAGTCCATTGGCCCTCCACGCCATACGATTTTGTCATATAAAAGACTTTTGGGGTCACATTCAGTGTTCAACCGACAAAACTAACTCTAGCTCAACAATAGATTACCAAACAGATATCTAGCTTCATTGGCATCTGGTAGGATAACACTGATCGTCAGTGCATCCTAAATTGCGTCATATCAAAATGTTTGAACGATAGCACATTATTATTATTATTATTATTATTATTATTATTATTATTATTATTATTATTATTGTACCGGGCGGTACACCTCCACTCCGCTAATTTAAAATGTGCGCCTGTTGAAACTCCTCTGTTGGAGGAAGTCTGAACTTTATCTACGCTACTAATTCTCTACTTTCTCTGAAGATGTCACCACATGGAAAACTTTGAGTTTTTGAACTGTGTCATTTTTGATGTGTTTTTGTTTCGCTTGAAGTAAGAAGTGTGAACTTTCTCTTCTAGAGGACACTACTGAAGAGCAACAATAGTGCAACCTAGTGCGGAGTCAAAGAACTATTTTTTTGGAGAAATTTTTATTTCAAATGTTTGTTCTTTGCTAAATTTCTTTCTGTTATTGTTTAAGTTGGCTGTATACCCCTCTTTTTCCCCTTGTTTTAGATTTATCCAATCCCGAATTTCTTTGAGTTATTTCCGACCAATCCGATGTATCTTCCCCCAACTTGGATATGTTTCTGTACCCTAGCCAATAAAGAATTTGCGGGAGGGTGTTTTCATTCCCCTAACGCCTCGAACCTTCTGCGAGAGGATATAAACTGCTGATTTTTGGGTCTCCGGGCCACTTCTGTTCCATCTTTCAGTGTGTAAAGTACATAGCAGGGGGCGGGAAGCGCCTCTTTCTTCTCCAGCTGTTCAACACCAGGTAATGGCCTCTTAATAACTTATTTTCTTGCTAGGTTGGCAGTTTAACTCTCGGAGCGGGTTCGAAGCGTTTCCACCTTGTAACCTTTTCCTAAAATGTAACCAATCTTTTCATCTATTCTCTTTTAAGCTGCATATTTTGGGATAGAGAGTGCTAACCCTCTCGAGCTCCCACTCACATTGTTTTGAGGTGAACTTATTTTCTCAACCTATTCTTCGTTAATGTAAAACCAATTGCTCTTTTCTAAAGTCACCTCTGTAGTAGGGGATTAGCCCTTGCATTAGTGGCCTAGAGCCAGATTAGGTTTTAAAACAAGTGTATTAGGAGTGCAAGTTCGCCTCCTCTCAAATTGTTATTTTAGAGGTCATGTAATTGCCCCTTTTCATTTAATAGACCTCAGTAGGTTGGGTATTTTACCCCTGTGTCTATGTCCAGTGAGGACAACTTGAAGGTGGAGTTTGGTGTGGCCTGGGCGAGGCTTAAATTTGAGAGCGAGTGGCTCTTTTGAAAATTGAGTGTTGTATGCCTCGAGGAGGCTTTTCAGTGTAATTTGGAGCAAGGGCTCCTAGGCATGAATGGGGTTTTCTGCCCCTCTGTTGAAACTTGTGTTTGGGGTAAAACTGAGCTGATTGCCCAAGCAGTGTAAAGTCAGGGCGCGAAGCCCAAATCCTGTAAATATTGTAACTACCCCTTTTGATTTGCTACTTTGTACCTGCCATGCTTGTTATTTCTTTGTTTTTGAAAAGAAAATATAACCTTGTTAAATTTTACATTAACTTTGATTCCCTAGTTTGAGACCCGTTCACGCCCGCACCTTCTTTCACCTCTACCTACCACTAAAACACGGTAACAATTATTATTATTATTATTATTTCCTACAACATTCATTGAAGTAAAGCCTATTCCTTTAAAGTAAGTACGGCCTTACTACATAGAATACCTGGTCAGGTAGGGCAATAAGCTGCGTTCTTCCATCAGTTCTGACAAGTTTTCTCCATTTGTATTAGCCTTCCTGTTATCTCAGTTAACAGCTAGCCGGGAGTTGTTCGACTGTAACAACATTACCATCAAATTGAATTGCGGTTATCCGATCTTTTTCTGATTGCTCTCCCTCTACTCCGTCCCGAACCGAGGTATCTCCTGAATGCCAATTTCTCCCACACCGCAAACCCCGGCATAACTCGCTTCATTTCATGCGGTTAGTGGAATTTCGTCCCGAGGTTTCAGATATGTTACTGCTAGTAAGCATATAAATACAATGTTTAAAATTAAACAAATATATTACTCTTACCTTAACCACACCGAATAAATGTATTAATTTAAACTCATATTTTTATATTGTGAATGACCTGCTGTTCAGGTGCGACTCACCTATGCTTCTTCCTCTTCTGAGCACTCCTTTGCACTGGTGAAAATTCAAACGTTTTATATTTAAATTGTTTACATACTGTGTATCTCAGTAGACTCCCCTAGCCTGGACTGAAGAATACACACTTAATTCCTAGCATGTGTGGTTGGTATTTTAGAGGGATTAAATGCGAAACGCCCATGTTAGTGCATGTACTGGAACGCTGAAGACATTGAAGAACTCACATCGAAAGCAAAATTCTTATATTTTGACGACTCATAAAAGTCATGTTACCATTGATATTTCTAAGTAACATGTTCGGTTAGGTATTCATTGCCTGGTCCAAGGGTGAGCAACTGAAATCGGTAGAGTACTTTGGAAGTGAAGTTTGTATAAATCCATTTAAGATTAAAATCAAACAACCCGGAGGGGAATCTAACCTATGATCTGAAGGACTGAAGACCAAGATTCTGACCACTCAACCATGAGCCATCCATAATAATAATAATAATAATAATAATAATAATAATAATAACGAAAAAGACATCATAATAATAAGAAGAAATGGATTCAGCTATATTACATCGAGTAAGCCTCTGTTATTTATCTCTCTTTCTCCAGTGTTGAAAACATCCTAAGGATGTAAACTACGAAGTTTAGGTAAATAACATATAATAAAATATGTGAACATATTCTTTATTTATTTCTAAAAATTACAATCATTTTCTTAATCATCGTTATCCGGTCGATTAGATTAGCAGTTTGTCTTTTTGTACTACCTCGAGCGCTAATGACGGGCAATGCATTGTTTAAGGTAAGCACCACTACGAGCGCTAATGAAAATCAATCCTTTTTTTAACACTCTCTTTTCTAGCTACCGTGGTTTAAAATAAGTACCACTACGAACGCTAATGTGAGTCAATGCAGTTTTTCACCTAAGCTCTTATAACTACATTCGCTGTGGAAATGTTTCAAAAAGTCAAAAATGCCTGAGGGTATTGAACCAAGAAAGACATTACAGAACGAATTATGTACATAAGTTAATTAGGCTAGGATTTGAATAAAAAAGAAAACGAGTGAAGGAACAAGCGATATTAGGCTATTTGTCCGTAACTGCAATTAGGCTGGAAGTTATTTTCGATTTTTTTTTTTTTTTAGTTTGATAGAGCTATCCACGACTAACAGTTTGAAACTTTTCTGGCCCTTTAGCCCTTCAACCTTCGGCACGATTGTGGAAATTTGTCTAATTTTACGTTCTTCGTAGTATGAAAACCTCTACACTGTCTGCCAAGAAATGTTTTCAACATAAATAAATAAATAAATAAATAAATAAATAAATACATAAATAAATAAATACTTTGCGTGGTTATTGATGTAGCACTTGTAAGGCAGGCTCTCCAACGATTGTGAGCTGCATCTGCAATGTGTGGAAAACTGCGTGTTACTGTGGTGGGGCGTAGTGTTGTGTGGAGTACGTGAGTCGCAAGAATTTTGAGGACAGCACAAATGACCAGTCCCCGAGCCAAGGAAATTAATCGTTTAAGACTAAAATCCCTCAACCCGGCGGGGAATCTAACCTAGGACATGAAAGACTGAAGACCAAGATTCTGACCACTCAACCACGAACCATTCGAAATAATAATAATAATAATAATAATAATAATAATAATAATAATAATAATAATAATAATATGTCCTCAGCTACCATGTCTATGGATTTCGATTTTAAGCCATCTAGGTTGCCTGAGCGTCAATTTTAACGTTCAGTTTTATCTACCAGATCGCAGACCAGGATCATTCAGAAAATTACATCTTATTTCAAGACTCCTGACAGCTGTTTAAATATTACATTTAAATAATTTGAGTTACCGAAAGTAAGACTAACTAACGATCACTATTCAGATTATGACACTCATTTTAATGTTTCTGGAGCCATCCTGACGGAAAATTTAACAGCGGATGCCCTACTTGACTTATCATTCCGCATCCAGGCGCCGCGTTCACTGGAACTGATAGGAATCCGCGAACTTCCTTGTATGAAGCCTTGCTGTTGCAGACTGGAGTCAAAGTGCCTTCAGAAGGACTGTTCCAAAACGCCGCGAGCAAGTCTGAAATAGCCTTATCCGCAACGAATAAGGCATTATAATAAGAAAAAGAGGAAGCAGCCATATTTGATCGCGTAAACTTCTGTTCTTTATCTCTCTTTCTCCACTACTTTTACTAAGAAAAGAAGAAGAAGAAGAAAAGAAGAAACAGGAGGCATGATTTATCGATTAATCCCGCCACCACTGTTCTTTCTCCCCTGCTTTTTCTAAAGAAGAAGAAACGATGAAAAGGAAGAAGAGATAAAAAAGAGGCAAATTTGATAGAGTAAGTCCTCGGCAACTGTTGTTTTCCTTTCTTTCTCAACTGCTCCTCCCAAAAATGAAGAAGGAGAAAAAGGAGCTATATTTGATCGAGTAGCCCTCAGCCATTGTTCTTTTTCTTACATTCTCCCCAGTTTTCCCAAAGAAGAAAATGGAAAGAAGAATGTGGTGCCATACTTGATCGAGCAAATCCTCTTACGGGTGCATTTGGGTTAAAAGTTACTTTACGTCGCGCCGACACAGGTAGGTCTTATAGAAACTGTGTGATAGGGAAGGGTTAGGAGTGAGGAGTGAGTGGCTGAGGCCTTAATTAATGCAAAACCCCAGCATTGGCCTGATGTGAAAATGGGAAACCACGGAAAACCATTTTAAGGGTTGCCGACAGTGGGGTTCGAACATATTATCTCCCGAAAGGAAGCTCACAAATGCGCGCCCCTAAACCGGATGGCCAACTTGCTCGGTTTTGAGATAAAATTTCCTTCCTTTGGTCTACCGGTATTTGAATCTTGGCTGTCTTAGTAGAAACCAAACAGATCCTTTTTTATTCCCAGTTAAATGGGAGTTATTTCTGGAATTTTCGTAATATTACGTTAGGAATTAAGAAATAAAGAGTTTATTTATTAGAGCCGAACTGAGAAATTGATTCATTTTCAAAACGCGAACGGATTCAATACAACTCACGTCGATCGTTGAAGGAAATAAGTCACCTATCCCATGTGTATAAATTATATCGCCTTTGCGCCTGCGAAAATCGCTATGCGAAGTATTTCAGCTTAGAACTTTGGCCGTTACGGTTCTATCATTTAAGGCGCAATATTTTGCGGGAAATATCAAAAAATTCTCGCTCTTGACGATACCTGTGCTGCGGGTCAGTATTTCTACCACACTGTTATCACATAGAGGTTTGTGCAGGCGCAACGACTATATGTGGATATTCAGTCTTCGAGTTTAAAGGTCTAAAGGTTTTCATCTGAACTCCATTTACTGCATTAGCATATCAGTCGCATACTTTCTGCCAGTTCTCCTAATTCAAATCCACACTTTTATCTGGAGAAAACTATCATATTGAATGAAATACACTAACATTAATGGCAACATTTACTAGAAATGACCGACTGTGTAATACTACAAATGAAGTTGGTTTCGATTATTTATCGTAATGATGCAGTATTCTTCGTAGTCGTATAAGCCATCACCATTTTTCAGACTACGAAGATCTCTAATCTAAAAAAATACTGAATCATTTGTTTCCTATCAAATACTAGGCTTGTATTACAAGTGAGTGACAGACAGTTTCATAATGGAATGTCAAGTCAGGATTACTACCCACACTAAATAATGCGATGTTGTGATATTACTCTCTTCTGTCAGTTCTGTGTTCCGTCTCCGTGTGGTTTTGAAGACCACAGTCGATCACTTGGACACGAATGGATGGCTTCTCGTCTAGCATGTCGCATTTGTACACGTATTCACAGCATGAATAATTGGAGCAAAGAACGAATGAGAGGGGGTTTGTGTGATGTGGGGGAGAGATTTTCGCCTCGGTGGTATCGAACGGTTTCAAACCAAGCCTTGCGTGACGGGGAGGAACACGTGGCAACCGCGCCATATTCTCCATGTTGCCAAAGTAATGACCACCGAGAATGCAGACACGCAAAGAGTTGAATACATTTCTGTCTGCAGTAGACGAATCTGTTGAATTGCTACTATTATTAAAGAAATTCATTAGTAATGGTGCCAAACAGTGTTGCAATTGATACGGTTTGTTTGAGCAAGCATGTGAATGCGTTTGGCTCAGTTCAATACAGCCATTGAATACACTTTTTCTGTATTGCACTTAACTACTTCTAATCCTCCCCTGTTATTTCACTTTTAATAATAATAATAATAATAATAATAATAATAATAATAATAATAATAATAATAATAATAATAATAATAATAATCGTATGGCCTCAGCTACCGTGTGCAGACATTTCAATTTGACGCCATCTGGCTGTCTGCTCGTCAATTTCAACACTCCGTTTTACTCTAGGCCCACTAGATGGCAGATAGACTAAACCGGATCTCTCTTGGGCGTCTGTGGCTGAGATTTTATGAATTTCGTCGGGTAAACACCAAATGTGTCACCAGAGATCTTTTATATGCCGTCATCGTACGACATGGTGTGTCTAATGGACTTTTTTCCGCCCTTCAAAAATCCGACTACCTCTGCCGGGTTTGAACCCGCTATCTTGCGATCCGGAGGCCGACACTCTACATGAGTAGCTGTGTCCGTTACTGGGGAAGTGCTTCAGCAACTTGAGATATGATGACACAGGGTTAAGGGTGAGGCCTAGTGAAAGTAAGATCACTGAGGCTCAATTCTAACAAACCTTTAACAGTAAACTTCTAAGACGTGTTCCTTCAACTTCCAATTTTTTTTACAAGTTGCTTTACGTTGCAACGACACAGATATGTCTTATCGCGGCGATGGGACAGGAAAGGGCTAGCAGTGGGAAGGAAGTGTCCGTGGCCTTAATAAGATACAGTCCCAAAATTTGCCTGGTGTGAACATTGGAAACCACGGAAGAGCATATTCAGGGTTTCCATCAGTTGGGTTCGAATCCACTATCTTCGGAATACTGGATATTGGCCGCGCTTAAGCGAATGCAGCTATCGAGCTCGGTACTTTTAAATCTTAGATCGTAGCATACTTGATCGGTCTCCCTCAACGATTTTGATGTTGTCATAGTATCCCAGGTCAAAGACCTCGCTTATATCGTCATGAACCTCGTCTTTTCCATTCTGCGTCCTCATTCATCGAGCGCAAATCACTCCCTCTAAGATCAAGGGACTTGTAACTGACCTTTATAGCCGACTTGGGTAATTCTCACCCTAATATGGGAATCGAGCTCTCATCCGAGGAATGTGCACACTTACCCCTGGCCAATACTCAGATAGTATCGTAGTCCAAGTTTCTATTAAAAGCACATTGCACGAGAGGATTCCTGTAAATAGACTATTAAATTGTTTTGAATGCTTTTTCGCGGATAAAGATTTTGTTATTTACTTCTGATAAATTACTTATTCCTAGGATAAGATGTGTTGACTCACTGGTCTAAGAATAGCGAGCCTGACTCTAACGTGGAGGGACCGTGTTCGATACCCCACCACGACAGGGTTTTTTCCTGGATCTAAGAGCTAGGTCGAAGTCCACACAATCTACGTGAAAACAGTTGGGGAGTTATCCGGCGGTGAGATAGTGATCGAAGTCTGGAAAGCCAGGTGTGACGACAGAAAGAATTCGTCGTAGTGACCACGCGTAACCTCGTAATATGCAGGACTTTATGTTGAGCAGTGGTCGCTCGGTAGGCCAACACCCCGTGTTTAAAGTTGTAGCGCCACGGGGTACCATGGCTCGGGTTTCTAGAATAAGATATACAGGGTGGGCCATTTTAATCTATCGGAGCAAATATCTCGAAAACTACACATCGGATCAACCGAAATGGGTAATAACAGTTGTTTGTTTCTGCAGGGGACATCCAATGATACCAAACTCCACCCCCACCCAGACCTCCTTGGGGGGGAGGAGGGGGAGAAGGAAACCTTAAATACTAACCCCCATTTTTTATTGCAGATTTGGATTCCCCAGAAAAAATTACCCAGATTTGACCTATGATTAAAGTCACTTTGGCTCACAGATGGCGTTGTAATCGACAAAAAATAAATTGGTTAAACAATCATCAAAAACTGGGGATATTTCGAGAAAAACACATGATATCAGAAAAATAAAAGTAAAAAGCACCCCAAAGGGAACAAGAAACTACCACCACGTCGTTGTTCCTGGGTAACGGTAAAAGTAGTATTTACCGTGGTTTCCATTTTCACACCAGGCAAATACTGGGGCTGTACCTTAATTAAGGCCACGGCCACTTCCTTCCAACTCCTAGGCCTTTCCTACCCCGTCGTCGCCATAAGACCTATCTGTGACGGTGTGACGTAAAGCCCCTAGCCAGAAAAGTAGTATTTAGTTATTGATAAACAAATAAATGAGCTTTCCCATCGTTTTTTTATTGCAGCGGCATCTAAAAATAAATTTGCATCAATGATAAAATAAAAACATTCGATTCGGTACTGGAAAACCGAGATTTGATTTAAATAATTGGTTTCCCATTGAATATTTTGAACTAATTTCCACTCCCATAAGTGGGGATGGGGTGCGTCGTTAAATAATGGTGCCCCAGGATATCAATTTTGAAAATATCGTTTACATTTACTTACGGATCAGCACAAGGACTATTGCCTAGTTCTGCTTCTGTGACACAAAGGTTCATATCGTGCAGCAAAGTGTTCAAAATAACAGCCTTCTGCATTTGTTGAAGTGTATAGGCGATGTCCACATCCTGCAGTTGTCTTTGTAGCTTATTGTGCCCAAGTCCTGTATCGGAGACGACTAAGGACCTCGCTGTCATGAGGACCATGTCCAGCAAATTACGAACCGCGAGGTCCGTGTACTTCTCAACCTTGTAGTTATAGGTCTCGTGGGCATTGCGATCTGAAGGGACCATCACACCCAGCACCCAGAAGATCAGTCTTTCTGAGATGTTGGTCAATAAAGAGAATATCCGGCCTGTTTGATCTTATGGTTCTGTCTGTCTAATTGATAGGTCCCGACTTGATTCCATGATCTTGGATCTTCACTGCCTCATCATGCCTAAGAGTATTTCCTTTACCTGCCGTCGGCTTACATATATCCACACCCTCTGCATTTATCGAACACCTACACTTATAAGATATACTCGAGGTAGTTATCAGGAAGTTAATAAATAAGTTATCGAAATGTGAAGGAACACATGAAAAACGTTCACTCCAAGAATGCTGGAAAAGGAATTATCAGAGGAGGAGTGGGGCGGGAAGGAAGGAGGATTTTGGAAGTCTGGTCCTCGAATGCTTTAATATCGCTGAACAAGAACCTTCCAATACATCAAGATAATGATTAAAATGCCGTAACCGGGCGAGTTGGCCGTGCGCGTAGAGGCGCGCGGCTGTGAGCTTGCATCCGGGAGATAGTAGGTTTGAATCCCACTATCGGCAGCCTTGAAGATGGTTTTCCGTGGTTTCCCATTTTCACACCAGGCAAATGCTGGGGCTGTACCTTAATTAAGGCCACGGCCGCTTCCTTCCAACTCCTAGGCCTTTCCCATCCCATCGTCGCCATAAGACCTATCTGTGTCGGTGCGACGTAAAACCCCTAGCAAAAAAAAAAAAAATGCCGTAAGCCGGGCTCAGTGTCTCAGATGGTTGAGGGGTTGGCCTTCTGACCCGAACTTGGCAGGTTCGATCATGACTCAGTCCGGTGGTATTTGAAGGCACTCAAATGCGTCAGCCTCGTATCGGTAGATTTACTGGCATGCAAAAGAACTCACGCGGACTGAATTCCGGCACCACGGCGTCTCAGAAAACCGTAAAGGTAGTTAGTGGGACGTAAAGCAAATAACATTATTATTATTAAAATGCCGTAACGAGACAGAAATCACGGAAACCTGCCTGGAAGATGGCAAAGGAATTAGTCAATTCACATTTTAAACCTGGTGAAAAATGAAAACATGAATGGTCTCAATCACACCCTCACGGCGTTGTCAATATCAGGGATCCTACCACAACCTTGCCTGGGTTCAACCTTCCTCGCTCCACCTGGACCACACTTAACATGATACGCTGCGGAGTCGAAAGTAGTGCTTCTGTTCTACATCAGTGGGGCTGAAAAAACTCTCCACCTTCGTGCACCTTCTGAATCACTGCCCTATGCGAGCTTTCGCTGGTTTCATCGAGGACATACATCGTGTGACCCCTGAGGCACTCTCTTGGTTGGCAGAACTGGGCATTTGTCTATAAGAGACTGAAATTCCTCCATATTAACCTCAGTATAGACTTCGAAAATATAAATTGAGGTGTTTATGGAGTCGATTGTCAACACTGTAGCATCATACGCTAAATAAATAAATAAATAAATAAATAAATAACGGGAAGGAAACAAACATTGCACTGGCCTACTATTGTTGTTACTTGAGGTGCGCTCTGTCTCTTCTGCTACCACTCATCTCCGCTGGATGGCATTTCTAGTTATAAAAAACCTACCTCTTTTAACGCATTTGCGTTTAACAGGTTGTATTGCCAGACAGCTAGTGTAATATAAAATGTAAGAAACCTGGTGTAACTGAGTAGACGCAGTACCTGCCTCAGATCGAGACCCCATGGTAGTCACCCCATGGTCTTAAGAAAGGTGAGGAAGCGACCGTAAACTTGAGAAAGGCCCCTCGCAGTCAATTCGGGACACAAAGGAAATGTTCCTCATTGACCAGAGATACACTGAGATACATAGTTGCAAACATTAAGGATAGAACATTTAACATACGGAGGGAGTTATGGGCAGCACATTATTGTGATACAGGGTTGATCTCTTTAATGAATGCATGTTCCCTAAGGCGGCAGGTTATATATGGTGGCAACGACGACCATAAGGAGGAAGAGTTTTTGAAGACAGAAACGTGGTGTTTAATAAAGCAGCCGGTAGAAAATGGATCATTAGAGCAAACTGTTATCATACATTTCTGATAAGCTAGGAAATCAAGGTAAATACGTTCCCGTTCTCTTCTCATACTATTACAACTGGCAATGCCTATCAGTTTACTAGTCAGATCAATTATGTTCAGCAAGCAACATCTTGTAGCGTGTTGCTGGACAACTCATCCATTAAACTGCTTGTTCTCGACATGCTAATAACACAATCACTTTGGTGAACGGTGTAAACTGCTTGAGAGAGGAACTAAGTATGTTACGTACTGTATAAGCTACCTGTACAGCATCCTACTGGTTAATGGTAGTTGATATACTAGTAAACGACTACATAACATGCAGCATTAAACTCATACGAAAATAATGAATTGGGGAAATTATGTTCCCAGGAGGAAACCATAATTTAATTTCATCGATTGCGAGTATCAAAAAAATCATTAAATCATACAATCGTGAAATTACCAGCGTTTCGCTCCAGTGTAATAGTAGGCTCACTGAGCTCGACAGCTGCAGTCGCTTAAGTGCGGCCAGTATCCGGTATTCGGGAGATAATAGGTTCGAACCCCACTGTCGGCAGCCCTGAAGATGGTTTTCCGTGGTTTCCTATGTTCACACCAGGCGAATGCTGGGACTGTAACTTAATTAAGGCCACGGCAGCTTTCTTTACACTCCTAGACCTTTCCTATCCCATCGTCGCTATAAGACCTATCTGTGTCGGTGCGACGTAAAGCAACTGGCAACAAAAAGTAGTGGGCTCATCAGTTGGAACGCTACACCTTTCAGACATTTATACAAGTGGAGGCACATGCTTCCCCTAGTGCACCGTCACTGCATTGTCCTACATAAGAGGCTTGTAGTGGTGTCTCAATGGCGCACTAGCGCGAGCGTCTTCGAAAAGTGTAGCAATCCAACTGATGAGCCCACTGCTACACCGGGGCGAAACGCTGGTAATTTCACGATTGTAAAAGACCTAAAGAACATTAATGTTTTAATGAATTGAGTAATTAATTCTGATAGGTACCATTATGAAAATCATTATGAAGATTAAAATTACGACGGTGAAAATAATGATGAAATGAAAAAGTATGTTGCTAATTTAAAAGCAAACGTGGCCGAGTTCGTGTTTGGTTTGTCAGATGAACATCTTTAAACACAGGTTTTGTACATTACAAATCCAGGATAACCTGACGGAGTCAAGATTCATTTTCAGAAAAGCATAACATAAGGGATGGATTCGCATATTATACCTAATAATACTTCTAAAATCCTTCATGAATTCAGAAATAACACTACAAAAGTAAGCAATTACAGCCACTTCACTGCAGTTCACTGTCAATTCGCAAGTGATTAGCACATGTAAAATAATTTCAGGTGATATACACAGAATATATTGAGTGTTAGCTTATTTTATTAGAGTATATTACTGGGACGTGCTAGAAAGTAAAATTTAGGATGTTACATGGAAACATTTGCAATATTTGACACGAGGTTGCTAATTAATGAACATATTTATCAGAGCACAAAGTGTATTAAGCCAACGTGGCGGCATATCAAAGGATCCATTATTATTATTATTATTATTATTATTATTATTATTATTATTATTATTATTATTATTATTATTATTATTAGCTTCGTAGAGAAGTAGGAGCGAGGCTGAGTGGCTCAGACGGTTGATGCGCTGGCCTTCTGACCCCAAATTGGGGCAGGTTCGATCCTAGCTCAGTCCGGTGGTATTTGAAGGTGCTCAAATACGTCAGCCTCGTGTCAGTAGATTTACTGGAACCTAAAAGAAATCCTGCGGGACTATATTCTGGCACCTCGGCGTCTCCAAAACCGTAAAAGTAGTTAGTGGTACGTAAAGAAAATAACATTATTATTAGCGAAGTAAGATCGTGCCTACCTCTTACGGCGGGCTGAGTGGCTCAGACGGTTAAGGCGCTGGCCTTCTAACCCCAACTTGGCAGGTTCGATCCTGGCTCAGTCCGGTGGTATTTGAAGGTGCTCAAATACGACAGCCCCGTGTCGGTAGATTTACTGGCACGTAAAAGAACTCCTGCGGGACTAAATTCCGGCACCTCGGCGTCTCCGAAGACCTTAAAAAGTAGTTAGTGGGACGTAAAGCAAATAATATAATATACCTACCTCTTACCCGGAAATTCCACTTTCGTTTCTTCGTAAACTCGGGGATATCAATTCTGGACTAAGAGCTGATACGACGTTCACTCTGCCCCGTGAGATTTTTTTTACCTCACACCGACGCAAACGGGTCTAATGACGGCGAGGGAATAGGACAGGGCAAGCACTGAGGAGGAAACGGCCGTGGATTAGTATGGTGTGAATATGGGAATAAATGGAAAGCCAAAGCCATCAATATTCAGTGGGGTTTGAACCACTGACAGCTGACAGCCATGCGATGATACTCTCGAAGGCAACCAATCGAGATACTCTTGATACGAGAGGCAGTGTACCTGGTCAGGGAAGCCGAGCAATGTGGCTAACGATATCGTCACGATGTCCACATAGCACTCCAGTGTCGACAGACCATCGGTATGGCCAAGTCCCCAGTGGGCTGTTGCGTCACGCGTTCAGTTGGTTTTTTATTATTATTATTATTATTATTATTATTATTATTATTATTATTATTGGGGGCGTGATTAGCTGAGTGGCTTAGCTGCTGGCTTTCCACCCGGAAGGCTACGGTTTGAATCCCGGTCAACCCTGGGTCGAGATTTTCATCTCAAGCATCACGTCGTATCAGGCAAGGCATCCGGTCTTAAACACCTTGGCAAAACCGAAATGAGCCTGGGTAGCTCCAGCGACCCGAGAAATAAACGAGATAAGCTGAAGACAGTTTATTATTATTATTATCATTATTATTATTATTATTATTATTATTATTATTATTATTATTATTATTATTATTATTATTTTGTAGACAAAATATGAAAGTAATGGAACATTGAGGTGATATCCTCCCCATGACTTTCATTTCCTACAAGTATATAAAACCTACAAATTGTCCGCTTCCTTCTATATTATTATTATTATTATTATTATTATTATTATTATTATTATTATTATTATTATTATTATTATTATGTTGTAGACGAAATCTGAAAGTAATGGAACATTGAGGTGATATCCTCCCCATGACTTTCATTTCCTACAAGTATATAAAACCTACAATTTGTCCGCTTCCTTCTATATTATTATTATTATTATTATTATTATTATTATTATTATTATTATTATTATTATTATTATAATACAATTATGGTTATTTTTCCTATTACAGCGCAAGTATTGGACTAATGAAAAACGAAATATCAATACAATGTAGTTTGTGCGTGAAGTTGTGTGGCCGAGATATGTACAATTACCAGTGCCTTTCTTACTGATTGAGACTGGGATCGCGAAGAAAAGAGCTGTGTTCTATAGCATCTCTTGAAGTCATCAGTCATATTCATTCAGAGTACGTAAGGGGGCGCAATATGACACTTGCTGTCTTCACAAAGACATTAAGTGACTTCATGGGGAGCCTAGTGGTATCACTTTACCCGATGCCTGTATAGGGTTTCTTTGTTGTGGAGGTACCTATAGTTTTCCTGTGGGGGCATTGATCTCACAAAAAGCATGTAGGCTGTACAGATTTAGCCATTTTTTTCACCAGCAAACAGGCCTTGATTTATGGGAGGATTGGATGCCAGGCTAACCCTGTTCGTAACCTCAATAGAAAAACTGTTGAAGCACGTACGCCTTTACCGCCTCTGTTAGGTAATTACCTTTGCACAGATGATACATTGTCCGTACAATTATCGAAGGCCACTGGAGGGGTGGAAGATAAGGTCTTCTCCTACGCGTAACCTCGGTAATCGATGGGGTTGAGTTGTTAGCTCAGGAAGCGGAAATGTCTTTTCTTAAATTTTTCAACTTCCTGGCGGGGAATGGAACCCACGTCCTTTCAGGTGAACCGAGCGCGCCTTTACCGCCTCGCCCTAGAAACCCCTAGACATGATACATTACGATTATATATTTCCCATCAATCCAGCGGGAGGACATGATTAATGTAGTAGCTTAGTTTTCCACTCGGATGACCAAAGTTCAAATTCCAGTGAAGTTTCATTCGAAAATTCATGTGGCATCGGAAAATTTTTCCGGCATTCAAGCCACTATGGTAGCCAAATTTTATACGGAGATACCTAGAATAAGCTGATGAAAGTCAGCATCTTGCAGCTACAGAATGTCACTATTTAAGCTTTCAACTACTACTGACCGGGGGAGTTGGCCGTGCTGTTAGGCGCACGCTGCTGTGAGCTTGCATCCGGGAGATAGTGGGTTCGAATCCCACTGTCGGCAGCCCTGAAGATGGTTTTCCGTGGTTTACCATTTTCACAACAGGAAAATGCTTGGGCTGTACATTAATTAAGGCCACGGCCGATTCCTTCCAACTCGTGGGCCTTTCCTATCCCATCGTCGCCATAAAACATATCTGTGTCGGTGCGACGTAAAGCCACTAGCAAAAAAACTTACTACTGAAGCAGAAAAGAAACATTATAAACCTATATGAAAACGCCTAAAAACAGATATATAGTTAATGAAATGGTAGCAAAGTCATCTCCGTACAGGCCATGAAAGCCCTTGGAGGGGTTGAAGGTAAAGGCTTCCACTATCCGAAACCTCGGCAATTGATGGGGTCGAGTGCTTAGTTCTACGCTGGGCCGCCTTTGCCCCTAAGAATTAACCTGGTACTTATTTTAGGTGTAGGCTGAGTGAACCTCAGTGCCATGTGCACATCCGGAAGTGGAAATCCGGGTTTCTAAAATTTTACGACTTCCTGACAGGGATTCGAACCCACGTCCTTCCGGGTGAACCGAGCACGCCTTTTCCAGGCTCGTCTTCGCAGCCCCTAACGAAATGGTAACAAGATAAATTTAAGTGTACAGATCTATCTCCACTTCATTAGCACACTCAAAACTCAGTGTCAAATAGATAATTCCATTTCAGTGGAATTCGGGAGATTTCAACATCACGCTTTGCTTATCCATTCTCACCTGAAAATGGTATTGTTTATTTTTCCTTTAAACATACATTTTTGAGACTGAAAGGGAAGAAATACTAAAGGAAACCCCGGCGGGTCCATATGAACCGACGAAAACTACGCTGACCGTACAGCCAGGGAGGGACAACAAATTACACTACCACCAGTTATCAACATGCAGTATTTGGAACAGTTTGTATGAAAAATATTCAGCCAGAATACCGTTTATTGTCTTTCAAACAACTTACTTTTCAACATAATTCCCATGTTTGGAGCATTTTAAAACTGTTGTTTTACTTGGACATGGACAGGTAGACATCATAATTTACATGGCGAGTTCCGGTTCTACTTTTCCATGGACAAATTTTAGGTCTGGACGTGCTGGCCAACCGCTTAGTAACAGAAACAATAGAAACACAAACGGCGAGACGCACGTAATCATTACAGTGCGGATTGACACGAAAGAAAACTTTCAATAGCGGAATGGTTTTTAAAAATAACTGACCGAAATTATCATCGGAAAGGATTATGTAAAACAGGAAGTGGCGAAGTGACCTGCAAGTAGAGAAAAGAGAGCAATCTTTGAGTTACACACGGATGTGTTCTAAGCCACGTGGAATCCGAATTAATGGATCGTGGTTTTTCATATTAAAGATTTCACTCGAGTTGACTGGATTTGCAACTGTCATCCAGTGAGAAATTCTCTCTACTATTATGCCCACGTGTACATATCGACTGTGCTACATGCAGTTGTTAAGTAACAGAAATCAGCTGAATAGGAAAAATAGCATTGACCCATTGAAATTCAAACTGAAATACTCTGTGTAAATGTGATATAAAGCCCACCTCCACAGAGTAATGGGTAGTGCTATTAGCTTTAATCCTTTGAAGCCCACGTTTGATTCCCGGTACTACCAAAATATTTAAATTAGCAGGAGGTCTGTGTGCGGTTAAAAAGGTACATGAAACTTACCTCCATTGTGGGTGTACGTGAAATGAGTACATCACTTCGAAAAACGAACACACGAGTTCATTGTATATAAGTTTATTTTCTTAATTTTATTTGTACAATTGGCTTTACGTCGCACTGACACAGATAGGTTTTATGGCGACAGTGGGTTTGGAAAGGGCTAGGAGTGGGAAGGAAACGGCCAGGCCTTAATGAAGGTACAGCCCCAGCATTTGCCTGGTATGAAAATAGGAAACCACGGAAAACCACCTTCAGGACTGCCGACAGTGGGGTCTGAACACACTATCCCCCGAATGCAGCTCACACTGCTCACTCCTAACCGCACGGCCAACTCGCTCGGCCTTAATTTAGTTAAAGCATGTCAAAGACGTTGGGTGTTTTCTAAAAATGACTTTCACATTAAACCACAAAGACAGGGCTTGTACATAAACTTGTGTATACTCCTGCAACTTGTTTTCGGAAGAGAACACAATCCACGAACAGTTCTTTCTGATGTATATTGTTTATAATACACACCACCTCGTATGTTTGGTTCTAACCTGATGTGGCAACATATTTTTTAACAGCACATTAGTAACATTAGTATTAAGTTTCCGTATTATATGCAATTCCGTGTTTGATAACCGTGAGGTATTGCCACTGGTTTCTCGTAGTCATACTCCCGACGAACGCATTATTGTAGTAAAAAGATAAATCTACGTATAATTGGAGATCGAGGGACTATAGTGACGATATCAACAGGCATGTGCAATTATAAGCTTGATACACAATTTCTCAATTCCTAGTGCTCGTACTTTTGGTTTTCAAATATTCTGTGATTCACCATTTTCACACCCGGCAAATGCTGTGGCTGTACCTTAAGGCAACGTCCGTTTCCTTCCTACACCTAGACCTTTCCTGTCCCATCGTCGCCATAAGACCTGTATGTGTCAGTGCGACGTAAAACAAAATGTTTAAAAAAAAGTTTTCAAATGTAGATACCTGAATCAAGTTTAACCATCGTGTTTTCTGTTTCTCTATATCAGGGCCTCTCAAACGCCCAAAATCTCACGCGTGCAGACAGAGGCGCAACAGCTCCGTGCACTGTGCATCGCTGCCGCTCGGCATGGCTCGGATCAACGCTTCGTCTCTGGGCTACTCGGCTAAGCTCGGCTCAACTCGCCTATACTCGGCTCAAGTCAGCCCGGTTTTGGAGCGCTACGGCGCAAGTGGGGGAGAGGGAGACAGGCGGAGCGAGCGAGACAGGTGTGAGGAAAGAGAGAGTAAGCGCTATTGCTCCAAAGCGAGGAGTGGGGGGTCTGCACTCTGGTCAACCAAGCCAAGTCGTCTTTTGCACCGTGCACAGTGCATGCACCACGCGCATGCACCCTGAGAGGCCCTGCTCTATATCCTTCCCTGTCTCACCACAGTCCAGGTAATTAGTTTCATAATGACAGTAACCGTTCTCATCGCTAGACCCCACTACCTGAATAATTTCTTTAATATAATTTTATTCGAAGATATTGCTCCTAATTTTGTGTTTGTCTCTCTAATATAAATAACTGTCTACCAAAATGTTACACTTAGATTTATGTCCATTTCCATACTCTGCTCCTTTTTTAGCTCTTCCTCCCCTTGTTAATTATAGTTGGTCCCATCTAGTAGCAGGATCCGCTCTCCACATTTGATTCGGTCGGAATCTATGACAGAATGTAAATATATACTCTTGAATATTTGTGTTCGTGTCGACCTCTCTTTGCTAAGGCGGACTCTTGGGTGGTCCTCCAACGGCTTCCATTGTATACACCATCTTAACAATCGTATAACTGTCTGCTCGCTGTACATGGACAGAATATGAATAAAATATCCAAATACTAGCAAGTTTTCGCTCCCGTATGTAGCCTGTACTGTCTGCTCGCTGTACATGGACAGAATATGAATAAAATATCCAAATACTAGCAAGTTTTCGCTCCCGTATGTAGCCTGTACTGTCTGCTCGCTGTACATGGACAGAATATGAATAAAATATCCAAATACTAGCAAGTATTCGCTCCCGTATGTAGTAGCAGAATTGAATTTGATGCATGGAAAATTTCGTTCGATGATACCTGTACTGGTTGCTTTAGCTTATCTCATTTTACTGTACTCCTGTCCTATGCTAGTGTGAAATCTATACTCGATAAATGTGTCATTCATAACATCGTATTGAGAAAATGACCTTTTATACTGAGTCCTCAGCCAGAAAGCCATACGCCTACATGGCTGAGTGGTCAGTTTCTTGGCATTTGTACTTCGTGCACCAGATTCGATTGGTGGCTGGGTAGAGGTCTGCTCAAATCTTAACGTCCCCATCCGACAGACGAATCACCATTAGCAGTGTCATATGCCCTCACTCAATATGAATACTGCGGGGAAGATTTGGAATTGAATCCCACCGAGCGAGTTGGCCGTGTGGTTAAGGAGTGCGCAGCTGTTAGCTTGCATTCGGGAGATAGTGGATTCGAATCCCAATGTTGGCAGCCCTGAAGATGGATTTATCGTAAACGGTTAATTCCATTAGTCTGTGTTTTAGATGCCACGACAATCTTGCTACTCATATATCACGCGCAAAACTCGCAGTTTCCCGTACACAGTTGATGCTATTTACCCTTATTGGAAAGTCTGCCTTACAAGGGTTCTAATCACACGAAATTGCTCTTCTCCCGAAATTTGATAGGATCCTAAGCAATTACAAAATCTGATATGGCTGTCACTAAGCAGATACACTATGGAAACGAGTGACGCAATTTCCTGTTGCTTTCTTCACTGTTCCATAAATTGCTATTACATATCAATTTGCCTAGCCGAATAAAAAGAGACATCTTCTCATAATTCGTAACTAGGGCTAGCTGTATAAGAAAACTTATTAAGCCTAATAGCGTTCTCATATCGCACCTACATTCAAGTTATAAACCAAAATTAAAGACTCGTTCAACTAATGTATGTATGGATATTCAACATTTCCCCCGTTTCCCTATGGGGTCGGATATGAAGTGAGATTAATCATGGTAGCGGGTTTTTACGACCGGATGCCCTTCCTGACGTCAACCTCATCAGAGGAGTTAATGAGGTGGAATGAATGACGTGACATGTGATAGTAGGAATAGAGAGGGCGATACTCGGTGCCGGCACATAGCCTACTTCTGTCGAACCCCACCAAGGGGTCTGCTCAAGCCTTAACGTCTCCATCCGACAGACGAATCACCATTAGCAATGTCATATGCCCTCACTCCATATGAACACTGCGAAGAAGGTTTGGAATTGAATCCCACCGAACGAGTTGGCCGTGCGGTTAAGGAGCGCGCAGCTGTTAGCTTGCATTCGGGAGATGGTGGATTCGAATCCCAATGTTGGCAACCCTGAAGATGGATTTCCGTGGTTTCTCATTTTCACACCAAGCAAATATCTGTGTTGGTGGGACGTAAAGCAACTTGTAAAAAAAGAAAAATTGAACCCGCGCTTTCGGCACGTACTCTAGTGATTAGAGATTGTATAACACCATTTCTCCGACACTGGCGGCCAACATTCTGATAGGGAAAAAGTTTTCGACCAATGGGTCTCGAACCGGCTAACCACGGTGTCAAAGCATTTATATAATTTGACGCCTTAACGATCATGAGCACCAAGAGGGCTGAAAAAACGTTCAAGTCCACAATTATACTTTAATCTGGACTTAGCAAATTAATTCGTAATATTATTTTCTCCCAGTCAAGTTGCTGACAGACGTCACTATTTGAACGTTCTGTAGATTGCAGTGGTATTATTTGTTTGCCCTATGGGGTGGATTGGTAGCGTAAATTAGCATACTTGTTCCATGGTTGTCTTGGAGTTCAGTATTTGGACACGCCCCGCTTGACCCAGAGGGAAGTGTTAGAGCCAACTGTGATTATACCTCTCTGCACTTCGCTAGTCACGCAAATACAGCTTTGTTGTTGAGTGACCTGTCGACCTTTGAGCTTTATAATGTAATCACTGCTCCAGACATGCGCCTTCCCTCAAAGAGGTATTTCTGTCTGTGGTGACCTTCATTATCATGAACATACTGCATCTGCAAATTGTGTAATAATTTTGTATCTCCCTTCTTTGAGGATGAAGCGAGAAATGTACCTGTTATGTAGGTATATTGCTATTTTTCACCTTCCTAATAATAATAATAATAATAATAATAATAATAATTCGCATTTAATAGTCCTTCTTATAGTTTACGAAACATTCCTCTCGTCCTATGTATCAAATTATTAGGTCAAATGTGGGTTAATTAAATATTTCCCCTTCAATCAAATAACAAAATATTATTATTACTAAAGTAGTAATCGTTGAAAATGGACATTTTTATGAACATACACATATATATACATACATACATGCATACATTATCATTATAGACTCTTATACCTTTCAGCGTTCACTCTGCAAGCCTCTGTGAATTTACAAAACGTCGCCAAAATCCTCTATTTGTAACTAGTGCTGTGGCCTCAATTAGTTCTCTACCTCTTATCTTTAAATCGTTAGAAACTGAGTCTAACCACCGTCGTCTTGGTCTACCTCTACTTCTCTCACCCTCCATAACATAGTCCATTATTCTCCTAGGTAACCTATCCTCCTCCATCCGCCTCACATGACCTAACCACCGAAGCCGGTTCATGCGTACAGCTTCATCCATCGAGTTCATTCCTAAATTAGCCATTAACTCCTCATTCCGAGTACCCTCCTGTCATTGTTCCACCTGTTTGTACCAGAAATCATTCTCGCTACATTCATACTTTCATGTCTTATACTTCTAACTTAGAATAAGATATCCTGAGACCACCCAGCTTTCGCTCCCGTAAAGCAAAGTTGGTCTGAAAACAGACCGATGTAAAGATCGCTTCGTCTCGGAGTTGACTTCCTTCTTACAGAATACTGTTGATCGCAACTGCGAGCTCACTGCATTAGCTTTACTACAGCTTGATTCAATCTCACTTACTATACTACCATCCTGGGAGAACACACAACCTAAATACTTGAAATTATCGACCTGTTCTAGCTTTGTATCACCAATCTGATATTACGTTATGTTGAATTTCTTACCTACTGACATCAATTTAATCTTAGAAAGGCTAATTTCCATACCATACTCATTTCACCTATTTTCAAGTTCCAATATATTAGACTGCAGGCTTTCGGCACAATCTGCCATTAAGACCAAGTTGTCAGCATAGGCCAGACTGCTTACTATATTTCCACCTAACTGAATCCCGCCCTGCCATTTTATACCTTTCAGCAGATGATCCATGTAAACTACGAACAACAAAGGTGAAAGATTGCAGCCTTGCCTAACACCTGTAAGTACCCTTAGTCAAGAACTCATTCTACCATCAATTCTCACTGAAGCCTAATTGTCAACATAAATGCCTTTGTTTGATTTTAATAATCTACCTCTAATTCCACATTTCCCCATTATGGCGAACATCTTTTCCCTCGGTACCCTGCCATATGCTTTCTCTAGATCTACGAAACATAAACACAACTGCCTATTCCTCTTGCAGCATTTTTCAATTATCTGGCGCATACTGAAAATCTGATCATGACAGCCTCTCTGTGGTCTGAAACCACACTGGTTTTCATCCAACTTCCTCTCAACGACTGATCGCATCCTCCCTTCCAAGATGCCAGTGAATACTTTACCTGGTATACTAATCAATGAGATACCTCGATAGTTATTGCAATCCTTCCTATTCCCTTGCTTACAGATAGGTGCAATTATTGCTTTTTGCCAATGTGAAGGTACCTTACCAACACTCCGTGCTAATCTTACTACTCTATGAAGCCATTTCATCCCTGCCTTCCCACTATACTTCACCATTTCAGGTCTAATTTCATCTATTACTGCTGCTTTATTACAATGGTTTACCATCCCTTCCACTTCCTCAAGCGTAATTTCACCGACATCATTTTCCTCTTCCCCATGAGCTTGGCTGTTCGCAACACCACCAGGAAGTTTTGCTTTTACGTTGAGAAAGTGCTCAAAATATTCCCTCCACATCTCCAATGTTTCCCTGGGATCTATAATGAGTTCACTTGAATTACTCAAAATACTGTTCATTTCATTTTTCCCTCGCTTCCTAAGATTCTTTATTACTGTCCAGAAAGGTTTCCCTGCTGCTTTAACTAGCCTTTCCAGCTTACTACCAAAATCTTCCCACGACTTCTTTTTGGATTCAACAAATATTTGTTTCGCTCTGTTTCTTTCATCTACGTACAAATCCCTGTCTGCCTCTTCCCTTGTTTGGAGCCATTTCTGATAAACATTCTTCTTACATTTACAAGCTGCTCTCATTTCATCATTCCACCAAGATGGTCGCCTTTTCCATCTTTATACACAGGTGTTCACAGGCATTCCCTTGCTGTTTCTACCACAGCATCCTTGTATGCCACCCATTCTCTTTCTATATACTGAGCCTGCTTAATGTCTACTGTTCGAAACTTCTAACTAATCATATCCATGTACTTCTGTCTAATTTCCTCGTCCTGGAGATTTTCTACACTTATTCGTTTTCAGACAGATTTCACTTTCTCTACCCTACGTCTAGAGATACTTGGTTCACTACAGATCAGATAGTGGTCTGTATCATCGAAAAATCCCCGGAAAACTCGTTTATTCCTAACAGGTTTCCTGAATTCGAAGTCGGTTAAGATACAGTCTATTATGGATCTGGTACCAGTAGCCTTCCATGCGTTGCGGTGAATAATCTTATGCTTGAAGAATATGCTCATAACTGCTAAACCCATACTAGCACATGAGTCCAGCAAGCGCCTGCCATTCCCATTAGCATCCATATCTTCCCCACATTTACTAATCACCCTTTCGTATCCTTCAGTTCTATTTCCAACTCTCGCATTGAAATCGCCCATTAGCACTATCATATCCTGGTTGTTGACCCTGACCACGATGTCACTCAGTGCTTCAAAAAATTGTCAACTTCATCCTCATCTGCATCCTCACATGGTGAATACACTGAGACAATTCTCGTCCTGATTCCTCCAACTGCCAACTCTACCCACATGATTCGCTCATTTATGTGCCTAACAGAAATTATGTTAATTATAAAAGTATGAAGGCTTTCACGGCCGGTGTCAATATAATAAAAATCTTCCGGGCTATTGACCACGGCATAATAGCTCGGAAGATTTTTATTATATAGAAATTCTGTTGCGTGCAATGGTATTCCTCATAAACAGCCCTACCCCATACTCCCTTCCCTTTCTAACACCCTGACTAGGATCCTATCTCTTCCTCGTTATTTCCCCTTACCCGAATATCACTTACTCCTAGCACATCCAGATGCATCCTCTTTGCTGACTCAGCCAGTTCTACTTTCTCTCATAAGCCCTATTAACATTGATAGCTCCCCATCGAATTCCAATTCGTTCGCCAAGTTAGATATATACATTTATATCATCTGTTATTGCCTGCTGTCATTTCTTGATGGATACAGTACTTTTTCATCCATCCATCTTTTGGCAGAGGCCAGAGTAAAGTGTAGCTTCCACCGAAGTCCCAGTCAACATTCATGGCTGTGACAATATGGAGGCTGCTGGGGTATGGGCGGTGCTGAGTAATGACATTCAGAGAGCAAACAGTACCTCTGAGTTATCAAAGGTGCTGCTCATAGGGTCAGTCTTGCTGCAATAGTACTTTCTGGCCCAGTGGAGAGAGCAATGGCAAACTACCTCACTTCTCATCTTGCCTAATACGCCTCATTTTGGTGCTACCATTGGTTTTTGCGGTTTCTTTATAACCGCATAACCTTTGGTGGTGCTATTTGAGGATCCACCCAGTCTCTGGGCTGATGACCTACCAGAAAGACAAAACCTGTCAACTAATTCTAGCCAAATGAACCCTCTTATTGTATTATATTGATTATTATTATTATTATTATTATTATTATTATTATTATTATTTTTATTATTATTATTAATAATAATAATAATAATAATAATAATAATGTTATTTGCTTTCGGAGACCCTGAGGTGCCGGAATTTTGTCTCGCAGGAGTTTTACATGCCAGTAAATCTACCGACACGAGGATGACGTACTTGAGCACCCTTAAATACCACTAGACTGAGCCAGGATCGACCCTGCCAAGGTAGGGTCAGGAGGCCAGCGCCTAGACCGTCTGAACCATTCAGCCCGGCTATTTGTTTATTTAAACATTTACCACCAATAGCATCATCCTCCATTTATAAGTGGTTTTCATACAGTATAATGCACATTATAAAGAAAATAATTTGTAAATAAATAACAATAAAGTAGTATTCAAAAATTTATTTATTTATTTATTTATTTATTTATTTATTTATTTATTTATTTATTTATTTATTTATTTATTTATTTATTTATTTATTTATTTATTTATTTATTTATTTATTTATTTATTTTCATGCCTTCATTTGTGGCGAAGTTAAGGCTCAGGGCCCTCTCTTACACTTAACCACATATTATCTATAATAGACTTCAAAAAGAAAAGATTAATGAAATAATCTTAACAAAATATAAATCCTAAACTCATTCATTCTTCCATTCATACAAGCTGGTTAAACATTTAATAGGTAATCTCGGCAAGACCGCTTGAAAGAAGCTAAGGAACTGCAATTCCCAGCACTGACTGGAAGGGAATTCCATAGCCTTGCAACAGACACTTGAAAGGAGCGGTTAAATGAAGATGAGCGATGCACACGAATTGAGAGTGTAGTAGTCGATCGTGTGTTATGTTCATGAGAGGAGGAGAGTAAATTAAACTTTTAGGATAAATACTGGGGTTTAGATTCATTCAACAGACCAAATGCGATAGTTGCAATGTGAAGATGTCGTAGTTTATCGATTTTTAACCAGGAGAGAATTTCATAAGTGGGGGAGATATGAGTTGAAAATTTTATTGAAAATATAAACCTAATGCATGAGTTCATTGTCCTCTGTAATTTTAATATTTGTTCCATGGTGGCATCTATCATTACAATATCACAATAATTAAGTATGGGAAATATGAGGGTCTGGATAAGTTTAATTTTCATGCTTAGTGGAAGAAGTGATTTTTGAGAGGGTGAAGGGACGAGTGAATTTTCCTACAGATGCTTGTTTTCTGCTCACTCCAATCTAGTGTGCCACTTATGATAATCGCAAGATTTTTTACCGACTTCTGAAATGGTATTGCTACACCACAAAGCAAAAGTGAAGGCAGTAACTTCTTATTAAGGATATTTAACTGTCTTTGTTGCCCTATTATAATAGCTTGTGTCTTCTTAGGATTAATTAATAAACAGTTCATATTAGAATAGGAGCTAATCAGATTTAAAATAGAATTCATCTGATGAATTCCAAAGTCACAATCAACAGCTTTACAGTGATAATATATTTGCAGATCATCTGCATATAAATGATACTTACAGTTTTTAACAGAGAAGATACATCATTGATATATAGAGTAAACAGAAGAGAACCAAGCACAGATCACTGTGGAACACCTGTTTACTTCGTCTTCCAGTCCGTGGTCATACCGTTTATGACAACACATTGTCGCCGATTGGTGAGTTATGAAGCAAAGATCTGAATAGCAGAGGGACTCGGATTAAATCTTTGTAGTTTCGCTAATAATATGTCAATATTTTCTGTGTCAAACGCGCTACTGAAGTCAAGTAAAATAAGTATAGTCACTTTCCGCTTATGTATAGCTCGTCTAACGTCGTCTGTAATTCTTAATAGTGCCGTCCCTGTGCTATGTCCTTTCTTGAAACCAGATTGGAAGGGGTCATGCAGAGAATATTTTTCCAGGTATCGTTCAAGTTGGCTATAGATCAATTTTTCTATAGCTTTAGACAGTGCTCAAAGAATACATACAGGACGAAGTCAGATGCTACATTAGCTGGCGACCTTTTTGGAACTGGGACAACTTGTGCATATTTCCACTTTGTCGGAAAATAACCACGGGAGGGGCGTGCATTAAATAAGTCAGTAATAACCGGCAATATTATATCCATAATGTTAGTAATAAAGAAAATAGGGATTTCATCATCCCCAGTTGCATGGGATTTAATTGAAATCAGTTCTCGTCTCACTTCAGACTCTGAAACCGTTCGAAATTCGAAACATGGGTGATCAGATGATTGTTGTCGTATCATAGACTTGATGGTGGACTGCACTATATCGTGTTCAGGAGTAAAAGCATCTGTTGACAAGTGTCTATTAACCTCGTCAAGCGGTATTTCTGGTTTAACATGGTTCACAGGAGGCCTTCCAACACCTAATGAACGAAGTTGTCGCCAAGTACTACCAGCGTTTATATTATTGGATAGACACCGGAAGTAATCGAATTTATTATTGCGGATAATTTGTTTCATTCGATTTCGCAGTACACGGTATTGTTCAAATGTGTCAGCTGATAAATTTCGTTTGTAACGTCTATACAACAAATCACGCTGAGCCATCAGCGATTTTATTTCAGTTGTCAGCCACGGACAGGGCGGGCGTGTTATTTTCACACAGCGCTTTGTAAAATCCATGATTATGAGAATTAATATTTTCCAGTTTTTCATCTACATCATTAGTATTATGTCACCCCAAGGACATTTACATGCATCTTCTTTTAGGTGATGGAAATCTATATTTTTAAGGTCCCTAAAAGTCACGTATTTCGACCAATATTTTGGAACTCTTAGCGAATACGTTAAGTATATAAGGTCATGAATTGATATTTCAGGAACAGGTATTTGACCGTGTTTAAGAACCTTATGTGGACTATTGGTTATCATGAGATCAATGAGTGTACCAGAAGAGACGGTGGAAATATGAACGTGGTTAGTTCGTTCCGAGGGCAATATTGTCATGTCACAGGAGAGAAAAGTATTTCGAAAACGTATTGTTTCACTAGTCCGAGTTAAAAAATTTGTATTAAAGTCGCCTAGTATAATCACGTGTTCATAAGATAGTAAAAGTCTCATTAAATTGTCCTCTAACTCACCAATGCCCCCTGCATTTGGAGGTCTATATACAACCCCAATGAGTACTTTAACAGTGTCTATAATAATTTCAACAAACATAAATTCAGGAACAGGATTTGTGGTAGTGGTAGAAATTTTTCTCTTGGAATTAAGCCTACAAAACAGCGTAACACCACCTCCACGCCTCATCATCCTATCTAATCGATGAATACGATACCCTTGTATTTCCACCATACTGGAAGGAATTGAACTACTGTATATAGCCAACTCTCACTTACAGCAATTATATGAAATAAACTGTTATCAAATATGGCTTTCAGTTCATCATGGTGATCTACAATAGATTAACTCTTAACATGAGCACATAACAAAGCGCGTGTAAGTGCTTTCACTTCCGTTTCTAAAATATTTCGAATAAACAGATCTGAAGAGGTAATCTGGGAAGAGAGAGAGGTAAGAGGAGTAAAACTAGAAATCGGTGCTAAGGAGAAAGGAGGGGTGGTGTCTGTCCAAGTCTATGCTCCCAAAAGAAGTGATTGACATTGTTATACTTAAATCCTCAGGCAGAAGTTGAGAATAAACAGATAGCGGCTTACCTCGACATAGCATAAAATATAACTTCCAGCTGATTTACACAAACACACACACTTACTAACCATAACTAACCTAAAACATAGAACAGGCCTACTATACCATAACAATAACAAGAACACAATTATAATTATTTCCTAGTGCTAATTTCGCCTAACCGTCTAATCAAAGAATTTAATTCTGCAGGAGTGTTTAAGTGCATCTTCTTTCCATCGGCTGTGAGGACGATAACCGTGCCATTTTGAGTATAGGTGTTACGCATTCCGAATATATCACGTGCCTTGCGGAACATCTCCTTCCTTGTAGCTGTCAGAGATTCTGCCTTTTAGCAGCCGCTTAGCGCGCCACATTCTATCTCGTTGATGATATCTAAGAAATTTTATGATAACTGGTCTGTTTCCTGATGTCACCACATCAGCAGTCGATCTCTGTTGTCGCCCTAATCTATAACATCGATCAATGCAGTCAATATTCAGGTCAATCTGCAATCTGAGAAGTAAGAGAAAGTAAAAAGGAACATGATAAATATTAGAACAAATTCAATTCACTACTTGTTTGCACCAGCATATTTAGTATAAATAGTAACGTTATTGTAGAGAAATACAATTTTTAACATAATATTTTAACATAAGCCTATTATACCCGTTTTTATTTACAATAACTAGCAATTAATGATACAATATTTGATTTTTCATCAGAGGACGATATGTGTGTGAAACTGCGATTTCCGTATGATGCATGAAGACTCAAAGAATCATAGTAAAATCAATAGTCTGATGACAGGCAGCAATTTTGTTGAAAAGATGACACATTCTAACTACTGGAGAAATTTTGTGGCTCACAATAAAACGTTTATCTTGTTCGTAAATTCGTAATGTTCACATTAAAGTTCACTCTAGTAAGCAGCTCACTGTCATCAAACTCATTTTTATGAGTTTGTACAGAAATATTTGGTATCAGCCACAATGATACAAAACATCACACACTATATGTTCGTCTTTTGAGAGGAAGTCAAATGAATTCAGGTGCATTATTGAACTATGGGCTGCCTGCCCGAGACGGTGAAGGCATGCTCGGTTCACCCGAAAGAACGTGGGTTCGATTCCCGTCAGGAGGTTAAAAAAATTCCACTTCTGGAAGTGCATACGGTCCTGCCGTTCACTCTGCCTACACCAAAAATGAGTAACAGGTTAATTTCTGGGCCAAGTGCCGAGGTTACGGATACTGGAAGCCTTTACGTTTCACCGCTCCAAGGCCCTTCATGGCCGGTACGGAGATGATTTTGCTTACCACCTTTTACGCATTATTCAACTTCTGTAGAATGTGCATATACTTTTTTACAATTTGTTTACGTTATACCTACACAGACAGGTCTTATGGCGACGACAGGATAGGAAAGGTCTACGAGTAGGATGGAAGCGGCCGTGGCCTTAATTAAAGTACAGCCTCAGCGTTTGCCTGGTTGTAAAATAGGAAACCATGGAAAACCATCTTCAGGGCTGCTGACAGTAGGGCTCGCATCCACTATCTCCCGGTTACAAGCTCACAGCTGCGCGCCCATAACAGCACGGCCAACTCACCCGGTGTGCATAGAGTAAGCATTCTCCAGATGAACCTGATCTTACTTCGTCTTACTTGTATTACGCCCCTCATACGATCGAAAATATTTATTTTATAACTACATATCCTGGAGCCTCCGTGGCTCAGACGGCAGCACGTCGGCCTCTCACCGCTGGATACCGTGGTTCAAATCCCGGTCACTCCATGTGAGATTTGTGCTGGACAAAGCGGAGGCGGGACAGGTTTTTCTCCGGGTACTTCGGTTTTCCCTGTCATCTTTCATTCCAGCAACACTCTCCATTCTTATTTCATAGCATCTATCAGTCATTACTAAATCACTTTGGGAGTGGCGACCCCATCGTACTAATAGCCTATATCTGCTTCATTCATTCCATTCCTGACGCGGTCAATGACTGGAAAACAGGTTGTAGGTTTTCATTTTTTTCAGCTACATATCCTGTTCAGAAAATCTCCTTCGTTCTGATCGCTAAGAGGATTTTCGGTCCCAAGTATTAATTTTCTACTAGTAAATGTAGCCGTGCTTCGCTACGGTATTCTACATTGTAGACGGATTTCTACGTAAATTATTGTACCCGCACGGAGTAAGATTATACTAAGTTGTATATCTCTTAGCGTTATCCGAGAAACACCACGGGGAGGACCCCGTACATTGTTTCCGACGTAAGGTGCGCGTTGGGGAGTTTGGTCGATAATGGCAAGCTGCGTTTCCTGCTGCCATTCACAGTCGAGTTTGGGAGCTTCTACAATAACGGCAAGAGATAGGGAGTTTTCGTTCTAGAGAAAGGCCCCTTTTCCTAATACCAGTTAAAATCGTGTTTGGGTGATTGGATTATAATCGAAAAACGCAGCTCTATCAAACGTAGGCCCTACAAGGAATCGAGATACGACAAAAAGTCGTAGGACCAAAGTTGTGGATCTGTCTAAATTTATCGGGGATTGTGCTATCTGTTTTCTGATACGAGTTACCGTTTAGCCACCAATTACTTCGAAACGAAGGTCTGCACTGTCATTAAAATTGCCTCCATATTTAGATTTTTTCGAAGCCTAAGTGTTACACAGTTGAATATCTTGGAATTTTTCATTATAGGAGAATCCAGCTTTTGTGATTAGCACTCGCACATATATGGATAAATAATGCAAGGAAGTAATACATTTAAGAAAGTTAAAATTAATTGAAGATAGGAAAATAACTGAGGACAATCGGATAGGACAAATATCGACTGTATATAGCAAGTGGGAGTATCGGAAAAATGAAATGTCCCTCACTAAATGTGGACGATAGTTACGGATTTAAGAAAGCGCTAACAGAGGAATAACTGAGGAGCAGGGAGTCTTAGATAAGAAAATGACTTCTTATATTTTACCGACCGAGTTGGCCGTGCGATTAGGGGCGCTCATATGTGACCTTACGTCCGGAAGATAGTGGGTCGAACCCCACTGTCGGCAGACCTGAAGATGATTTCCCATATTTTCCCGTTTTCACACCAGGCAAATACTGGGGCTGTACATTAATTAAGGCCACTGCGTTTCCTTCCCACTCCTAGGCCTTTCCCATCCCATCGTCGCCATAAGACCTATCTGTGTCGGTGCGACGTAAAGCCACTTGTAAAACAAAAGGGGGGAAGATGACTTATGGCGTTATTACGTAAGTCTAAATAGGCAAGGCAGAGGTAATAAATTAAAGTAGAAAACGGAAGTAGAAGAGAAATACAGTAAATAATTAGAGCAAGTACCATAAAACACCTTACGGTGTGAAATAATGTGCTACACTCCGCGTTTCTCTTGACATATTGAGAGCCATCCTTAGTGCTGTTCAAAGACGAGTATAACTTCCAACATAATTCCGCAGTTATCCCGTAGAATGGCATCTTGACGTCTCTCTCGACTTCTACCCAACGAATAACCACGACTTTACAGGAAAGCTGACTGAAATGGAATTACGTTACCTCCCTTCTGGCAAGCAGCCAGGGACGTCGCCATGGTAACCGGTAGGTTCGTTGGCAGTCTGCGCGGCTGTCCGTCACTCAATGCAAAGCATGAAGCCCTCAGAAAACAGTGATATTTTCCGTCAATTGAAGAGTAAGCGATATTGTGTAGATAACAGATGTTGTTTAAAATGAAGGGCGTTTCATATGTAGTCTACGTATTTTACAGAAAATCAATAGTTAAAAGAAAATTGGAAAAATCCTGTTCTGGTCTTCCTGTAAACCCCCAGCCCATTCAGTGATTTTTAAATCACACGCATGGATGAGTATGCTCTAAATATGAAGTTTTATTGAGATCTATCTGGCGTTTTGCCGTGATTTTGGAACAGACCGACAGACGCACAGACAGACGCGAAAGTTAAAAACCCACTGATACGGTGTTGAGTTGACCTAAAACGGATAAATATCTGAAAATTTGGTAAAGTAAACGAAATTACTGACAGCGGACCACCTACAACTTTATTTATATCGATTTATATTACGCCACACACACACACACACACACACACACACACAGTTCTTATGACAATGGGATTGGAGAGTGCTCTAGCGTATGGCTGGTACGACAATGGGAAACCGCAGATAAACCATCTTCAGTGCTTTCGACAGTTTTGTTTGAACCGACTATCCACTGAGTGCGTTCCCATTTCGCTCGGACACCAAGTATTCCTGCCTCCCTATTGGCTAATGATCAACTGTTTATAACCTCGAAACTCTTTACGATTTCTGGTCCCTGGGAATTGTTTGGAAATTTATTTTCCTCCGCCCCTCCCTACTAGTGAATTTTTGATTACAAACTGCCCTGGTATATCTTCTTAAAATAAATTAATTAATTCAAAGGATGAATTCTGGAAGGGTTTTCTTTGTCGGACTCCTTGGCTGAATAGCCAGCGTTTAAGCCTTCAGCTTAGAGGGTACCGGATTTGATTCACGGCCGGATCGTGGATTTTAATTGCGTGTAATTAATTCTTCTTGCTCGGGGATTGGGTATTTGTGTTTCTTTCAACACTCTATCCGTCATATTAGGGTAATGCAACACGCCACACAACCAACCATCAGGAAGGGCATCCAGCAGTAAAAGGGAGCCAAATCAACATGTTGACAGTGTTCGCGCCCGGGACCCCACAGGTCTGGGGGAAAAAGCGGTAATAGGAGGAGGAGTAATTCTTTAGAATTACTGATGTTTTTGGAAAACTATCTTTGTCTCTTTCAATAACGAACTATTCGAACACTTTTGAGAATTAGCAGCTTACTGCATGCGTAATTCCTAGGTATATTATTCTCTGAGATATCCCTGTCTGGAAAGAGCACAGGAGAGCCTCCTACTATGTCTGAATATTATCATTTTTTATTTTTATTTTTTTGGCTAGTTGCTTTTCGTCGCACCGACACAGATAGGTGTTATGGCGACGATGGGACAAGAAAGGCCTAGGAGTGGGAAGGAAGTGGCCCTAGCCTTAAGGTCGGGCCCCAGCATTTGCCTGGTGTAAAAATGGGAAACCACGGAAAACCATTTTCAGGGCTTCCGACAGTGGGGTTCGAACCCACTATCTCCCAAATACTGGATACTGGCCGCACTTAAGCGACTGCAGCTATCGAGCTCGGTCATTATTATTATTAATTCTTTTGATAATTGCTTCATTTCGCACTAAAATAGATTGGATTTTGGTGGCACAGGGATAGAACATGTCGTGGATTAGGAAGATAGAACTGTGACTTTAATTGAAATTTACCTAATATTAAAAAGGGGCCACAGAAAACGTTCGGCTGCCGATGGTAGGTTTTGAAGACACCATCACAAGATGACTAACTCACGACCCGCACTACGTAGCTAAGGCAATTTCGCTCTGAAGAATATCCTCACTGAAACTCGTCATTTCCTCTGTGGATCCGCGACGAATGGAGATGTGTTCTGCCTTTGTTGTATTGTCCTGAACGTATTCCACGATTTGAAATGAAAGATTGTCCAATTGAAATTTGTAAAAAGATCATGCTTTAATTTGACAGATTTGGGACATAAAACTACAAACTAAGCGTTCCATCTCAAGATATGTCATTAAATGAAATACTCATAATGTATATGAGGAACAAAGCATACGATTGCGTGCGACTAAAATTGTTTACCTGTGCTCAACGAGTATGACATAGAGGGAGGGAGTTGAATGGTACACACGCAAATGACTTAGGGAAATTAAGGTAAGCGAGAATAAATCAATTGTATATTTTCTTTGAAAAGCCCCTATTGTAAGAACTTTATAGGTCAATAATTATTTCTAAGTACTGCCCAGGGAAGTGAATTTGCGTGTCACTGTGCAGTAATGGAGAGAAGTAAAGTGTGAGAGTTGCTAGAATACGCAGCCCCTTAACCGTAGACAGTCAAACCTCTATAACTCGAACGTCTGTAACTCGAATTTTCTACGTCTCGAAGGTAGCAAAGCAGCCAATAGTCCGACCCGATGGCTGAATAGTCAGCGGACTGCCCTTCTGTTCAGAGGGTCCCAGTTTCGATTACCAGCCGGGTCGGGGATTTTGATCGTTTCTGATTAATTCTTCTGGCTCGGGAAGTTGGTGTTTGTGCCTGTCCTAACCGTCTCCTCTTCATACTCAGACAAAACACTACACTACCAACCACCACAGAAACACGCAATAGAGATTACATCCATCCATATCAGGTTAGTGTCAGGATGGGAATTTGGCCGTAAAACAGGGCCAAATCCAAAATGTGCAACCCAGTTCGCACCCGCGACCCCACAAGTGTGGGAAAAGCTGTAGGAGAAGTAGAAGAGGCAAAGCAGGCAAGAGGTTGAACACATCGAGCGAGCTGACTGATTTGTAATCGCTTACATGAATCAACGTAACAATCATTGAAATCAACTTTAATGCTATTTCGATGACTCGTTCTTGCTGTGTGATTTTTACGATGAATGTATATTTATTGGGGAAGTGAAATAGAGAGGCATGGCATTCAGGTCTATGCCAAACGAAACGTCACACCGTTTCAAACTGGAAATGACAGTTGGAATATCATACCTGGAGTGTACATCTGTATAACTACATAGTCCGTTCACTCATATATTTGCAGTATAGACATGCATATTTATTATATTTTATGCAGTCAGTAAGTCATTCGGCAAAAAATCTTCTGGAGTAATTTGCATGAAACACCGGATAATTTAGTAGCATACAAGAATGCCTCTGCTGGCGAGAGATAGAGATTATAGTGCACTATGTCTTCTGGAATGGCCTAGAGCAATTTTGTTACATTCATTGATCTGTACCAAGTTGAAAATATTTAAGAATATAATCAAATATTCTACTTAAGGATCCGCCTATTCAATACATGCTGTTATTTTAAACTTGTACATGTTTCGTCCCCTAGGGTACATCATCATCTAGAGTAATTTACCGGTACGAATATACACCAGATACAAAAAATAAAATTTACCAAAATGGTGAGACACAAGCTAAGAAAAATGAGATAAAAATATAAACGTTTAAAACTGGATGATAAATTATGTACGTTAAAAGAAAAATTCTAAGTCCTCTTGTAGTTAAACTATGTTCGTTTTTCGTTAGAATTAGTTAATATTGGTGGATGCACAAAATTCTTGATTCGGGACTTGAAGTATTTTATTAAGATACTGTACCGGGAACACCGCTACGTCAGAAGTCCGAAGTATGTTTGTTGAACTTCGCGCGAGATGGAAGGTAGGCAGCCCGCCGAACGCAGTGACGTACCCAGCGAGTGACGTGGTCGCCGCAAGCCAGCTATCCGCTACCATATATGGTAATGATCCAGCTCGTCCTCAAAAGTACATTTTTGAGCTAATTTATCGCTATTTTGACACTGCCAACTTAAAAGCCTTTACAATGGACATCATATCTTAAGATTTTAAGAAAATCCGCCGAGTATTATAGAAGTTATAAGGGTAGATAGTACCAGAGTTCTAGACACTTCCATGCGAACGTGTATAAAAGGAAGACCACCCGACCTACGAATTCAGTGTCTGTCACTCCGCCGTCTCTGTGACACGGGTGACAAGAGAAGTGTTGTGCGTGTCGAACTTCTAGTCGACAGTCTGCGAAATCCATGTTCGGTATTTTCTCTAAGCGTTGTATCAGGACTTTATCATATTCTTGAAGTGCCTGAATGGGACTTTACTTTTGAGAGCATCGTATTGGAACTTTGTCATATTGCCACATTGGGAATTTGTTCTTTTCGTGTGTCGTGATTGGACTTTGATATTTTCTTAAAATGCCATATAAGAACTTTTTTTTTTCTGAAGCGTCTCATTGGAACTTAGTCTTTTTCGCCAAGTGTTGCGATAAGACTTTATTATTTTCTTAAGGTGACGTACTGGAACATTGTCATCGAAACTTTATTTTCTTCGAGTGTCGTGTTGGGACTTTAACATTTCGACACGTTGGAACTTTATTTTCTTCGAGTGTCGTGTTGGGACTTTAACATTTCGACACGTTGGAACTTTATTTTCTTCGAGTGTCGTGTTGGGACTTTAACATTTCGACACGTTGGAACTTTATTTTCTTCGAGTGTCGTGTTGGGACTTTAACATTTCGGCACATTGGAACTTTGTTATTTCTACAAATTGGAACTTAGTTTTTTTTGAAGTGCCACATAAGGACTTACTTATTCAACGACGATTGAATTTTCACGTGTGTTGTGTTGTTGTTGTTGCTAGGGGCTTTACGTCGCACCGACACAGATAGGTCTTATGGCGACGATGGGAAGGGAAAGGTCTGGGAGTTGGAAGGAAGCGGCCATGGCCTTAATTAAGGTACAGCCCCAGCATTTGCCTGGTGTGAAAATGGGAAACCACGGAAAACCATCTTCATGGCTGCCGATAGTGGGATTCGAACCTACTATCTCCCGGATGCAAGCTCACAGCCGCACGCCTCTACGCGCACGGCCAACTCGCCCGGTACGTGTGTTGTGTATCGCATTGAACTTACGTTTCGAACTTATTCGAACTTATATTTTTGAATCAATTTCTGGAACATTGAACTTAGGAGACATTCAACATTACGTTTAATTGTGAAATATGCAATGCTTTCCAAGTGCTGCACAGGGACTTATGTTTGATTCTTAAAGACTGTGACAATTCAGAATACGCATATCGCATTTCCAGAAAGCCTAGAACTTTCCAGTATTTTGAGTGATCCTTAATTTATGAAGTCAGATCTTTTTCTTTCAAATATTATTTTTCTTTAATGGCTATTCACTTCGCCTATTAATGCAACAGGAGAGTTTCCGAGTGCTACTTATTCAGTTCATTGCCAATATGTTTTAAATCTTCAGAACTATGCATTTAGGACTGCAGTGACAGTAATCCTCTAGAACATTCTGACTTATAGTGAGCTTGCATTATGAACTTGCATTTCTACCAGTACTTGTTCTTCGAGTGATTTTTCCAGAACGTTTGATTTGATATCTAGAGTGCAGTAACCATAATTAAAGGGTCATATCTGTTCAGACAGTGCCCCGAATGTGTGGAGTGCCGTGGAGGAAATTCAAGTGTGAATTACGTCTCGAATCGAACCCAGGAACGTGTGCCAATCTTCGAGACACTCCAGAACGTCAGGACATTCCAGAACGTCGAGACTTCCAGAACGTCAAGACATTTCCAGAACCTCCAGACATTCCAGAACTCCTCATCCGAGCAGGTGTGGTCCCTGCCCAGTCGATGTCCAGCACCATCCCAGGACTTGGAGGTACCAACCAGTCACGACACTTCCACGCTGCTGTACGAAGGTGATATGAACTTGCTTTTGATGATCAATAAACTCAATTTATCAAAATAATCTCTCAAATTGATAACTATACCTCTCTCTGTACCAGCTCCAATGATAAAGCCACTCCCTAGGTTAAGAATCATGCTCGTTCATTTAATATCAAGCGCCTTAAAGATATGAACACATTTTTACGGGTACAGTACTAAGTGTGATATTTACATTAGTGGTGAGAATAACAATATTGTTGATTAAATTTCTTCTGGCCGGGCGAGTTGGCCGTGCGGTTTGAGGCGAGCAGCTCTGAGCTCGCATCCGAGAGATAGTGGGTTCGAACCCTACTGTCGGCAGTCCTGAACATGGTTTTCCGTTGTTTCCCACTTTCACACCAGGAAAATGCTGGGGCTGTACCTTAATTAAGGCCACGCTCGCTTCCTTTCCATTCCTAGGCCTTTCCTGTCCAATCTTCGCTACAAGACCTACCTGTATTGGTACGACGTGAAGCAAATAGCAAAATAAAAATACAGGTCTTCTGTGTTTTGAGATGTTTAATGCCCATACAGTTTTAAGAATGTATGAGGGATGCTAGTAATTGTTTCTTTAGGCAACCAGTCCCTGCTATGAATGGCGTGAAAAGATTGCTCAGAGGGTCTGTTGGTACTTGCATTTCAGTGGGCTTGGCATACTGTTATGTAATAGCAACTCCTGGCTCAGTGAGGAAAGCAACGAGAAACTCTCTTACTCATTGTTCCCTAGTTCGCCTCTTCAGCCATGCCTAGGCCATCTATGACAGCTAATGGTGGGGCTGTTGAGGATCCAACATAAAAATAAGAAAGGAAATTAGGCAATAATAAATTACAATATTAGCAAATGTACCCGTGCTTCACTATGCTATTCTACCTTGTATACGGATTTCTACGAAGGTAGATAAGGGTTGTTCTGCCCGAAGGCAAGTCCGAATCTCCTCAGAGGTGTTCCTGAGCCGGAGTTTACGAGCGGTAGGGTGGCCAGTTCCTTTCCGCTCCCCCATTCCCTTACCCCCCACCAACAGCGCGTGGCGACCCATCCAACTCCTGACCACGCCCAATGTTGCTTAACTTCGGTGATCTCACGGGATCCGGTGTTTCAACACGGCTACGGCCGTTGGCTATATCTACGAAAATTATACAAAAATTACTGTACACGCAGTAAGTTTATATTAAATAGCATGTCTCTCAGCGCTATCCAAAAACAAAACGGGGAGAACCCGTACGTTATTTCCGATCTAAGGTGCGCGCTGGGGAAGTTTTGATGATAATGGCAGACCACATATCCTACTGCCATGCACAATCGAGTTCGGAAGTTTCTACTATAACGGCAGGCTCACTTGCCGACTGCCATTTAAAATAGAGATGGAGAGTTTTCATTAAAATGACTGACACCTTTCCCTAATGCCAGTCACAATTTGGTTGGAGAAATTTGATTATAATCGAGAAATGCAACACTGTCTAAAGTATAAAAAATCGAGATACGACAATAACTCATAGGACTAAAGTTGAGATCTCTTCAACTAGCAACACTGATTATGTAATCTGCTTACGCTTAGAAAGCATTTACCCCAAAACGAAGGTCTGCACCGTCATTGAACTTGCCTCCATATTTCGACATTTTCCGGGGCCAAAATATTATACATTTTAACAGATTGAAAATTTCTCTGAAAGAAAAGAGTGTCCAGTGATGAAGCGAAATTATGTACATAACAAAAGTTGTTTAATATGAAGGGAGGTTGTATATATATTCCACAGATTTTACAGAAAATCAATAGTATAAGAGAAAATGGGAGAAAACTGTTATTTTGTCCTATAAACCCACAGTCTATTCAGTGATTTTTCAGATCATATGCATTTCTGAACCTTCCATGGATGATTATACTTTAAATATAGAAGCCTGATCGAGATCTATACGGCCGTTTCGCCGTGGTGGTGGAACAGACAAACAGACAGACGGACAAAGAGACACGAAAGCTAAAAACAATTGAAACGGATTTTAGTTGACATAAATCAGGATAAATCTCCGAAAATTGGAAAAACAAACGAAATTACAGACAGCGAACCCCCTACTATTTTATATACGAGGGCGAATCAAAAAGTAAGTTACACTAGCTCGCCGCGAGAGCACGCTGTGTGTCGTGACCGTGGCCAATGCGGAGCAAGCCACAGTAACTGTTGACAAATCCGATAGGAAGGTTAGTGTGGTATCCCGTCTTGTTGTGTGTGCAGAGTAGCCTAGGCCCAATGCCGCGTCAAATGGATGTTCACTCTACATTGGAAGTGCGTGCAACGATCAGATTTCTATGGGCTAAAAAGCTCAATTGCACGGAGATTCGTCGTGAAATCACTTCCGTGTATGGTGAGCGTGCAATTTCTAACTCAGGTATTATACTGTGACGTAAACAATTTGACCCCGGACGCACGGATCTCACGGACAAATATCGCGAAAGCAGGCTCCCAACATCCAGTACCGTTCCAAATGTTGACCGTGTGGATGGGATTATTAGAGAGAAACGGCTCATAACACTGTAAGTAGTTGCCACCATACTGAACATTTCGTATGGCAGTGTGTTCTCTATTGGTCACCAGCACCTTGGATTTTGTAAACTGTGTCAAAGATGGGTCGCCACGTCTGCTCACCGATGTTCACAAGGGACGACATTTCCAATCGTCACTGGCATTTTTGCAACGGTATTCTGTGTAAGGCAACGAGTTTGTGGCGAATCATCACAGGCGATGACACATGGGTCCACCGCTTCATCCCTGAAACAAAGAGAACATCGATGGAATGGGTGCACACCACATCACCACCACGAAAGATAGCCAAGGTCCAACCCTCAGGAGGAAAGATCATGGCGACAGTATTCTTTAACATGGAGGGTGTGGTGCACGTGGAATTTATGCCGAAAGGCACGACAGTCAACTCGGCTTCGTATTATCAAACGTTGAACCGGTTGCGTAAGGCAATTGAAGAAAAGCGGTGGGGAAAATTGAACGCCGGTGTGATTTTGTTGCACGATAACGCAACACTTCACAGAGCCCGCCAAACGTCTGAAATGCTGCAGCAGGATGGCAACATCATCCATTCAGTCCAGAATTAGCGCCATGCGATCATCATGTATTCGGTAAGCTGAAATAGGAGAACGGTGGACGACGATTGCGAAACGATGATGAGATGAAAGCAGCTGTCTCCAGGTGCCTACATAGCACTGGAGGTGAATTTGATAACACTATTTCAATTCTCTTCCTGGCTGGATGATGAAGCCTATGTGAAGGGAAAATTGAAAATTCTTCTTCTTGCTAGTTGCTTTACGTCGCACCGACACAGATAGGTCTTATGGCGACGATGGGACGGTAAAGGCCTAGGAGTGGGAAGGGGGCGGCCGTGGCCTTAATTAAGTTACAGCCCCAGCATTTGCCTGGTGTGAAAATGGGAAACCACGGAAAACCATTTTCAGGGCTGCCGACAGTGGGGTTCGAACCTACTGTCTCCCGAATCCTGGATACTGGCCACACTTAAGCGACTGCAGCTATCGAGCTCGGTAGAATTGAAAATTCAAATTACAATAATCTTTAATGATGTGGCGATACTGTGTGAAGATTTCTCCAGAGGTTTAAAATCTCTTCACGAAAATGTTGTGATAAGATAAGGTTTTCTTTATCCTGGCAAAGTTAGTGATATACTCCCTTTCTTACATTTAACCTAGAACACTCTTAATGCTTTCAGACTATGCAAACAATAAAGAGAATAATAAGATGAAGAAGCGGCCCCGGGGTCGATTCCCGGCCGGTTCAGGGATTTTAAATTGTAAATGATTATATCTCTGGCCTGGGGACTGGTTGTTTGTGTCGTCCTTAATGTTCCTTTCCTCACATTCAACACTTTACACTTCCGCAATTTCCACATACACACTGGTTCATAACATATGGTGCAAAGTAGGGGAAAAAGATCTTCTTAGGTCGACGCCCCGCATAAATAGCATTAAAAAAAGAGGAAGAAAGGAAATGTTAACAATAATAAATGTAAAAGTATGCATAAGCTAGTGATGAAAAACCTACCTGTTTTCCAGTCATTGACCGGGTCAGGGATGGAATGAACGAAGCCCCCATCTTGCGGCGAGGATAGGAATTGTGCCGGCTGCAGAAACCTGTCGCACTCCTCTGGGGCAGTGATTAACGACTGACAGATGAAATTATAGTGTAGAGTGTTGCTGGAATGAAAGATGACAGGGAAAACCGGAGTACCCGGATCAAAACCTGTCCCGCCTCCGCTTTGTCCAGCACAAATCTCACATGGAGTGACCGGGATTTGATCCACGGAACCCAGCGGTGAGAGGGCGACTCGCTGCCGCCTGAGCCACGGAGGCTTATGCTTAAACTAGTGATATACGATTATAAAGTAGAATCACATATCATACATACAAAACACACTTCGTGCCTACATAACAAGTATATAAATATTAAATTCGAGTCGATGTTAATGTCTAGGATGTACCAAATACAAATGTCAAGAAGGTACCTTTCAACTTTGAGGTGAAGAGAAAGAATGTTAACAAGAAGAGCAAGCACATTATCTGTGAAAAGAAGACAGAAATATAAGGCGTGATCAAATAGTTTCCATTTGAGGGCGTAGCTGCAGCGGACATGCAACGTAACGCGACTCCGATGCGGTTATATAATGTAGGCAAATGGTGTAGAGTATGCCAGTCCTATCTGGGGCAGTGCAGCTAAAGGCCGGTCTCCACTGATTAACATTTAACACCAACTTGTTAAATTTAACATGTTACAATTGACATGTATATTGTGACCGTCTCTTCCAGTTGACTTTGCATGTTAACTTGGAATGTTGAAGTTAACACTTCTAACATGTTGGCGTGTTTTCTGCTCCAAGTGGAAAACATGTCAAGTCAATTCGTTGTTCGTGAGATGTTGGCACAGCTTCGGCAACTTCCTTGCCGTTTCCATGCCAACAGATAGCCAAACGACGCAAAGGACGTGCTTCTCGTGAAGTAGGATTATAGTTACAACACTCCGCAACACTCATTCTCTTTGTTTAAGCTACAAATACAGTACCGGTAGGCGCACGCGTGTCGTTCTCTCTGCACTATACTAATATTTATAGTCAGAAATGGAGTGGAGCAAGATTACTTCGGACTTAATTAATGGCATAATAGAAAGGCCTTGTTTGTGGGATGTCTCATCAAAGGAATACAGAGATAAAGCGAAGAAAGCCGACAGTTTCCAGGAACTCTAAATTATCTATAATTATTCTCGCGAGTGCATCGAAAAAAACTAGCGTCCCTCCGCTCCCAGTACAGTCGAGTATTGCAAAAAAATCAGAAAAGTCTGAAGTCGGGGGGCGGGAGTGGACGACGTTTAAACTTCAAAGAGGTTTGCTTTTGAAGCAATGAGCAGGATGAGGGGAGGAAATGTGTCTAATAAAACTGCATTTCTAAATCATAACAAGAAGCAACAGTGGCAATAACAAAGGCCAAATCCTCTTCATCTGAGTCTATTGTCTTTGTTTGAAAATACTAGACACCACCTAAATGTATTACCGCAAATTGATATGATGAACTACCTATATATAAGCAAAGAAAGTCAAGTCTAACATGTTTATTAAGTAAGGACACAATGTTAAATAAAACAGTATTCAACATTTAACATATTGATGGTGCCACCAGTTAACATTTAACACTTTTAACATTTAACATGTTGTTGTTAAATGTTAATCAGTGGATACCGGCCTTAAGACGCACCTGGCGAGGGTGCAGCGCATTCAGAATAGAGCTCAGCTCTTTATCTCTTGGGCACCTTGGTTCACATGTAACTCAGATCTCCACAGAGACGATAACATAGCTCCCATTACCTAGCTCATCATGAAGTATGCTCGGAAGCTCCATGCCAGACTCGGGAATACCAGGAAACCCCTCATTAGGGAGCTCGGTAACTATTAAACCGAAGTCCTCCACTATAAGAGGCCTAAGGTCTTAGTCTCACAAACCCCCACCCTGCCGTAAGACACCCTCCCCCGCCGTAAGGCTCCCCCTCCTCACAGCCGTAAGGCACCAGGTCATATTCTGACCAACTATGACTCTATGATAACAGACCACTCACAAAAATAAAATAATCCAGTTGCTAGATTAAAGCAACATCAAGTAATAGACCGACGGGCTATCATTTCTCAAGGTTCAGGCCCTTACTGTACCACTGAGACGGTCCCTGCTGAAAGGGGTTAGTGTGGCAGTCGTGTCTTGAGTTAAATGCGGCCACGTGAACTATGGCGACGTTGTTAAAAAATGCGTCCAAACAGGACCAATGTGCTGTTATTCTGTTATTGGTTTCCGAAGGACAAACACCGATGAACATCCATCAGAGAATGGAGACTGTGTATGGGGCAGCACGTCTGTCGAAAATCACCGTTGCGGAATGGTGCATCAATTGCGTACGGGTCGCGTTTCGACACAAGACGCCGGTCTATCTGGGATGACAGGCTCATCCATTACGGACAACGATCAAGCGGTGGATGACACTCGAACACCCGCCCTACAGTGCTGATCTCTCTCCATATGTGATTATCACGCCTTCGGTCCCCACAGAAAGGCCTTAAAAGGTCGACGCTGCCAGTTGGACGAGGATGTTCAGCAGGCGGTTACGAACTTCTTCACGCAGCAGGACACGGTATTTCACCACATGGCGATCTTCAACCTGGCGCCTCGGCGGGATGTGTGCCTTAATTCTCACGGCGATTTTGCCTGATTGGTATCCCGTTTCAGAACTGCACGGACACCTTTTGATCGCCCTTATAATAATGAAGAGAAAGTTGGAGATGCTTTGACGTCACAACTATTTGATTCATTCATGTATTCCTAGTATTTCTACACTGACTGACAGAGCAAATGCAACACCAAGAAGGAGTGGTCAGAACTTTATGGCAATTGCAGGGTAGACTGACGTCACTGAGGTATGCTCATGATGTGAAATGCGCCGCTGTGCTGCGCACGTAGCGAACGATAAATGGGACACGGCGTTGGCGAATGGCCCACTTCGTACCGTGATTTCTCAGCCGACAGTCATTGTAGAACGTGTTGTCGTGTGCCACAGGACACGTGTATAGCTAAGAATGCCAGGCCGCCGTCAACGGAGGCATTTCCAGCAGACAGACGACTTTACGAGGGGTATGGTGATCGGGCTGAGAAGGGCAGGTTGGTCGCTTCGTCAAATCGCAGCCGATACCCATAGGGATGTGTCCACGGTGCAGCGCCTGTGGCGAAGATGGTTGGCGCAGGGACATGTGGCACGTGCGAGGGGTCCAGGCGCAGCCCGAGTGACGTCAGCACGCGAGGATCGGCGCATCCGCCGCCAAGCGGTAGCAGCCCCGCACGCCACGTCAACCGCCATTCTTCAGCATGTGCAAGACACCCTGGCTGTTCCAATATCGACCAGAACAATTTCCCGTCGATTGGTTGAAGGAGGCCTGCACTCCCGGCGTCCGCTCAGAAGACTACCATTGACTCCACAGCATAGACGTGCACGCCTGGCATGGTGCCGGGCTAGAGCGACTTGGATGAGGGAATGTCGGAACGTCGTGTTCTCCGATGAGTCACGCTTCTGTTCTGTCAGTGATAGTCACCGCAGACGAGTGTGGCGTCGGCGTGGAGAAAGGTCAAATCCGGCAGTAACTGTGGAGCGCCCTACCGCTAGACAACGCGGCATCCTGGTTTGGGGCGCTATTGCGTATGATTCCACGTCACCTCTAGTGCGTATTCAAGGCACGTTAAATGCCCACCGCTACGTGCAGCATGTGCTGCGGCCGGTGGCACTCCCGTACCTTCAGGGGCTGCCCAATGCTCTGTTTCAGCAGGATAATGCCCGCCCACACACTGCTCGCATCTCCCAACAGGCTGTACGAGGTGTACAGATGCTTCCGTGGCCAGCGTACTCTCCGGATCTCTCACCAATCGAACACGTGTGGGATCTCATTGGACGCCGTTTGCAAACTCTGCCCCAGCCTCGTACGGACGACCAACTGTGGCAAATGGTTGACAGAGAATGGAGAACCATCCCTCAGGACACCATCCGCACTCTTATTGACTCTGTACCTCGACGTGTTTCTGCGTGCATCGCCGCTCGCGGTGGTCCTACATCCTACTGAGTCGATGCCGTGCGCATTGTGTAACCTGCATATCGGTTTGAAATAAACATCAATTATTCGTCCGTGCCGTCTCTGTTTTTTCCCCAACTTTCATCCGTTTCGAACCACTCCTCCTTGGTGCTGCATTTGCTCTGTCAGTCAGTGTATATAGGCAGTTTTAAAATCTGAGTAACTAATCATGTTTCTGGGGACCACTGGTAGGGGATTTTTGTTATGGTCTGAGGATATAAGCTGGTTGAGAAGTTCGAAGAGTGTTATTAGTGGAGTCTTCATCGTGAGCAGACAAGTATGCTTCTGAGTACGCGGAGAAAATTTTCTGTGAAACGTAAAGATTTTTCCCTGTTTTCTCGATACAGAAAAAAAACCAACAGCTACATTATCAAGACTATTAATGTGGGCCGTGAAAGTATCAATCTCAATAATAATAGTTTTTTCTAGCTAATATTTGTAACAGCTGTGTACAGTATTGACAACATTTTCCCTGAACGTTGCTACTATATCCATTACCCGAGAAGTTACTTTTGAGTCTTATTACATTTATTGAAGTAAACTCACTAGTGCAGAGACAGTATCAGCCAAGGTTAACAGACATATTTTATGCGCACTGTGTGTACTACGTGGCAAGCCTTATACATGAATTGCCAACAACAACCACCCTGTCAACTTGACGTGTGTTTCAAACGATTTTCCTCGTTAGCATCCCACAATCAGGGCTTTTGTTTTCTCAGCACCTTTTATTTTAATTTCTGACATAAAATATTTTCATTACTTCATTGTGTGCTGCATTTTATAACTTTTATCTCTTTTGTGTATGAGTGAAGTCTGTTATTTGATATTGACTAGTCCTCGTCCATCAATCTCTTTTATTCAAACACGAAGCCTCATGGACTGAATTTAATTACCAGTTTCCAAAGGGCTCCAGAAAAGGCATTGTACCATAACCTTTTAAATCAATATTGAAAGTGTTTCATTTTATTAGTTATTATTATTTGCAGTACAAAAGCCTATATATCGTATTTGAGAATATCAACAATCGCTACCCGTATTCACATTTCACTCGTACAAGCAATTCCAGACTGCTCTACCTCCACTTTTCCTGAACTATAAACTCTGTCAAACATACATCTTGCTGGAAGACTCAGATGGACTAGCCAAGTCACAAATGAAGTGGTCTAAAATACTACCTTTCACGGGCACAGCATAGCAAGTACTACGCGATATATCATGGGAAACGGTAAAAGTACAGAAACATGCCGAAAACTGTAACCCTAGAATACACAGGCGGGGTACTTTGGCTTCCCACAAGAAATACATTAGCTCATGGATGGTGATTTGTTAGGTGTGCGCTTTCGTGACTTCCTGTATTCTCAATTCAATCTATAATCAAATAACGTGTTGTGTAATAAAATCACTGGCCGATTTTTAATTAATTTCGCTTCTCGGAGAGAAGCAGTGGTATTATGTCGTCTTCGGATTGGCCATGGTGTAGTAACGCACTCCTACCTACTGAAGGGTGAACGCCCCACTGGTGTGTACTTGCGGCCGTCATCTTACCGTGGTACACATCCTTACGAAGTGCGTGGACCTGGTCGATCTGCGCCGTAGTCTACAACTCCCGAGTGCCATTTTCCTCATCCTACGAGATGACGAGCAGTCAGCAGACCCAGTCATCCCTTTCATGAGGGATAGTGGCCTTTTTTATCGTGTGTAATAATGTCCTTTGTATTAGTGTATTTTTGTTAACTACGCTTTTATCCCATTGACTCGATTTTAATTCGTGTTTGCGTATTTTAATGTGTTATTTTAACTTCTAACTTGAATTATATATATCTCTGTATTTGAAGGCAGTGCCTTATTCTATTGTAACCTATATTTTCTATAATTTTATTAGAATGTAAGGCATTGGCGAATTATAACCATTGATTGTTTTAATTATTATTATTATTATTATTATTATTATTATTATTATTATTATTATTATTATTATTATTATTATTATTATTTCATAATCATTTTTATCGTGATTTATTTTAAATTCTATTCAGTGGATATATTTTAAAATTTTAATGATAATGTCCTTTTGATCCATCTCGTACCTTTAGGGGCCGATGACCTAGATGTTAGGCCCCTTTGAACAACAAACATCATCATCATCATCACCTTAATTTCCTTGTGTTAGTTGAGTTGCGGTACTGAAATACTAAGTCACATTATAGTGTATTTCAACATTAGCAATTGCAAATCGATTTTCCAATTGCGATTATATCTCTTCTCCTGTTGCTTCTACCGTCAGAAACACATGCCACCTCTTCATGTACCTCGTAACATTCTGGGAGAACGCTTGTAAGTTCTTGGTTCATCTCCATGGGGGGACTTGCTTAAGATTGTTAAGCACAACAGAATAAATTCCATAATTGCCGCAGTGTTCTCCCAGAATGTTACGAGGTACATGAAGAGGTGGCATGAGTTTCTGACGGTAGAAGCAACAGGAGAATAGATATAATCGAAATTGACCGAGAAAAGGACTTTACTCTGGACTCCACCAATAGATGTGAGGTCGACTCCAGCTAGCTAGCAGACGTAGACCCGGAGAAAGGATTCATCCATTACCCAACGATCAGCTACTTCGAAGCAAGAGTGATCATATCGAAATTCCTCTTTGAGATTTTCAAAAGTGTGGGCATTCTCAAGAATCTATATTTTGATTTCGCTTTTTTGGCCATTAAAGACTCCGTCCATATTGTTAAAAATCACTTCTATATTACTGCATTAGAGAGAAGGATTAACTCCAGAAAACTTTTCACGGTTAAACATGCATTCAATACTTAAGTATTAGTGTGTAGTTTGTCACATCTAGGAAGCTCATCATTGTAGGAAGTAGAAATAAATAAATCACGCGTATTTTCTTTGTATTCACATTTGGACGTTTAAAGATACAAGTTGCGATATAATGATACAATGACATTGATAATCTTTGTTTCTTTCACTTGATGTATCCTCAAATAGCCAGTTAATATTAAAACCTTAGAATTATCGAATTAAATTATGTGCTTTAAAAATTTTTGTGTGTTTTTTCAGGAACTTTCTAGCACCCCACCTGTGTGTTAGAACGTGTAAATTTCTTCTGTGTTTCTCGTGGTTAATGGGGACACTTGCTGCTGGGTTGTCACGGATTAGACATATTGACATGTAGTTAGTATATTTTTTTCAAAATCCATTTTCTTCCGACATCCGATGTTTTGTAAGTAATCCTACTTTCTGTGTTTAGAATCTTGCAAACTCTTCCTATTTATTGTAAGCTTCTGTGTAAATGTAGGCCTATATCTGTATATGGTTTAGAAATCATAACGCCCTATAAACACACATAGTGAGCCTCTGTGGCTCAGGCGGCAGCGTGCCGGCCTCTCATCGCTGGGTTCCGTGGTTAAGATCCCGGTCACTCTATGTGAGATTTGTGCTGGGCAAAGCGGAGGCGGGATAGGTTTCTCACCGCGTACTCTCATCTTCATTCCAGCAACGCTCTCCAATATCATTTCATTTCAGCTGTCAATCATTAATCATTGCCCCAGAGAACTGCACAAGCATCGGCAGCCGGCACAATTCCTATCCTCGCCAATAGATAGGGGCTTTATTCATTCCATTCTTGATCCGGTCGAATGACTGGAAACTGGCTGCGGATTTTCATTTTCAATCACAAATAGTTATAAGGAGGACTGGTTAATTTAAATTTAGATAGCAACCAGATATCTAACCCACAGTATTCATGCGGATTCAAATGGGACAAATTAACGTAACGTCATTTCATACCCGGTCTGCGGTTCAAGTGCCTATCTTGTGAAAACCATTATTTTGGCGTCCAGTGGTCATAAAAGATCAAGATCCTTGAATGACCTGTATGTCGTACTTTTGTACGAATCCAATATTCGCTTCACTCGCACCGTTGGTCGAAAATAAAAATCCAACTGAGAACAAGCGAAAAGACCGTCTGGCTCCTTTAATGTATAATCAGCGTACTGTTCGTTCGTTCTGAGAGGTCCTGGGTTCGATTCTCAGCTGGACCACGCGTTTTAATGACTTCTTTGCTGCTGGCTTTCAAGGACTTGAAAAGAGATGGGATAAATGCCTGGATATACAGGGTGAATATGTGGAAAAGTGAATTTTTCTGGCTCGGGGACTGGACATTTGTATTCGTATTAATACATTTTTCTTCGTTTACAGTATAGCACATCACACTAACTATTAACCACAACAGGAACACGTAATAGCGTATATATCCTTCCACATACAGCCTGCATCCATAAAGGGCATCCAGCGGTAAAAATGGGTCAGTCCACAAGAGGTGGTAGCGATTATTGTTTTGTGCTAGTTGCTTTACGTCACACCGATACAGATAGGTCTTACGGCGACGCTGGGATAGGAAAGGCCTAGGAATGGGAAGGAAGTGGCCGTGGCCTTAATTAAGGTACAACCCCAGCATTTGCCAGGTGAGAAAATGCGAAACCACGGAAAACCATTTTCAGGGCTGCCGATAGTGGGGTTCGAACCCACTATCTCCCGGATTCGAGCTCACAGCTGCGCACTCGTTACCGCACGGCCAACTCGCCTGGTGATTATTGTTTTAAGAGAGAGTACACATATACTTCGGACCGCCTTTTGAGCAGACTAAAGCGGAACTGAGTGTAAGTACAAGGGATGGCGTGGGCGACAGGGGCAACGCCTACGGTATTGTCACATGGTAGGTGAGGAGGCAAGCGGGAGCGCTACTCAGCGCGAGTTTTGACAATGGTGCAGTCAATGCGGACCTGCCATACATACTTACTCAGTGGATGTCTTGAACAAGTAGGTGCAGTTCCAATCATAGTCTGCTTAAAACATCAGTGAGAGAATTATATTACTGTGCTTCGCTTTTACAAAAAGAGTGTGTGTGTGTGCTTATTGTGTGCTAATTCATAATTCTTGTTGCCTCTTTGAACTCGTTATCGGATATTATTGTGCAATGGATCCGAACAAAAATTCACTAGACTGTTATCAGTTCAAGAAGAAACGCACGATTTTTACGTTCGGCGAGAGAACCAATATTCTGTCTGTTTATAAGCATTTCAGAGCGAAAACTATTGACGGCGGGATTACTTTTCATGAAGCAGCAGCGAGACAGGCAATCGAGGCAGTGGGAGCTTCACATACAAGCGTGCTCAAGGTAAAAGCCGATTATAAAACCAGAAAATGGTTGGAGACACCTCGAAAGCATAGAGGAGCAGAAAGGAAAGTACAGTAACTCGTCTTCAGAAGTATGATTCCTTTACTCGAGAGGCAATAAGGAGAGAAATCTACGTCTTGTACAGGGAGAACGATCTACCGACATTATCAATTGTTAATGAGGACAAGGAACTTCCAAAGTTCCCTAAAACCACCATGCGGAGACTACTTTTAGATATGGGGTTTAAGTATATAAAGCGAAGGAGAGAATCATTGTTAATTGACAGGGAAGACATTGTTGCTTGGCGTCGTAGGTATTTACGCTGTACTCGCGAAGTAAGGGCCAAGGCAAAAGCCGTAGTGTACACAGATGAGACATGGGCAAACGCCGGCCAAACCAAGTCCAGGGTTTGGGTTGATACGTCTGTTAAGACAGCCACTCAGGCATGGAGGAAGTGCCTCACCACAGGTAACAGGGCACCTTCGGGCAAAACGGTGTATGTACTGCTGATTCATACAGGGACCGAATGTGGGTTCGTTGAGGGAGCAGATCTTCTATTCGTGGGCAAGAAATCAGGCGACTATCATGTGGAAATGGACGATGAGCGATACGAGGAATATTTCACGAAGCAATTATTACCAAACATACCACCTAATTCAGTTATTGTCCTAGATAATGCTTCATATCACTCAGTGAAAATCGAACGTGTGCCCACAAAAAGTGCCACGAAACCTGTAATTCAGGCTTGATTGACAGAGAAAAATATTTCTTGGGAACCCTCTATGAATAAACTTAATCTTGTGGAAATACTCAATAAAATTCGTGCAAATTATGATGCGAACTATCGCATTGACAATCTGGCAGCAGCTGCAGGTCGCGAAGTGTTACGTCTCCGTCCATATCACTGCGAGCCAGATCCCATAGAACTTGTGTGGAGCCAAGTGAAGGGATACATTGCGGTTAACAACAAACGTTACAAGCTCCCAGAAGTGGAACAATTAATGAGATAGGGAATACATAAAGTGACTTCGGAACAATGGCGAAATTATGCAGAACAAGTGAAACAGACGGAGAATCGCATGTGGGAAGCTGATGGCCTCATAGAATGTCTTCAAGATTGTGATCAATCTCAATGATGACAGCTCCAGCTCCGGTGATGATACCTCCTTCGCTGACCCTGACCCTGATTCCGACTTGGGTGTGCAGCCACTCGATAGCGATACAAATTAATTACACCGGCACAAGGTAAGCTGACACTCAAACCTCCTACATGATGATAATATGTAATCCTGATAACATTTTTTTATAAAATTATATTTGTAATAATTAATTTATTTAAATTGTGCTAGACAAAGCGGAGGCGGGGCAGGTTTTCGCCAGGATCCCCAACTTCCCCTCTCAGTTTGAAGTTAATCAAGTACGAGTACAAAATCATCACTTCTCTCGCTTACTCACCAATCGCTCGTGAGTAGCCACTCCAGCAGGCTCATTTCAAATACTTGGAAGAGATTATTTCGAATGCAATCAGGCCATATATTTAGATAATAATAGTGAACGATAAATGATGAAAAAATGTTATATATATATTGATAATAATAATAATAATAATAATAATAATAATAATAATAATAATAATAATAATAATAGTGATGATAATGGTAATTTAACGAATGTAATGCTTACTGTGTATGTCAAAAGAATTCGTTCGGAATGCTTTAAGCGTGAAATTGTATTTAGTATATTAAAATGTAATTCAGTAAATTAATTGTAGATATAAGCCGGTAAAAGAATCTATGGGATTCTAACACACATTCGTTAATGTATTAATTCTTTTAAATCCACTCGAAGTATAATCCGTGAGCTGTGCTGTATTATAGTGCTGGAGTACAACTTTGAATCGCGCGCTGGTTCATCTGGCCACAACGGCGAGTGTGGCGAGGCAATGACGTAACTTCCGCTTTAGTCTGTTCAAAAGGTGGTCCGGAGAATAGGCTACCATCCTCTACGTAACACTAATTAGAGAGGAAAAAATGGAAGGGATCCAACAATTAAAAAAGTGAAGATATCGGACAAAGAAAGACCAGGACCACGAAGGGCGTGAACAGGAAAAACTCCCTAGCCCTCGAATCCTTTAATAGCGTCGGAGTGGGGAAAGAACAAGAGTTAACCAAGGGAGCTTGGATACGATAGATGAAAGTGAGGAGCCTGGCACAAGTAACTGGAGGCAATGGCAGGACTCAGCTAAGGGCCTCATGGTCGCAACCCACGCTCAAAACTTGAGAGCCAATGGGCCTCTTTTAGCCGCTTCTTACGGTAGGCAGGGGATACCATGGGTGTTATTCTACCACCACCACCACCCACAGGAGGTACAATCCACAAGAATTGCCGGTCCTAAGAAAGAAGAGGGAAGGGCGGAGTTCAGTATGAGGAGGGGACGGAACAAGCAGAAAGACTCCGGTGACTCTATTCTGATATATTACATTAACTGCATTACCTTACTTTCCCCCATTTCCCCTATCCTCATGACTCATGACATTATTCCTACACTATATAGGCCTATAAAGCCAAACTACGTCTGGCTCCATGGCTAACTGGTAAGCATACGGGTCTTTGATCGAAGGGGCCCGGGTTGGATTCCTCAACGGGTCGAGTATTTTAATCGCCATTGGTTATTTCCTCTGGCTCACGGACTGTGCGTTTGCACCATCTTCAAAAATAGATTTTGTCCTGGATAGGGCCCTCCCATCCTCACACACTTGCAGGTTACCCGTGGACATTAACTCGAGTCTCCGGTGGATAAATTCTATTATGCGTAGGCCATCCTGAAATTAAGTTTCCCTATTCGGTTTCTTATAAAGTGAACGTATTTATTCGGGAAATATGAGTATGCGCGACATGTATATCACGTAACAATCATATACCGTGCGGACAAGTCCCGCCTGGTGTCAGTAGCGCAGCAGCAGTGGTTCGAAATGGTTGCTCGTATTCTTTCTCCCGCCGCCTGCGAGGTTCGGTCTCTGATTAGCTGCCACCCCCGGAGGCCCGTGTTCGATTCCCAGCTCTGCCATGAAATTTGAAAAGTGATATTGGGTGGAACGGGGTCCACTTATCCTCGGGAGGTCAACTGAGTAGAGGTGGATTCGATTCCCACCTCAGCGATCCTGGAAGTGGTTTTACATGGTTTCCCACTTCTCCTCCAGGCAAATGCCGGGATGGTGCCTAACTTAAGGATACGGCCGCTTCCTTCCCTCTTCCTTGTCTATCCCTTCCAATCTTCCCATCCCCCAGCAAGCCCCCTGTTCAGCATAGCAGGTGAGGCCGCCTGGGTGAGGTACTGGTCATCCTCCCCAGTTGTATCCCCCGATCCACTGTCTCACGCTCCAGGACACTGCCCTTGAGGGGGTAGAAGTGGGATCCCTCGCTGAGTCCGAGGAAGAAACCAACCCTGGAGGGTAAGCAGGTTAAGAAAGAAATAAAGAACTTAACATCTCTTCAACACGTACTAAATGTACGTAACACGACCCAATAGGTTGAAAGTCGGTTTCGATTACAATGCGGTCGTGAAAATTCAATATTTATTGACTTGGGCCCTCAACGGGTCACTTAAACGCACTCTACAGTGTGATGTCAGTAGTGCCAGACCTGTAGCTTAGATCCTTTCCAACTGAACAAAGCTGGCCTAGGCCACCATTACACAATTTGTACCTTATTTTTTATTCTTACAAGCTGCTTTACGTCGCACCGACACAGGTAGGTCTTATGGCGACGATGGGGAAGGAAAGGGCTAGGAGTGGGAAGGAACCGGCCGTGGCCTTAATGAAGGTACAGCCCCAGCATTTTCCTGGTGTGAAAATGGGAAACTACGGAAAATCTTCTTTAGAGCTACCGACAATGGGGTTCGAATCCACTATCTTCCGAATACTGGATACTGGCCGCACTTCGACTGCAGCTATCGAGCTCGGTGTACCGTAATTAAGTCCACTGTCGCTTCCTTCCCACTCCCAGCCGTTTCCTATCCCATCGTTACCATAAGATCTATCTGTGTCAGTGCAACGGAAGGAAGATTGTTAGAAAAGAAATGCAATTAAGTGTCAAATCTTGTTATTTATTATTTGTGCTGATGTATACATGAAGTCCAATCCAGTACTACGTATAAGGCAGAAACCAGTCTGAGTGAAATGCTTGGAGAAGGATTTCTAGCGTGTTGTTGGAAGGATGATTCCAGCCAAATTGAAAGGGAAGATACACCAGATAGTCGTGAGACCAGCACTCGTGTATGGAGCGGAAACCTGGCCTGTTACTAGATGCCTGCTGCGAAAGATACGAGCTGCAGAGCTGAAGACGCTGAGATATTCGCGCTGACTGGCAAAAAGGGATGGAGTAAGGAATGAGACAATCAGAGGAAGAATAAGCATGGAGGAATTAAACACAAACATTAGGGAAGAAAGACTTGGTTGGTTAGACCATGTTAAGAGTAGGACTGAAGTTTATGTAGGAAGAAGTCTAATAGAGATGGTTATGCCTGGTAAGAGGAGAAAGAGGTGACCAAAAAGAAGATGGTTGGACTGAATGAAGGAGGATATAACAGGTGCTGAACTTACAGGGAAACCTCTCCCAAAGCTGGGGTAGGTTCAAGTGGTCTGATATTTGCGTGTAGTATTGTCGTGTCTCTAGGGAGGAAGGTTATCCGCACCAGTGACCACATTTGGTGTGATCATGGTAAGCCTGAAGCTTAACCCTTAAGTGCAGAGTATTGCATAACGTATGTGCAAAGGGTAATTTACCCACACCTGATATCTGTTTCTCGATTATACAAGTGTGCGTTTATTTATGTCTTGCAGACGAACTCACTAGGGGTGACAGTGTTTGAAGAATTGCATATTTGTTTAATTTTACGATTTTTCTTGCTAATCAGCTGGAGTGAAGCGTAAACTTAAACAGTTAAGGTACATAATACACTTCTTGAAATTTTCAAAAATCTGTATCAACACATTAAAATATAGTAATTCAGTACCCGTTTCCGAAAACTTAGTTCCCCCATCAGTGAGTATATAAAATTAAAATATTAAAAGCCACATAATTATGTCGCCTTTAAAATGTATAGGACAGTTGTGAAACTGCCATGCAAATAGCAATGCTCAAAAACATACCTTATAATGAGAAATCAACTGAGCTGTTACACGGCAACTGAACAACTTTCATAGCGCTAACGAGTGGCATATGACGTTGGGCCACCTCAAGATTGTAAACCTAACGTTGACTGCAGCGATTTCATTTACAATTTTACCGGGCCCATTTCTTGTGCTAAGTATATTTCGATATTCTCATGAATGTTTAATTCTTAGACATAATTGCATTTGTAGATTAATTCCACATCTTTTTCCATGTCATAAAAGTTGTGGTTATTGCTGTAAATAGGTTAATAAGGTAAAACAAATAAAATATTATGTAAAAAACCAAAGTCATCTCCGTACAGGCCATGAAGGCCCTGGGAGTGGTGGAAGGTAAAGGCTTCCACTATTCGTAACCTAGGCACTTGATGGGATAGAGTGGTTAGCTCAACGCCCGGCCACCTTTGCTCCCAGGAATTAACCTGGTACTCATTTTTGGTGTAGGTTGAGTGAACCTCAGGGCCATATTCACCTCCGAAAGTGGAAATCTCATTTCTTAAATTTTACGACTTCCTGACGTGGATACGAACCCAAAATATTATTTTCTTTAGAGAATCAGTGAGAAAGGACGTCGCTAAGATTGAAGTGTGGCAGTAGCTATAATAATCGTACAACATTGCATATACCGGTACGTACAAAATTTAAAACTCTTTAACATCTGGATTGATCCAATAAATAAATAAATAAATATTTATATTAACAAATATTTTAAAATGATTTTTCTGATAATAATGAATTAATTTTGGAATAAATATCCACCATACATAAAAGAAAAAATAAATTTATCATTCAAGTATTCAGTTATTCGACAGCCATTTGTGTCTCGGGCAATGTATGTACAGTAAAGCACTGAATGTCCTCATACTCCTTCTGATCGGGAAACTTGTGTTCTATAAAATGTCAAGACCAGTCATTGTTTGGTATTATTGCAGCAAATCTCCCACACTTGCGGCTAGGTGTAAGTGGCTGATATTACAGTACATATAGTATTGTTAGCGTATGTCTAGGGAGGTAGTTAATCCGCACCAGGGACCCCACTTAGAGCAATAAAAGCTCAAGAAGAAGAAGATTAGTTTTCTGTCGTTAACCATTACTGCGCTCATTATTCACTTGTGCCTCGATGTACAAAACGAGCCACCTGGTGTTTGATGGATTTGTGGATTGCTGATTGAGTGGTTCTAGGTTTTCCCATTAGATACGATTACTGACACACTTGGCTAAATGTTTAGCGTTCTGGCCTTTGGTCACATGGCTCCGGGGTTCGATTCCCGTCAGGGTTTGGAATTTTAACAATAATTTCTTAATTTTGCTAACACGGGGGCTGGGTGTATGTGTCGTCTACATCATCATTTCATCCTCATCACGACGCGCAGGTCTCCTACGAGCGTCAAATCAAAAGACCTGCAATTGGCGAGCCGAACCTGTGTTTGGACACTCCCGGTTGTAAAAGCCATACGCCATTTCCAATTTTACCGACACCCTTAAATGAACAAAATATAATTTAGTCTTAATTAACACAGTAACATTAGAATGATTAGTGTGTAAAGTCAATGTCATAGTTTGAAACATCACTTTTAGTACAGTTATTACCAACAGTAAAAACTACAAACACAAAGTTATTCTAAAACTGTCATTGAAAGTGATTACTCCATAAAATGAAGTAATGTTAGGCGGCGCTACCTGTTACGCAAGCGCAACCAGATGCTCATGTGTCATCTTTTTTTCACTATTTCCAGAATACACCTTCGATTTATTTCATGTGTCGAGCGTTTTCTACTATCCGAAGCTTCAGATGAGTAGTAACAGAAGGAAAATTTTATTACACAAAGTCGCAGTGTGATGGATTCTGTTTACTGCTTTACGCGTCTCAGCTCGGGCTATACAAAACTACGGCCTCATAAAACTAAAACCTGTTCAACAATAAATGAACAATTGAATTATAAATTGTGTCCCGGGCAATGAATATAATGCGCTGAATGTCCTCGTGCTACTTTTCCTCGGAAACCCATAAATTGTAATGCCCAATCATTGTTTGATATTTTTCCAACAACTCTCTCATACTTGGGACTAGATATACGTGGTCTGATATTACGTGTAGTATTGCCATGTGTCTGGAGATGTCCATAGCTGTAATTAAGTAGTGTTAACTTTTTTGTTCCTCTAAATACTTTCACGGATTTCTGTGACGTGAAGAATATGGAATATTTGTCCTTCAATAGTTTTTTCTTCTTCATATTGCATTATTATTATTATTATTATTATTATTATTATTATTATTATTATTATTATTATTATTATTATACCTATATTCCCAAATTATGGTGGGATCGTGAATGATTCGCAGGATTAGATTTTGTCCTGTTTGACGACCGGAAGTCCTTCCTGACGCCAACCCTATATGGAAGAATGTATTAACTAGTACGTGTTCCTGTGGAAGTTAGTAGAGTGGTGCGTTGAGTATATGAAGAAGAGTGTAATGGAAAAAACACAAGCACCTAGTCTCCAAATCCGAGGCATTAATCCAACGGGGTAAAAATTCTGAGGCTATCGGGGAATCGAACCCAGGACCCTCTGGATCTAAGGCCTCAACGCTGATAATTAAACCAAAGAGCGGGACCCACGTGGATTCTGTTTTCGTGATAGTAAATCTGTCAACGTGAGGTTAGTACACTTGAGTTCCTTTAAATATCACCGAACTGAACTGGGATGGAACCCACCCAACCAGCATGGGTCCCCGAAGGCCTGTTCTCTACCTTCTCAGTCACTCGGTCTGGCAGTTGTGATTAACAGAGCTTAAGAGCAGAATGGAGACCCGATCTGTATGACACCTTTATTTTCATGGCAACAGACAATATCCTATTACCAACCTTAAGAGTAGTCCGGTATCAGATCTCAATAACAGCGTGAATGTCTTGGCAATGTTCAGAAATGAATATGGGCCCTCCAGATCTATAATAAAATACATTACACACTGTCATTTCCCAGAATGTTTTTCTGCAACGTAACACTATATGGGAGTGAAACAAGTAGAACTCCTGCAGAAAAAAAGAACAAAGGCTTTCGAAAAGGGATATTCTAGAAGAAGGGTTGAGGTAAGGTTGATCGATCGAATAATAAACACATGCACGCAATACAAAACTACGACCTGATAAACTCAAGCCGGTGGAACAATAAATTAACGCTTTCGTAAGTTAAAAAATGAATTGTAAGCATTCTACAGCCGTTCGTGTCTCGGGCAATGTGCTTTGTGGCCTCCTTTAGTTCCTAAACTCTTTATCTCTAAATAATTAGAAACTGGTTCTAACCAAATTTGACCTACTTGTTCCAGTTTTGTATCCCCATCGTGGTTCAAATTTCTTACAAAGATTTGGTGATATTTGACTCGAAGGAGAGATAGGTTGGTCACTCTCTGAGACATGCAGAACAAAAGATTGGTTGAGGTTGCAGTATTGTGGAGAACTGCATTAAACCAGGCCAACAGGCAAACCCCTTAAACAGTGTTCTCCTCAGAAATTTTCGTCAGCTGGGTGGCAGGAGCGAGAGGCCGGCCAGGGATTATTACGTAACGTGAAAATGATAAAATGTCAATTTATTCCCCTCAGGGTATTAACAATAATATCAGACAGGTAAAAATTAACCGAAAAATATAACTATTTTAGTGTTATTATCACGAACAAGACATAACAGAGTATTTTGAACTTCTAATGTTCTACTGCTCGTTTTTTTACAAGTTTCTTTTCGTTGCACTGACGCAGATACGCCTTATGGCGACGATGGGACAGGAAGGGACTAGGAGTGGGAACGAAGTGGCCGTGGCCTTAATTGAAGTACAGCCTTAACATCTGCCTGGTGTGAGAATGGGAAACCACGGAAAACCATCGTCAGGGCTGCCGACAGTGGTGTTCGACTACGTCTACTGCTTGTAGTGCCTTCTCCTTTACTGAAGGCTGGCCACAATCACAGTGAAGTCGAATACTGTTCGTTTATAATCATGTAACACCGGTCCGGGGCTTGCCCACTCCCTTGCTGTGGAGTGCCCTACACGTCTGTGACGTCATGCGGAAGCGAATGCTCGCATGCGATTGCATGTTATTCCAGACACTACTCGAGCACTACACTATGTGAGAGTCAATGTAAACATTTAACCGCCGATGTAATTGATGCAGTTATGCTGATAATAATGAAGATTTATCATGTAAATAAACAGTTTTACCGAATGTGCATTTTAATTTGGAGCACCCATTGATTCAAATATGTAAGAATACTATGTAACTAACAATTACCTAGATTAGGGGAGACCGGGGCTAGTTGTTACAGGGGCAGGTTGTTACAAACATCTTTTTGAAAAAACCAATAGGAGCAGCGCACCCCTCTCCATATAATGTGTTGACCTTGCCGTCCCTCACAATCCAAGGGAGTCTCAGGCTGCGTGTGGATCTGTGAAATTTTTAAAATGGAAAAGTTTATTTTCGCTGTGTGTTTAGGCAGCGTCTTGCACCTTTCCGATCTTTAACCACGTGATCAAATATACAGGTAAACATATTTTTCTGTTTGTGATTTAAACCCTCAGACATAAGCCTTAGTTTTCTAATGTAAGATAATTCTATCTTTCCTCTGTGATTAACTGTAACGCAAAATATAAGATGGCGGCTACTGGGGCTAGTTGTTACTTACCACGCGGGGCACGTTGATACATGTAACAACGTCCCACGTGAAGTTCTTATTTCGATTCTCTCGTTTCTTACAGTGAACATGGTTCGTTCCCCTAAGAAGACAACTGAATGGATTAGCACAGACATGGAGACATTCGAAGCAGCCGCTTTAGAAGTAAGATCAAATAAATCTTCCATCAGGAAAGCTGCTATAGCGTTCGGAATTCAATTAATACGTTGCACCATTTCACAGTACCTAGAAAGAATTTCCTCGGGAAAATGAACATGTGAGGAACAGAATTACCAGCTGCCCTAACTGCGCACTAAATTTCCCCTTTCCCCTGATGTTACTGCACCAACTTGCTTTACGCCTTTTACTGCCAAAATTTTCCTGGGACGCTGCACTGTTGTGATAGCTGTTTCATCGCAGTTTCAAAGATCTAACGCAGACGATTCTTCGTGGAACAAGCCTGGCTCAAGTATATCCACAGTTACCATTAGCACAGATAGTCTCAAATTACCAAAAACATTAGAAGATGGAAATTCAGCATTACGGCATGTTTGAGACATAAATAATTTTAGAGAGGCATTCTTTCATATTTTTTGTCTTCACTGTAGGCTACGTAAATAAACTTCAGCTCAGACCATTATAAACTAGTAGAGTATTGGTTTAAAATGATGTTAATTAGGTCATAGGGGCAGGTGATAACCTATGATATTAATTGTGTATGTACGGTCAGTCCTAAGCCATAAGCCTGCTTGGATCCTCAACAACTCCGCCATCAGCTGTCATGGATGGCCTAGGCATCTCTGAAGAGGTGTACAAGGGAAATGAGGAGTAAGGTAGTTTACCGTTGCTTTCCTCACCGAGCCAGGAGTCACAAACATATCAGTCTGCCAAGCCCACTGAAATGCATGCACCAACTGACCTGATGAGCAACATTTTCACACCATTCATAGCAGGGACTGGCTGCATAAGGAATGACATTACTAGCATCGCTCATACCTAAGTCACTTTCATATTGTCAAAGCCAAGGATAAGACTGAACAGATAATTATGTTATATTTAATGAATGGGCTAAACATATTTTGAATTTAAAATGAAAATTATAAATATTTATCATATTTTCAGTGACATTTTACTCTATGTAACAAAGTGACCCTCGCATGTAACAACCTACCCCGCTGTGGGGCATGTTGTTACAGAATTCCTAAACTGATGATAATGTATCTTATTGACAAACGTGTGGATGTTCTAGAATTTTTCAACTGCTATTCTTATGATAAAAGTTTGTTCCTTCTATCAGCAAAATTGAAATTTCATTTGCTATTAACCTTAAAATTAAAAAAATTGAAAACCAAAAATTGTAACAACATGCCCCGGTCTCCCTCATGTTCGCCTGGAGGCCTGTAAACACATCAGAGCGGTGCGCCCATCTAAAAGGTCCTGGGGACAACACTGCTAGGTTCTTACCATCTCCTCAGAACGCGGACGAGTGACTTGATATAAGTGGTGAGCTAGGTGAGCACGGAGAGCTGACCTCATACGCTACTTGAGACTAGCAGACTAGCAGGTTGGACGGGCACGTGTTCACTATTGGGTCTGTAACTGGGGGATTGCGGCGGCGTACAATGCGGTGAGATGGACTGAAGAGCTGCATCAGGGCGGTCTAAATACTGGTGATTTAAATAAAAATGTATAGTCAGTTCCTGTGTGACCAATAGACTAGAAATATTCAATAGGAAATGCTATATTGGAATTTAGGAATAAGTTTATTTTTAACTTCATATAAACTCATAAAACAATTACACATACTTCGAGTTTCAGATGAATACCCGGGTATTATTACAGTTTGCTCAATTTTATTTCCTTCATATATATTACTCATAAAACAATTACACATACTTCGAGTTTCAGATGAATACCCGGGTATTATTACAGTTTGCTCAATTTTATTTCCTTCATATATATTGTAACGCTTACCCGCGGATTCTCAGGCGTAGAATTCATTCCAGTTTCATATAAAATTCAAGCAATAATGCCACACGCTTGCTTTCCTGTGAGGCAATGACAGTGCTTTAGCGCTCCGTGCGAACAATATGTGAAGCTATTCAGTTGTCCTTTCGGGTTGAACCGTGCTGTTGTTATTTGTTCATTCTGTACAGTTTGCAAACCCGGAAGAACAACTAAATGACTCGCACCTTATACAACAACATTGTAAGTTTTATGCGAATTATTTTCACACTCTCACACTTGTTATTTCATTTTTTTTAAACTTACAGTTGATCTTAACAGTGCTCCATTTGAACTCATTTTAAGTTCATTTTGACCGAGCTTGATAGCTGCAATCGCTTAAGTGAGGCCAGTATCCAGTATTCGGGAGATAGTAGGTTCGAACCCCGCTATCGGCAGCCCTGAAAATGGTTTTCCGTGGTTTCCCATTTTCACACCAGGCAAGTGCTGGGGCTGTACCTTAATTAAGGCCACGACTGCTTCCTTCCCACTCCTAGCCCTTTTCTGTCCCATCGTCGCAATAAGACCTATGTGTGTCGGTGCGACGTAAAGCAACTAGCAAAAAATTCATTTTGACGACATGCTTACGTGGACTTACATGTTGTAAAGAATTTTAGTATTGATGGCGGACCTTAGTGTCCGAAAATCGGTTACGTAATAAAATAGTGTGGTAATACGACTGTTTGTGATTAATAATAATAATAATAATAATAATAATAATAATAATAATAGTAATAAACTAAATAACCTACATACCGTAGAAGCTTCTCATTTGAAATACGTATGAGCTTAGCAGGCAGAAGTAACACATGTGACAGTCCCTCGGGCAGACCCAAAGAAATTCAATGAAGTCCAGACATTTTGGCAGCAGGTTGCCCTTTCCTACTCCTGTCCTTCTTCAGCACGCTAGTAAGGTCTCCATCCGTCTCACCTCGTCTGCTTTCCTGCATGAAAATGAGCTGAATTCGTGGTAGAAACAGCGCATGTGACTTCTTAAGTACCTCCTAAAACAATGCAAGACATGGCAACTACGTGTTGTAGCATTTATGATTAAATTCTATTCCTTTGTGTTGTTCAGATCTAGGAGGATTTTTACAACATTGGACCATGCATTTCACTACGTTTTCCCAACTCCAAGCTGGACGTATGAATACCCACAGCTACATGTTCCAAATGCTCTTTGAACACGTAAATAATCCGCCAGGTGGTCAGGATCGTTACAGCTGGAGTCTATGTGCTCTGACGCCGTGGTTAAGCGTTCGAGTCCCTTTGGTGGGAAAATTATTATCTACCAGACAGTTGACTGGGAGAGGCGATGGTATAGCATTTCTAGTCAATAGATGGCGTGGGAAAAGCTTGGATTTAATTACAAATATTTCCGAAGTTTCTTTAAGAAGTGAGGCCATGTTTCACGATGTTTATAGTGATTTGTTCGTCGTATGTAGATGTTAAGCCTTGAGCAGACACTTCGGTTTATTTGACGGGAGTAGGCTACGTTCCAACACCGTGTTTTACCCTCTCCCTGTTTCATTACCGTCATCAAACTACATTCAGATGCGCAGGTCACCTATTGGCGTCAAATGTATATATCTGCACCAGGTGATCCGAACGTATCCTTCGTCAGTCTAGGCACTAAAAGCCATATGATACAAAACGTAAAAACGCGCTAATTTCTGAAAAATCTTTAAAGTTTGAAAGAAAGCCTTTACGAACAATCTGTGTACCAAATGTAATAAATCCTATATTATGTACGCCTCTTTTCTTTGTAAGACTAACAGTTTACCTGTTTTTCTGGTTTCCTCCGTGTAAAGCACGCGCCAAAATAGCAGAAATATATATATATTTCCTGGAAAGTTTTCACAGGAATTTAATTCTATGTATACTATGTTGGCTCAGTTATGAATAGTACTAAGTAGGTCCCGAATGTTTATGACCTAAAAATGTTACAAATACTTAAGCATTTACGACCTAAAAAGTATTAAAATATGACAATAAATATGACTTCAATAATTTTTGGTAATATTTTCGAAATATTCAAAATATTCCCCAGTTTAAATTAACATTGTATTTAAATATTGTAATATAATAAATAGGCCTAAATAACAATATTAATTTTTATTATAGTACGATAATTTGAATTAATTTAATTACTCAATCCAAGGGTAACTATCGACTCTGCACAGAATGAAACAAATGTTACATTTTGATGGGCGACCAGAAATAATTAAAATAGCAAATTACATACATTTCAAAGTTTTCAAATAGCAAAGATCTTCTATTTTCAAGCAACATTGCCTTATAACAGGAGAAAGACCGCTGAACATCGCAGAATGTTATTGGGGCATATTTGAAATAAGTCCAATCACTACAGTTCAGTTGAGATTCATCTTTCAGTCGCTTTCTACGCATCTGTCTCTTTCTATATACCTTACTCTCCTAATTCAACATACATGTATATTTCTAAGAAAGAAAATTGTAAGTAATTACAGAAAACAGACAATAACTGGGAGAAGTGAAAAGTCCGTCTTTGAGATGATTGCAAGTAGGTATGCGAAAATGGAATAAGATAAAAATTAGACACAAAAAAAATCACGGGGAAATAAGACCACAATATGGAAACTTTTGTAAAATTACGAAAAAACGTTAAAAAGCCAAAATATGACTTTATATGATCCGTGGAAATTTTAGTCACCGATGAAAAAGTAATGCTAAGTTGTATTTTTCATGGAAAGAATATAAAGAAAAAATGACTTGTAATAATCATCCAGGCACTAGTACTACGTCTTTAGGCAGTGCATTCACTTTCTAAGGGTTCCAGATGTATATCACACTCTATGACTTTCCTGACACTGCATGGCCTCCTTATATGACAGACACAGATAGACAAACTGATAAAACAGTTCTATATTCGATTCCCCTGTCATCTTCGTTCAGACCCATCCTGTCATCTCCTCGCAGCGTAAGAGGACCCTGAAGCAGCGCTGGCCCTGAAGATATCTCCGGGAAGTATTACGCTAGGCTGCCTGCATAACACAGATCTTACGTGTAAGGCTTCTCGTCCATTGGAAGCGAAAACCTGCGAACTGCGAGTTCGGACGAATCTGTGCGAAGACAGTTCGACCGAAATCGTGCGTATGCTGTCGTTCCTTCGTTGCGTATTCGGCCGAGTTATTTAGTTGGCATATGCGTGAGGATTGTGTGACCTTTATGCATTAGGTACACATCTTCTAGCGACCAGAGCTCAGAAGTGGAAACGGGAGTAGTTAAATTATATTTTAAGGAAAAGACAAATGTTTGGTGAATTTTCACGTGCGTGGGCTGATCTGGAAAAGTACGAGAGGTAGTACTTCGGCTATTTTCGCATGAAATATTAAACATTTCGATACATATTACACAAAGTACAATGTCAGTTAAAGATGAACAGTAACATTCCAGAAATTGTTTCACCTGAAGACCGTCTAATTGTAAGTTTGAGGTAAGCAATGTTCATTTTGAAATGAGAAGCAGGAGAACTTATCCTCTTCTACTTATTTTTTTCCAATTTTAACATTCATTTCCTAATTCCCAACCAGGCAGAAGAAATCTTCTCTTATTCAGAGAATAATTGCAAACTGATTATGTCTTCTAACAGCGACAGGTAATAGAAATAGCGGAAATGATTCTCACCAGTGCGATAAAGCCTGGCTGGAGAGGCCACAGCACTCGGGTGTATGTGTGAAGTTTCGTTGTCAAGTCACATAATTTCTGAAATGAAAAACTTCATTTATATTTTCTATAATTCGAACACTGGAGGCAATGATTTATTATATCGTATAACACATATTTTATAAAAAATCAGATGTAAGTGTGAAGTGATCGGACGGGAAAATAAAAATATATATTGCTAGAGTTTTAAGTGAAAATTACGTTTCGAATTTGTGTTATAAATAATCCTCAGATATAAGAATGAAGTGGTATAAAATGAATAAACTATATAAAATTAAATTTACCTGGCTCACACATATCTCTCGCCACCTCACTCCATAATTTCTGCACATTCCGCATGTGATAATTAGACTCTCGATGGTTCCACAAATACTTACCATCTTGAACCAGAAGTATCATCTTTTCATCGCTGATGATGGAACGCGGCTCTTCGGCCGAAAAATCCAAACCAAACTGGATAGTTCACAGTTCGCAGGTATTCGTGCGTTCTCTAACGAACAACGCCGGTTCCAGTGGAAGCAGTCCAGCTTGAATTAAGCGGTTTGGATCGTTCGGCCGTTTTCGTGCGCGTTCGTACGAATTCGCCATCGCAGCCTTTCCCAGGTTTCCGCTCTCAATGGACGAAAGCCATAATGCTGTCGACGGTGCTAGGCTTCCTGCTGGGCAAGTCGACATCACATACACGCAAATCAAAATACATTTCAGAAGAATGGTTGGCAATAATCAGTGATAGAATCCTTTCAATGCTTTCATTCTGTTCTCAAACATCAAAGCACATTTATTTCTCTTTGTGGAAAGGAACGAAATTAAACACAAGTAAATGAAGAAAGGTTGGCCTCTTACATTAATTAAGGCTTCCCACAATCTCAATCAAGGTATCATTTCAATATATTGAGCTGCTGAATCTACATTTTTTCAATTAGAAAAGAGAATACAACGAAATGGTATTGAACCTAATCAACTCGACCGCAACGCTGCATTACCTACAGACCATTTTCATATAACTTCAACCAGTTGGAGATTACGGTTCCAAAACTCGCTAAGTCCATTTCCATACTCTTTTCTAAGCACGTGTAAAAACACTGAAAGGAGTCTTCTTTAAAATATACTTGTCTATGAATATAAAAATGCTGTTACCTTCTTCTTGTATTACTATTATTATTAATTCATTTTTCGTTATGCCTATTCGAAGAGCACGTTTGAACTTGTCCGCTGTCTTGATGGGTTTTGTCTTCTTATTCTCCCAAAATCTGGCCTGGATTAGTCAGAACTTCTAACAAACATATAACAACATTTTGATTATTGTAGAGGTCCATAATGAGTAACACGAGTTATACTCCCACTCTCACATTGCTTATTAATTGGAATAATTTAGACCATAAAGTCCTATAAAATGCATTTTGATAGTCAATGAATCATAGGTAGAGATGTCCGACTCGTTCGCTGAATTTTCAGCGTACTGGCCTTCGGTTCAGAGGGTCCCTGGTTCGATTCCCGGCCGGGTCGGGGATTTTAACCTTAATTGGTTAATTCCAGTGGCCCGGGGACTGGGTGTTTGTGCTGTCCCCAACATTCCTGCAACTCACACACCACACATAACACTATCCTCCTCCACAATAACACGCAGTTTCCTACACATGGCAGATGCCGCCCACCCTCATCGGAGGGTCTGCCTTACAAGGGCTGCACTCGGCTAGAAATAGCCACACGAAGTTTTTTTATAGGTAGAGATTTTGGCTCCTGCTTATCTATATATATAAAATTGGATTTTGGTATGTTTGAAGCTAATAGACTCAAAAACTACTGGACTGATTTAGCTGAAATTTTCACAGTTCGTTCTTATTACACTTGAGAGGGATTATGAAGTGGTTTGAACGAAATCTGATTGGTAGTTCGGCACTAAGGGGTGAAAAATAAAATAGTGGAAGATAAGCAAACCGCAAGATAAGTCCGATCAGCGGGTTGCCTACCAAACAGTATGTGAAGATTATGATGTGTTCTTTAAAATTTATTTCTGCTTTTATCAAATAGTGTGGGGGCAGGACACCCCTCCCAGCCCAAGGGGAGAGGATGGAATGTAAAAGTAATCGAAAATGACCGATATTAGTGTCGTATATGCTGAGGTAAATAAATGTACACTGGCAGGATAACGTCTGTCGGGTTTTGCTAGTTAAACATATTCCAAGAATTGTTCGTCTATAAAGGAGGGAAATTCAGAATTTTCGCAGTTCATTTCTCATGCGTACCTATTATGTTTATTATAGTTTCTCCTACCGAATGTTATGATATATTTGAGCAGCACGGGAGGCTGACTGGAAAGTAAAACACTTCAAAACTATTGCGAACAATTGGTGTAAGACCCTACTTCCATTCAACATATCAGAACTGAAATTGATAGCCTGTGTAAAAGACTTGCATAAGCAAGAACACGTTTCTCTCGGAACCGTTTACGTCTGAGGAGAGACATTTTATTCAGTACTTAGAAAGGGACAAATTTGGATTAACATTCTTCACTCTCTTAGAAATACAGTATATCACAAGTAAGGTTTCCTTGCTGGAAACTAAAAAAATATTCAAAATACTTTGAAGTACCGGTACTTAGTGGTGCCACGTAATAGTGATATCTATTACAAACCTATATGAAATCCTGCTCAATGTGCTACAGAAGGCAGTAAACAGAGTTACATACAATGCAGAGAAACTACTAGATTAGTTCCGCACGGTTCATTTTAAAGCATATTCTTCTTTACATTCATATAAATAGCCAATGGAATAGTGAATCAGACGCATTTAAAATTTTTCATTTTATGCATTATACCGTTTCAAGTGTACGTTAAACGCAATTTTATGTATATTGGAAATAATAACATTTTTTCTGAACTTTGCTTTCGCATGCAGGTGCAAAGTTGCGAAGTGCTTTGACTGAAGTATTTTTTATGGATATTGTAATATTTGAGCTCTTTCATTTCAGTCAAAATTATTAAACGGTTACAGTCCTATAACTATTATTATTTGTATCCATACAGAAAACATACGTCCGTCACAAAGTGTACAGACTTACGTTTATTGTATTACTGCTATTGCTGAAATGTTTACAAAAGGTAGTGGGGGAGTTTCGAAACTATAATATTCAGTTGTGAATATATAAACTTACATAATAATACGTATTTTTGGCAATGCCATGGTAGTGAATTATGTTTCCTCTAAACAGTCACTTATTCATGAATAATATTTATCACTGGAAATCAAGTTTATTGAGTGTTTTATATAAATAGTCATCATAATTACGATAGCTTACCTTCAGTTCCATTACATTCATCTCGTAAATAATTCAGACATTGCTGATTGCCTTTGATTTCCTGACATCCATCTGGTAATGACATCCAAATGTGGCTGACCATTCAAAAATATTTTTTTACCACCAGATGCGTTCTTTGATAACAACAATTCATCTCTCACAGAATACGCAATAAATGACAAAACACAAATGTAAGGATAATGAGATATTGCCTTTACTAAAGTATCTTTATAATTTCTTACAACGTTGTAATTACATGTTGGACAAAGGTGTATTATATTTTTCAAGCCTTCTCACAAATCTCTTTAAAAATATACTTTCATGTTGTAAACAGGGATATCACAATTAGTAAGGCTTCTCTACAATTACTAATAACATTGAACTTTCGCTTTCAATTAAACCTGTTAGTACACAATTTTTCAACTAGAAAAATAAACTCCCCCTTGCGTATATACGTGCCTGCTCATCACGTGTAGCGGGCAGCCTATACTGCAGACATTCGACGTTGATCTCGGAGGTCACATAGCGGCAAGTACAGCTCGAGCTCCTGAGTTCACCTCTCAGACTCGTCCCAAAATTTTGAAATTGGTTAATGACGTTCCTCCTGAAAATGTAATCGTCATGACGAAATGAATCACTTCAAGTCGCAAAGCGTAAGTAAATAGCGAAGAAATGTGTACCAGTGACGACACACCACAGGAGAAAGACACCAGTGTGTAAAGAGAAAACGGGTCAAGATTTGTTTTCTTGTCATTTTTATGGTTTTTAACACTTACGTTTTACTTTCTGGGAAGTATATTGAATGTTATTTATTACCAAATGTGCTTCACTTACGAACCGATTCGTTCTTCCAGTATCACCCAATATGACGACGGTATTTCGACAAATTATTATCTTATAAGTACTCATCTTCTGTAGTAATTATTTCACAGCTACTAAAATATCAGTGGAATTCAAGATAGTTGAATTATTTGTGCAAATTGCGTTCTCTCTCCCGTCAGGGTTACTTTTATTCCACACTTTCGATTTCAATTAAGTGTTAAATAAATATAATCTTTTTGATAAAATAAAATTCTTTTATATACATATCGCAATACTAACTTACTGCAGTCGTTTAAGTGCGGCCAGTATTCAGTATTGGGGAGATAGTGGGTTTGAACTCCACTATCGGCAGCCCTAAAGATGGTTTTCCGTGGTCTCCCATTTTCACACCAGGTAAATTCTGGGGCTGTACCTTAATTAAGGCCAAAGCCGATTCCTTCCCACTCCTAGCCCCTCCCTGTCCCATCGTCGTCATAAGACTTATCTGTGTCGGTGCGACGTAAAGCAAGTTGCAAAAAATGGGAAACTACGGAAAAACATCTTTTGACCTTCCGGCAGTGGGGGCGGAACCCACCATCTCCCGAATACAAGCTAGTAGCTGCGTGACGCAAACCACACAGCCACTTGCTCCGTAGGGAGGAAAGTAACACACACAAGCATAAACACAGTGACAGGTTGGTGTTGGCAGAGGGTAAAGGCAAGATGTATGTATGTTTAGTCCTCAGCCCGAAGGCTGGATGGATCCTCAACAGTTCCGCCATCAGCTGTCATAGATGGCCTAGGCATCACTGAAGAGGCGTACTAGGGAAATGAGGAGTGAGGTAGTTTCCCGTTGCTTTCCTCACCGAGCCAGAAGTTGCTATTACATATCAGTCTGCCAAGCCCACTGAAATGCATGGACCAACTGACCCTATGAGCAATATTTTCACACCATTCATAGCAGGGACTGGCTGCAGAAGGAATAGCATTACTAGCATCACTCATACCTCAGTCACTTTCATTTAGTCAAAGCCAAGGATAAAGCTGAGACAGATCAATGAAAGTAACAAAATTGCTCTAGCCCATACCAGAAGGCTGTAAACACTAGGTCCCACCAGCAAAGGCATAAAGGCAAGATAACGCATGAAATTACAAACTCCACCAAGAGTTACCTTCACAGATAAACTCCTAATTGTCTTACATCATTTATCTCAGCTCCCAAAGAGTTCGTATATGATTTCTAGTTTCATAATGGGAAAAGCATGTACACTCGTAGAGGTAACACTATACAGTTCATTATTGATATACCAGAAATATAACATAATACGCAGTATAATACAGGAGAAGAGAGAAACAAAACAGACAGAAAGTGGGTTAATAATTTCTTGTGGCTATTTCTAGCCGAGTGCAGCCCTTGTAAGGCAGACCCTCCGATGAGGGTGGGCGGCATCTGCCATTTGTAGGTAACTGCGTGTTATTGTGGTGGAGGATAGTGTTATGTGCGGTGTGTGAGTTGCAGGGATGTTGGGAACAGCACAAAAACCCAGCCCCCGGACCATTGGAATTAACCAATTAAGGTTAAAATCCCCGACCCGGCCGGGAATCGAACCCGGGACCCTCTGAACCGAAGGCCAGTACGCTGACCATTCAGCCAACGAGTCGGACAGAAAGTGGGTTAGTTCGTGCACTAGCATTCCTTAAGGTGGTGCTGATCTTTTCAGATATTCATCTAAGGAGGTGAGCTGCATGCACCTTTTTAATCATATACCATCTTTAATCTTTGACAGGGCCAGAAATTAAACCCGAGCCTCCAAGAATTACAACTAATAGCGCTCACTGATTTAAACGTACATATTTGAACAATCTTTTCCACTCTCCTCGATAGCACGCCGGCCCCACGTTCTAGGGATAGTGAACAAATGTCTTATCCGGGAGTTCCTGGGTTGATTCCTGGGAAGGCCAGGGAACCTGGATATGAGGGCTAGTTAGATTTCCGCTCAGCCCACATGAAAACAGTTGAGAAGCTTTCTGACGGGTGGTAGCAGCACCCGGTCTAGAAATTCAAGAATAACGGCGAGAAGATTCGTTGCACTGACCTTACAGGCGGAAGACGAAACAAAGGTTACTTACTGTATGTAATCGCAGTCCGCCTCTGTGGTGTAGTGGTTAGCGTGATTGGCTACCACCCCGGCATCCCGCGTTCGATTCCCGGCTCTTCCACGAAATTTTCAAAGTGGTACGAGGATTGGAACGGAGTCCACTCAGCCTCGGGAGGTCAACTGAGTATAGGGGAGTTCGATTCCCACATCAGCCATCCTTGAAGTGGTTTTTCGTGGTTTCCCACTTCTCCTCCGGGCAAATGCCGTGATGGTACCTAACTTAAGGCCACGGACACTTCTTTCCCTATTCCTTGTCTGTTCCAACCTTCCCACCCCCCTACAAGACCCCTGATTAGCATAGCAGGTGAGGCCTCCTGGGCGAGGTACGGGTCCTCCTTCCCAGTTATATCCACGACCAGAAGTCTCACACTCCAGGACATTGCCCCTGAGGCGGTAGAGGTTGGATCCCTCACTGAATCTGAGGGAAGAACCAACCCTGGGGGGTGAACGGATTAAGAAGAAGACTGTCATCGCAATTGAATAAAATTAGAACTGTTTGAATTATAGATACCTAAGGCTTTGAATAGAAGTGTAGTTTACTGAAAATGACATTGAAGAATTTTACTACAGAATAAGTACGTCTTCAGAATAGCTTCTGGATTGGATGAATGCTGCCACCCTTGTGACTAACATTTCAAAGCAATGCTTCTTGAAGGCAGAAAGTTCCACAACTAGACGCACAAACCAAACACTGCGGCCGGAATATTGCTGCTGGTCTGGACTTCACGGTGTTCAAACGTTTATATCTGTTTGCTCAGACTCAAGCCACTAAGCCTCGTGTCAACCGACTGGTCACTGCTCGCCCAATCTCTCTCTGACTCACTTGTGATTATAGGGTTCCTTTATGTGGGATTATCACGCAGCTACGGACACCAAGTGAGGAGGCTTGGGTTGGCAAGGGAACAGATGAGAAAATCATTCAACTGGCTGCTACTGGGTAAGACTACGCGGATTTGAAATACATTGTTATTTATTTTTTAACATGTCTGGCTGCTTCTCTGAATGTAGATCGTATTAGGGAGATAGTGGGTTCGAACCCCACTGTCGACAGCCCTGAAGATGGTTTTTCGTGGTTTCCCATTTTCACACCAGGCTAATGCTGGGGCTGCACCTTAATTAAGGCCACGGCCGCTTCCTTCCTATTCCTAGGCCTTTCCTATCCCATCGTCGCCATAAGACCTATCTGTGTCGGTGTGACGTAAAACAAATAGCAAAAAAAAATGAATGTAGATCATACTGGTAATCGATTCGGAGGGTTCTAGGTTCGATTCCTGCCAGGGTCAGATATTTTAACTGCATATGATTAATTCCTCTGGATCGCCCTCTGTGTGATATTATTTGTCTTAATACACTTGTCTTCTTCAACATATAACACTAACAACCAGTACCGAATCACGTACTAGTGACTACATCCCTCCACACAGATTTAGCGTAGGGAAGGCCGCCCGGTCGTAAAACTGAGCCAAGGCACATAAAATGCTGATCCCTATAAATTGAGAAAAAGATCAGGAAGCATAATAATAAGACGACGACTTTACCACAATTTTGAGTACGTAACACCTAGAAAAAATGTAGAGAGTCCCACATATATCCCAAATGCTTCGAGGATATTCGTAAGCTATTTACAATAATTATATAGTTATATACAAGTGAGGAGCCTGAAATTATTAGTATGAAATTTAAGTCTCTTCAATCATTCTCAAATTTCGAAATTCTTTCTCTCTTCACACATTCTCAAATTTCGAAATTTTAAGTCTCTTCACTCAATCTCAAGTTTCATTTAACTTATTTTATATCAACTAAACTTCCTAGTTTATTGGTTGGCGTTATCACAAAGTATATTATTCCGAAATATTTTCTTTAAACTATATGATTAAGAAAACAGGAGATATTTTCAGAGTGACCTAGACAGTTGACAAATACAAAGTACAAAAGTGATTTATAAACATCTCAAGAGAGGCATGAAGCGCGAATCAAGCTACGTCCTGGACGACTACTTTGCTTACACCGAAGTGAGAAACATTGTAACGAAAGTTACAATAATAATAATAATAATAATAATAATAATAATAATGCTATTTGCTTTACGTCCCACTAACTACTCTTTTACGGTTTTCGGAGACGCCGAGGTGCTGGAATTTAGTCTCTCAGGAGATCTTTTACGTACCAGTAAATCTACCGACACGAGGCTGACGTATTTGAGCACCTTCAAATACCACCGGACTGAGCCAGGATCGAACCTGCCATGTTGGGGTCAGAAGGCCAGCGCCTCAACCGTCTGAGCCACTCAACCCGGTACGAAAGTTATCAGGGAGTTGTTACTCTGTACGTAAAGGGAAGCTGTATGATGGGAACGTGTTGTTTTTTTTTTGTTTTTTTTTGCTAGGGGCTTTACGTCGCACCGACACAGATAGGTCTTATGGCGACGATGGGATAGGAAAGGCCTAGGAGTTGGAAGGAAGCGGCCGTGGCCTTAATTAAGGTACAGCCCCAGCATTTGCCTGGTGTGAAAATAGGAAACCACGGAAAACCATTTTCAGGGCTGCCGATAGTGGAATTCGAACCTACTATCTCCCGGATGTAAGCTCACAGCCGCGCGCCTCTACACGCACGGCCAACTCGCCCGATGGGAACGTGTTTAATGTTGTGTATGATCTTGAAATAATTCACAATGGCGTCAAAATCTTTCTTTCTTTCTTTCTTTCTTTCCTTCTTTCTTTCTTTCTTTCTTTCTTTCTTTCTTTCTTTCTATCTTCGTCAGCTAACAATTGCTGATCTTTATCAATTTCAAATAAAGCTGTTAGATAAGTGATGAAGCTTGATCTCGTTCTCCTGTCTGTCGATCCATTAGGGATGTATAGATCATTTCCAACTGTTCACTTATTCTAAGCGTAGTTCTCTTTAAGTTTCAATTCTAACTACTTAACTTTACGGTATTCAGAGATTATCAGGATTAACTTCCCCAGGAGTACTTTCCTCTTCTGGTAAATCTATGACAGGGGCTGCCTGGCCGAGGCTGTAAAGGCGTGCTCGGTTCACTCGGAAGGACGTGGGTTCGATTCCCCGTCAGGAAGTCGAAAAATTTAAGGAACAAGATTTCACTTCCGGAGGTACACATGATCCTCAGATTCACTCAGCCTACACAAAAAAGGAGTACCGCGTCAATTCCTGCGGGTAAAGGTGGCCGGGCGTAGAGCGAACCACTCTACGCCGCTAAGTGCCGAGGTTACGGATGGTGGAAGCCTTTACCTTCCAGTGCTCCCTGGGCCTTCATGGGATGTACGGAAATGACTTTGCTTTGGTTTGTTTGGTAAATCTACGACATGGGGTTGGCGTACTTCAGCACCTTCAAAAACAACCGGTTGAGCTGGAATAGAACTCTCCAACTTCTAATCAGGAGGCCTGCACTCTCCTATCTACCGAGATCGATAGCTGCAGTCGCTTAAGTCCGGTCAGTATCCAGTATTCGGGAGGTAGTGAGTTTGAACCCCACTGTCGGCGGCCCTGAAGATGGTTTTCCGTGGTTTCCCATTTTGACACCAGCCAAATTCTGGGGCTGTATCTTAATTAAGGCCACGGCCGCTTCCTTCCCACTCTTAGCCCTTCCCTATCCCAACGTCGCCATAAGACTTACCTGAGTCGGTGCGACGTAAAGCAACTTGTAAATAAACAAAAACAACTCTCTCCCATCTGACCACCTTCGCACGGTTTGCATTCAGTCATTCCGTATTCTTGCATACCACTTTCCATTCAATGTAACCAGTGCATCAGTCTGACATTAGTTTGATCTTTCACACTTTTAAGACACATATACAACTTGCTTTACGTCGCACCGACACAGGTAGGTCTTATGGCGACGACGAGATAGGAAAGGGCTTGGAGTGGGAAGGAAGCGGTCGTGGCCTTAATTAAGCTACAGTCACAGCATTTGCCTGGTGTGAAAATAGGAAACCGCAGAAAGTATCTTCAGGCCTGCCGACAGTGGGATGCAAGCTCATAGCTGCACGCCCCTTACCGCACGGCCAACTTGCCCGGTTGAAGACACATATAACAGTTCAATTATTCAGTTTTCCTTTCATAACATTTAAGTTTGTAAGAGGCTAGTATTTGGTATCCGATTACAAGGTGTTTCTTCGGCTTGTGTAGTATCAATTAATTTTTGTTTTATTTTTTATAACACAGTGGTACGGGAAAGTGGTCGTTTCTTACAGGAAAGCTGGGCGGTACTGAGGTACGAGGGAATTGCGGAAAAAGGTCAAGTCATTTTTCAATGTTATTGGAATGGAAAGAAAGGAGTAGATTGGAGGAGTAATGACGGTTCATTGGGCTTTCACCGAACTCTCGGCAAGTTATTCATGTTATCCATCTTCCGAGATGCCTAGTTGGAACATCGGACGTCAGCACCGGCCGCACTAACAATGGCGTTCCTTCATTAAAGATCTTGGCAAACAAAGGCTATTCCTGAGTGATATATTCCGTATATGAAAAGTGAAGGATAGCGTGCCGTTCGTAACAATGATAAAGACTGAAAGTATACGATATTCATTGTAGTTATTATTATTGACATGTAGGCTCTAGGATCGATTTCCGGTCAGGTCAGGGATTTTTACCAGGATCTGAATACTAAGAATAGCAAAGCAAAGTCACCTCCGTACATGCCATGTAGGCCCTTGGAGGAGTGGAAGGTAAAAGCTTCCACCTTTGTTAACCTCGGCACATGATGGGGTAGAGTGGTTAGCTCTACGCCCGGCCGCCTTTGCCCCCAGGAATCAACCTGGTACTCATTTTGGTGTAGGCTGAGTGAACCTCAGGGCCATATGCACCTCCAGAAGTGAAAATCTCGTTTCTTAAATTTTACGACTTCCTGACGGGGATTCGAACCCACGTCCTTCCGGGCGAATCGAGCACGCCTTTTACCGCCTCGGCCAGGCAGCCCCTTACTAAGAATAGCGGCTGAGAGAATTCGACGCGCTGACTAAGAGTTATTTTCTTTTGATAATAATTCAAGTTATGTCTGACCATCACCATCATCATCATCCGCTCTATTACCTTCCAGAAGTTTCATACTCTAGCAAACGTACTATCGGTGAAAGAAAATGAAAAAAGTAAGAAGCGGATAGTATTTTGTGTTTCTCGCAGGTTCACTTTTCTCAGGAACAACTTATAGTTATAATTATTGTTGCGGGTATCCACGGGGTTCATATTTGCAAGGGAGGTGAATTTTCTTTTGATAATAATTCAAGTTATGTCTGACAAAATATTAATTGCGAGGAACATGCAATATCATTCACTCATCCTTTTTATTTTTTAAGCGACTATACATCTCAGAAAATATTCAATAAATTTTCAAGGTATATTCTTGAATTTCAGGAATATGTTTATTATTATTATTATTATTATTATTATTATTATTATTATTATTATTATTATTATTATTATTATTATTATTATTATTATTATTTGACAATTTCTAACGATGCGAGAAAGTTATTTGCTATTAAAATAGGTCTTCAAAATTTTAACTGTATATTTTTCAAATGTCATATTATCTGCAAAAATCAAGCTTTTGCGTATTATTCTAAATTACTGTTGAAAGAATTTATTTTCGTGTAGATGATGAACTACAATGAACCGAGCGATTTGGCCATGTTGTTGGGGGCGCGCACCTGTGAATTTGCATTCGGGAGATAGTGGGTTTCGAAACCACACTGTCGGCAGCCCTGAGGATGGTTCTCCGTAGCTTCCCATTTTTGCACTAGGCAGATGCTGATTATGTACCTTGATTGACGCCATGGCCGCTTGCTTCCTATCCCTTTCTAGACCCATCGTCGCCATAAGACCTATCTGTGTCGGTGCGACGTTAAAAACAAGTAGCAAAAATACAATGAATTTAACAGATAGGCTTATTATTCATTCATATAGATTTTCGATAAATTGACATTTTAATTTGTATTTGTATGGAATTTCTTAACCGGTAAGTTCTGAAGTATTAGATCAAATAATAGCTTGCTCTTGCTCTAGAAAGTAAATAATTCAACTCAATTAATAAACGTCATGCAAGGTTCAGTGCTATGTTGTGTTCACATCCCACGCTTTCTATCCTTATTGAAATCTCCTTACTAAAATGTAAACAATTAAAGAAAAATATTGTTAAACTGTTCATGATAACATCATGTGTAGAGTGTGTTTTATAACAATGAAATGATACGAATATATATTGAACATTTCCCTTGGAGTCATAAGTAGCCAGAATCCTAAATTCATTGCATGAGACCCCATATAAATTACAAGTCATGAAGAGTCATGGAAAGTCCCTTTTAAGAAGAATTGGCGACGAAACCGTCGTTGTAAACGTCAGTAAATTGTAAGTGAAACAATTTGGTTGTTAGTGGTAAAGACTTCAGACCGCTAAATAGCTCCAGAAGTCAAATTGTCGAAAGACGCGCCTGTTTTTTTTAATACAGTTACATCGAAAATCTAGTGCCTAGCTTATGAGTTAACGGCACAATTGGTTAAGAGAAACCCTTAATGCTTATCATCAAAATAGCTACTAAACTAAGTTAGTATGTTTTATGTCATAATCATCCATAATTATATTTTCTGTGTCGTGAAAAGTGTCAGTAAACTTTCGGCGGTAAATGCGGATGGCATGGTAGTGGGAAAACAAATTCACACAAACACGCCGCGCCATTTGCAATCCCCGCATTGTTTCCGGTGAATTTGAGGTGACACCACGTCATTCGAACTGACACTGTAACATTTGTTGGGAAGGCTAAGTTCCCAGAAGGAAAGGTAGTTTTGGCCAAAGGTGGCTATATAACGTCATCTCCAAGTGGAGGTAGATCAGAAGGGAAAGCATTCCGAAATGAGGAACTGTCATGTAGATTCACATCGAGACAACAGACAGTCATTATAATGGTGAAATCCTGCAGCTGAATTAGAAAATATCATTGTTTTACTTTATTGGGTGTGCGGATCAGTGATTTTACGAACGTGTTCGGTTGGCGAGGAAGAGATCATGTGAGGGACATTTTTAAGTCGTTATTTTCAGGTGAATGATATCAAATAAGAATGAAAGGAAGATTATATTTTGTAAAGCCACTGTCTGTCGAGATGGCTAGATAAGGGATTGAGAGAGGCAGGCTGGTGAGTCTGTTATAATGCAAAGCCACGTACGACTTCCAGGTATGTAAACTAACTTTTGTAAAGTGCATTCGTTTATCGAAATCGAAACCGACTTTCAACCTATTAGGTCGTGTTACGTACATTTAGTACGTGTTGAAGAGATGTTAAGTACAGAACAAAAATGGCTAACCAGACACCAGTGGGATCCGAACCCACAACCTCCCCATTTCGCGTCGGTTGCTCTACCAATTGAGCTATGGTGGCCTAGGCCATCTTTGTTCTGTTGGAAAGGATCTGAGCTACAGGTCTGGTACTACTACCATCACACTGTAGAGTGCGTTTAAGTTGCTCGTTGAGGGCCAAGTCAATGAATATTGAATTTTCATGACCGCATGGAAATCGAAACCGACTTTCAACGTATTAGGTCGTGTTACGTACATTTAGTACGTGTTGAAGAGATGTTAAGTACAGAACAAAAATGGCCAACCAGACACCATTATGTCACCATTTTATTTCTGTATCTGTGAGGCATTTTGGTCACCCTTTTTATTTCGTGAAAATGTCAGAGATGTGCAACGGAAAGTATTTTTTTTTCTTGGATAATCGGGAGAGCCGCGAAATTAGCATGTGAAATGCTGAACAGAAGTAGATATGATGGCTGTAAAACGAATATAATGTCTAGAGCGAAGTATCATTTCCGTACGTTTATATCCTATATTTGTTGTTTGTCAAAGGTAGGATATTTGTCGCGAAATTCTGCTTAGGGTAAAGATGAAGTTCCTGTAAGTGTAATCCATGGTTTACTATTTAGAGCGCGATTGAGTAGTAATGATGGGATGCCAACTGCCGCGGAAAGCAAACCATCTTGTGTTCGGAGCTGTAAATTTGTCAAGAGAAAGTGTGAGGCGAAATTGGTGTGTGATTTGTGGAAGCGAAGTGTTTTTCGAAAGGTCTTGTTAAAAGCTGTGTAGAATTGATGAGAAAAAATGACGGTAAAATTTTGTAAGTCAAGTTGTGAGTTACGGTTTTAGAAATATTGTGTTGTCAAATTCAGATATGCGAGAAATGATGGTTAGTTTGTCACAGATTGTTTTATGTAACAACATAGTGGATCACGTAAGAGAGATATTCCATATTATTGTCGTTTAGAGAATTTGAGATATCAAGTGGTTCCAGTCTTGCAGAATGAGGTGGAAATGTGATTCAGGTTGTTGAAATCCTGTAGTGCTGAAGAGATTTTTGTGCCAGGATTTTCATTTTAGGGAACCCGAGTATTTATATTTTGTGGTGTAATTTAATGATGTGGGGATAGGGTCATTTCATAGTTCGGATCCCACGTGAAACCGTAGGACCGTGAGGGATAAGAACATTTCAAGTGACGTTTTAAATTAAATCTGTTCGCATATTCTGTGTTGGTTTAGAAGTGTTATTTCAAGCGAGTTGTCAGCGAGACGAGGTTCCATTTAATACAGTTCAAGATAACGTGCGTGGATTTCTTTTAGATATAGTGAGGAGTGGTCTTCTTTCCAGGTAATAAGCCACCTGTTCTCGGTCAGCGAGGCAGTTCATTGTCAGAAATAAATTGTGTCTGAGATTTTCTCATTTATAATAAATGTTTGGAATTAGATTTCATTATTTAAGAAGAGAGTCGTTTAGTAAAGAACTTGATATTCATTATCGGTGTGACGGAAATGATGCGAAGTTGTGTTATGTTGTGAATAACCATTTTCAGAGATGACAAAATTTAAGAATACGTAGTGATGTTGCTTCGTGTTGTTCAGGGTTGTCCAAAGTTTTGCGATTATTTTATTTGAATGTCACGATAGCTTGTCAAACCACAGAGTTCATGATGGATGAGTGTATTGTTGTAATTGTTGTTTTCCAAGGCACAAATGTAGGTTCATGTAATATGAGGTCATGCTTATGGAGCACATGGGGTGCAGTAGTCCATCCATCCTAGAGTTGGGTGAGATGCGTTAAAAAACTTGATTCTCATCGGCCTAAAATCATATCGAAGAATGTGCCGCAATTAGTCCAAGGAATAACCGTAGACGTTATAAGCGATTGACATGGGGTGTTTTATTTTGAGTTGTGTGTATATTTATGCAGATTATAAGTTTTAAGTTTAGGATTATCCAAAGTAGTTTCTTAATAATTATTAGTGTTATAATGTGAACTTGTTGAGCGGCATCATGAAATAAATAAAAGGTACCGGTAGTTATGACAATGTATTTCGGATTTCAGCTGCGGACCAAGGAAACTATGAGCATAAACCAATAATAAATCATATTTTCTTCAGAGGAATGTTTCTGGTAAACATGTCCAAGTGATAACGAAAATTTAATTGAAACTGTTAGGAAGTTTAAAAATCCGCTTCGTCCGGGATAGATACATTTTTTGTTAATTAGAATTATGAGATTATTTCATTTATTAATTTATTAACTTCAGTGAAACCATATTTTGAGGATTAGCTTAGAACCAATTAACTAACTTGAAAATGTATTCTGATATCTTAGTTTTATTTGCTGGAAAATTTCAACTCATTAACGTAACGATTAAGGGGATATGTCCGATGGCAAGGGACTTTACTGCCACAAGTTTTGTGAGCGTTTGTTGGTGTTGTTGTTATTTGGATTCTGATTTGTTGAGCATCAAATGTGCTGGGGATTTATTAATGTGGAAACCTCGGTCATCAGCTACTTTAACGTAATTGTGTTCAGCCTTCAGCTTAGAAGTTTGGATGGTCACGCGGTCATCAACCTCAGTGACTTAGATTAGGGCCATCTGCCATTAAAGCATCATTTTTCTTGCGGTCATCATCCACAATGTCTTTAACGTAACTCAAAAAGTTAGATGTCCGTCCATGACATAGTCGCAGGTCACATCTATTTAATTAAGCGTCCATGTATTACAATCACTGTTTGGCACATACCGATTGGACTGCCTTAATTATACCAAGAGTCCAGAGCTCGTTTTACGAGGGCTTGATTACCACGAATAATTATGGTGGTACACGCACTCTCACATGGTAACCGCTCTTTCGGATCTCCAGAATTTCTTTATTTCATTCTTAAATTACTACGGTGGTTTCTAGTAAGGATGTCCCTCAGGCAAGTCAGTTAATGTCTCTAAAGCCAGCGTCTCTTATCATTCTTATTATTAATTGTTTTAAACGGACAGGACTGAGTTCGTTGATTACAGGTCGTGAAAGGTCACAAGTTTGTCAGATTTCGACTCCAATGGTAAATAGAACATCCATTTCTTTTAACTCGAGTCATACCACTGTAGAAATGAAAATCCACAGCCTGTTTCCAGTCATTTGACCGGGTCAAGAATGGAATGAATGAAGCTACAATCTAGCGGCGAGGATATGAATCGTGCCGGCTGCCGAAGCCTGTCGCACTCCTCCGAGGCAATGATTAATGACCGACAAATGATATGAAATGATATTGGAGAGTGTTTCCGGAATGAAAGAAGACTGGGAAAACCGAAGTATGCGGGGGAAAATCCTGTCCCGCCTCCGCTTTGTCCAGCACAAATCTCACATGGCGTGACCAGGATTTGAACCACGGATCTGCCGCCTGAGCCACGGAGGCTCATATATCATTGTAAACAATAGTTTAAATTACTGAAGCCCCCACCCCCATCTTAACTAAGCAAGTGACGAAGAACCTACAGACGAGCCAAGAGAAAGATCTCTTGCCGATTGCTGGTAGGTAAGGAAGGTAGGTATCCTTCGAAGGGCCTGAAAGGGTTCAATATATATGTCAAACCCTTGGCTCGTTTTTATACGGGGTCGGGCATGAAGTGAAATGAATCGTCCTAGCGAGTTTTTACGGCCGGATGCTCTTTCCGACGTCTACCTTGCCAGAAATGAAATGAATGGTGTGATAGATACTAGTAGGAAGGGAAAGAGTAAAACCCGGTGCCGCCACATAGACTAATCCTGTCGAACAGCACCAAGGGGTTCTGCTCAAGGCTTAATATCTCCATCCGACGGCGAATCACAATCAACAGCGTCGTATTCCCTCACTCCGTATGAAGACCACGGAGAGGATTGGAATTGAATCCAGGCCTTCGACACTCAATCTAGTGATTTAAAATTGTATACCTCCGCTTCTCCTACCCTACCGGCCAACATTATGATGGTGAAATGTTTTTCGACCAACGGAATTCCAACCGGCTAGCCATAGTGTCAGACCATATAGACTTCAGGCCTTAACTATCGTGGCCACCAGGCGGGATTTTATTAATACAGCATATCTGTTTAAACCAAGTTTATAATTAGCTATCACTACTTTTACTCGGCATGGAGAATTCGCCGTGCTGACTACACGACGCATCGTAGTCTGTAGGCCTGCGGGCTGAGCAGCGGTCGCTTGCTAGGCCAAGACCCTTCGGGGCTGTAATGCCATGGGGTTAAGTAAAATTATTACTACTTTTACCATGTTGCTCTAGTAGACAATAGTGCAAAAAATGCACAAATAGATAAACTAAATATATTTACTTTTCACACTCCAAAGTTTTACTTAACAGTGATTTATAGTAGCTATGACCACGGTAGCTCGAACTGTACAGCCGTAGCCTTCTGAACTCAAGTTGGCGAGTTTGATTTCGTGTCAGTTTTGTGGTATTTACAGGTGCTAAAATATGTTGACTTTGTATCGGTAGATTCATTGGTAAGTGAAAGAAATCTTACTGGACAAAATTCAGGCACCTTGGCCTCTCCGAAAACCGTAGTAGTTATTGGGTGTAAAACCTTATTTTTCTTCTTCTTCTACTGCTTTTCATACACTTGTGTGGTTGTGGGTGCGAACTGAGTCTCACATGCTGATGTGGCCAAGTTTTCCGACCGAATGCCCTCCCTGATGCCAGCCTTATGTGGAGGGATCTATTCACTATTGCATGTTTTTGTGGTGGTTGCTAGTGTCATGTGCTGTGTGAATTCGAAGAGGAATGTGTTGAGAAAAACATAAATACTCCGTCTCTAAGCCGTGAGTGTTAACCCTCCTTACACACTTGAAATCTCAGGCCCGGTCGAGAATCGAACCGAAGACAAGTACGCTGACCATTCAGCCAGGCATTCATTCGTAAAACCAGTATTATTAATATTAATATTGTTGTTGTTATTATTATTATTTTGTTGAGGCCCCTTGGACTATGTGGTTTCTAACTCTGGTGAGCTTTTGTCGTAGCCCAGTATTCCTTCACCATTGCGCTGTGGGTTGCTTTCCTTTCCTGAGTCCACTTCACTCCCACTCCAAGATGCAATGTTTTAGCTGTCAGTGGCTGGAGAGTGTCGGATGTTCTAATCATCATTCTAAATTTATCCCTGTTGAATATATACTTAGGATCAATTTTTAAATTTCTAGTCTTTTAGAAACAATTTGGCATTTGTCCCCTTTCCTCTAGAAATAGTATTGAAGATTCTTGAGGCCAGTTTCTTGTTGTCCATTCTGTCTATGTGACCGAACAAGGCAGTTATGCCAAAATGTGCCCTCTAGTCATCACGTCATTGTCTGGCTCCATTGCTAAATGGTTAGCGTGTAAGTCTCCTCCTTTTCATGGCTGAATTTATGCTCTCTAAATGTTGGTAAAATTCGCTGTTATCCGTCATTCTGTATTCACCTCCCGCTTTAATGGGACTCGTGACTTTTTTCTCTCAGTATCCTTGGTTCTTTCAGTTTCAAATTTCTGAGTTGTCCATTTTTCAACAAATTTCATGCATTATGAGATGTACAGTACTGAAGGTCTCGCTACGGTTTCATAGCGTCAAAGTTTGAGGCGGAGGGAAACGGATTTGGACTTGTATAAGTTTTTACAAAGATGGAAAGCTCTATCGAGTTTGGTACACCTGGCTTTCATGGCTAGATCCTCACTAACGTCCGAGGTTATCCATTATCCGAGGTATTATGTTATTATTATTATTATTATTATTATTATTATTATTATTATTACTATTATTAAATGATAATATTTAATTTGGGAATATAAGGTAATCTTATAGAGCCTCCGTGGATCAGAAGGCAGCGCGTTGTCCTCTCACCGCTGGATACCGTGGTTCAAATCCCGGTGACTCCATGTGAGATTTGTGATGGACAAAGCGGAGGCGGGACAGGTTTTTCTCCGGATACTCCGGTTTTCCCTGTCATCTTTCATTCCAGCAACACTATCCATTCTCATTTCATAGCATCAATCAGTCATTAATATATCACTTTGGGAGTGGCGACCCCATCGTACTAACAGCCTATATATGCTTCATTCATTACATTCCTGACCCGGTCAATGGCTGGAAAACAGGTTGTAGGTTTTCATTTTTCAGGTAATCTTATAACGCGTTTCGATCCTGCGACCAGAATAGTTTTCAGAGCAATAACAAATAATGTATTGGCAACTGTCACTCCATATTAACCAGACTCAAGATAGAGAGACCCTGTTAGAATTATAGTTCATTCCAGGACCTCCAGAGTCGAGGAAAAAGATGTTGGTGAGTTAACTATGGAGGGTAGCCATGATCTAATCAGTATATAGCCGTCATCTTTGTTAAAATTATTCGGGTGTTTAGCAATTTCTATCGCCTCATGAATTATTCTAAGTTCCTATAAAATGTTTTTATGTTATTATGATGTCATTTAGTGGTCTTGAAAGTCTACGTATTATTATTATTATTATTATTATTATTATTATTATTATTATTATTATTATTATTATTATTATATTATTATTATTATTATTATTATTATTATTATTATTATTATTATTATTATTATTATTATTATTATTATTATTATTATTATTTGTACACATATGCGCCATTTGGCCGTAGATAACGTTATCCGTAAGGCGTTTCATACGAAGTAGGTCCTCTGAAAAATCTACGTTAACTTTACTGGCAATTTTTGCATGCAAATTGGTGCAAAGACGAAGCAAGGTATTAATTCAGATAAACCTGGAAATGCGAAGGTTTAGGGTATAAAACTCATTAAAAATGTTCAACCTACGATTAGAAGGATCAACTGTATAGTGTCCATTCATCTCTGGAACTGATTTCAGAACCAAATTACTAATATTTATACGACATTATGGGAATTAATCGTATCTTTGATGAGAAAAACAGGAGATATTTTGTCTAATCCATTCGTTTACGACATACGCCATAAGGGACGATGTGTGTTCTACCCATAAATGAGAACAATATACGGCATAAACCAGCGCTGGTCACTAATGGATTGATTAAGCGAGGCTCGCAGTCAATCAGAATACGGAGCATAATATTAGCCATATAATCGAGCAGGTTGCCTGCCATCCACCCACATGAAAGATGTTCCCGGGAGTGAATTCACAATACCGCACGTACACTATAGTACATAAATATCGTGGACGTCAGCACGACGAATAAGGAGCAGAAATCTTTACGTATCTTCCAGCAGTTCCAAGTAAATTGACTACGTGACAAGCATCTTGTACCTCTAGGATTACACTCAAGGAATAATGGGTTCGAACCCCACGTCGGAAAACCTGAAGGTGGTGTATATCATGATTTATCATTTTTTATATTTGACACATGCTGGGCTGTATTTTATCGTAATAAAAGCCACGAATTGTGTTTGTGCTTTACCAGTTTCTGTCTTTTTCATTAGAATGTTACCGCCAAATTTCCAGTTGATCATCTAACACAGGGTTTTCCAAACGTTTTGTTTCTGAGGTCCCCTGAGCATATCGCATGCATGTTAAATGACTCCTTAGCCACAGAACATAATACTGCTTTCAGTGAACAAAAAACATAATTTAATGATATCACGTTTGATTTTATTCGTTTATTTTAGGAATGTTTTGTACTTTTTTTGAAAGATTAATTTAACATTTACGTAAAGATACTTTATAAATGCACAGAAATTATAAAACAATGTGACACTTGGCTAATAACTACAACAGTCTGGATCTAGAAACGTAATTGAAAATATTCACTTGTTGCGGTTGTCGGATGAATGGGACGAATGATGCTGTTTTCCAAACATCACGCGGTTTACGAGCGTAGTCATTCAAACCGAAGCTCATCCTCTACATCAGCTCCGTTTCTGTACTTCGTTTTCATTTTCTTGAGATAAGAAAAGGTACACTCACACAGGTATGTTGTCTTGAAAAACATTAAACCCAGTATTTCACTTCTCGAAATTGTAGGGTATAGGAGATGTCATGGACTCAAAAGTCGATCAGAAACCTGGAGTTGTGATACATTCACGGCACTTCCTGGAGCTAAACATGCCACTCAATCTGATTGTCCACCCATATCATACTTCAATTTATTTTTCACTTTCTCTCTCTGCCTTTGCACTTCAGCTAGTTGATCTTCCTCAAGGGAAGGCAGTTCATGTTCAGTTTCAAAGGAGGGGTTTCTGTTCCACGAGATTCCTCAACCAGAGGCGGAAAATATTGTGTGATTGTGGAGACTAGCAATTCCAAGTGTAACACTGTGGCATTACTTACACTACTATTTCTTCTCCTACCGCTGATGATTTGTGCAATTATCGGCCAAGTTAAGAGTTACATATACTGTATGTATAAAACAGTGAATATAGTATAATGAATTATGAATTTCGTGTGTAAAATAAAATTTCACTCTTCAAATACAATACGCAAAACTTTCAGTGAAACTTCGTTTTACGGGGTTGAGAAGTAAGAAGAGAGCTACCCCGGTTCCGGTAATACTGCCAAATGAATGGAAGTGAAATATGAATTGAATGGTTAGTATAATCGATCGAGTCCGGCCCCGCGGTGTAGGTGGCAACGCGTCCGCTTTTCATCCGGCGGCCCCGGGTTCGATTCCCAGCCGGATCTGGGGTTTTTAATTGTAATGATTAATATCCCTGGCCTGGGGACTGGGTGTTTGTGTCGTCCTTGATGTTCTTTTCCTCACAAACAACACTCCACACTTCCGCCATTCCAGTAACACCGCAGGTTCTTACAATATGGTGCCAGTAGGGGCAAATGATCCATAAGGGTCGACGCCCCGAACAAATGGCATTTAAAAAAATCGATCGATATGAATTTTTTAAACCGTCGTTTCCGTGTAAGAGTTCTAGGTTGTTTTTGTGATGCACCTTAATTTTCCTCACTCATGTTCAAGCTTAACCTATACTTTGCTGTGTAAATAACTGCAGTATTTAATGTGTTGCAATTATACCGCCAGATGTCTCACGGCGATGCATAATGCTTTCATAATTTTTGTGTCAGAGGTTGTCAACACGAATCTCGATGATAACCGAGGTCTACCGATTCAGTACTAGGGAACCGAAGTATCACTAAAAGTTTGGTACCGGGCGAGTTGGCCGTGAGCGTAGAGGCGCGCGGCTGTGAGCTTTGCATCCGGGAGATAGTAGGTTCGAATCCCACTATCGGCAGCCCTGAAAATAGTTTTCCGTGGTTTCCCATTTTCACACCAGGCAAATGCTGGGGCTGTACCTTAATTAAGGCCACGGCCGCTTCCTTCCATCTCCTGGGCCTTTCCTATCCTATCGTCGCCATAAGACCTATCTGTGTCGGTGCGACGTAAAGCCCCTAGCAAAAAAAAAAAAGGTTGGTGTCCACGGAGCACAGTTTTGGAACGGCTGATTTAACATTTAACTGATTTTACAGGAGAGGAAATAAACCGATTCCGTGCTTAAGAGAAAATGTAACAGTTGAACATTTAGTCTGGTTTAATTCCTTGACGTCCCAATATTTTCTCTACTCCTCAGTCACGTTTCTTGGAAAGGGGTAGGTGATTAGGTGAGATGAAATTAAATGGAATGTTTGTTACGACCGGATGCCCTTCCTGTTCTAATGAAGATGAAATAAATGACTGTGAATGAATTTTGAAGGAATCGGCTTTGTCTTACGAATTCTGTGAATTGCAACTGTCGCGGCATTTTTCTGGAAGTGGAAATAGGAAATCACAAAAGCACATTCTCTGGGTTCGAATCCGCGCGTCCCCGGAACGCAGAACTTGCCTCCATAGTCGTAGTGCGTTAATACGCGTGGCAACTCCGCTTGACGTTCCAAATAACAATCGAATAATTATCAACTTATAGACATGATACTGTATAGGCTTTTGGGCTTATGCCGTGTTAAGAAAACAAGGTGAAATTCTTTACGTTTCACAGAGAACTGTGCTCTGCGTCATCAGAAAAAAATCTCGACTGTCCACGAGAAAGGCTTCTTAAACAATGACTTTTTGAAACTTAGACGTTATAATAGAAGTGGAAATGGTACGTTCATTCGTCACCAGATGGCTCCCCGGACGTGACACAGCGCTAGCGTTCGAAGTGGAAGCTGAGCGAACTATCAGAATCAGTCTAAGAGGGTCATATAACATGTGTACGTAACATATGACCTTGACACAAGCCTGGAATGAAACATCGGGCGATGAGGAACGTGCGAATTTGAAAATCACCGAGACGAAATAACAATAGTGAAGGGACAGGGAAGGGAACTACCTGCGTAAATCCTTAATGGCTGGCAACCAGGTATTACTTAATTGATAGCCAGTGTCCCTGTTGAAATTGTTAGGATTTCTACGTATTTTCACAGCTTCCCGTATAATCCTGGACCTGTAGTGTCTAGTGTGGGTAAGAGCTCGAGCATCTTGGAACAAGACATCATGACCCGACGATAGAGCGTGCTCGGCTATTGCCGATTTGTCTGGCTGGTTGAGACAAACATTAGGTTCATGTTCCTTGATACGGGTACCAATGGACCGGCATGTTTGGACGAAGTATACCTTACCTTATTTTCTTGACACGGCATAAGCCTAAAAGCCTATACAATATCATGTCTATAAGTACAGGCCGTGGAAGCATCAATGGCAAAATTATCAACTTCATTTATAAATAGGTAAAATTTTTAAATGAAATATAGATTATTATTTTTGTATCTGTATGCGTTAGTTGATTAGTTTTGAAACGGTATAGGGAGAACTATGATAGGTACATATTGATATAATATGTACTGTACTCCGATTTCATAACACAAAGCACGGCCGTGATGAATGTTAAAGTTTTTAAGATTGTGTACAATTTTCTTCAAAAATACGAGAACTCCGTCAGAATGTTATTGAACACTAGTACTGTAAGCCTGTATTCAACAGTTGAAATTACTATCTGTAAAGTAATTGGAAATTCTAAATCAGGGCCTCTCAGGGTGCATGCGCGTGGTGCATGCACTGTGCACGGTGCAAGAGACGACTTGGCTTGGTTGACCAGAGTGCAGACCCCCACTCCTCGATTTGGAGCAATAGCGCTGTCTCTCTCTTTCCCCACGCCTGTCTCGCTCGCTCCGCCTGTCTCCCTCTCTCCCACTTACGCCGTAGTGCTCCAAATCCTGGCTGAGTTGAGCCGAGTATAGCCGAGTAGAGCCGAGCATAGCCGAGTAGCCCAGAGACGAAGCGTTGATCCGAGCCATACCGAGCGGCACCGAGCGGCACCGATGCACAGTGCACGGAGCTCTTGCGCCTCGCTCTGCACGCGTGAGATTTTGGGCGTTTGAGAGGCCCTGTTCTAAATGGTCGTGGTCGTGAGAAGTTCATTTTATTTTTCTCGTAAAGAATACATAAGAGTGTCATGTGCCCTCCCTCCATATGAACACTGCGAAAAGTTTGGAACTTAATCCGGGATTTTGGTTCGCAATCTAGTGACTAGAAATTGTACACTACCACCTCTCCTACCCTGGCGACCAGAATTCTAAAGGTAAAATAATCTACCGAAAGGTCTCGAACCGGCTAACCACCCTATCAAACTATAATACGTACTTGATGATTTAACGACCATAGCCACAATAATGTTGTGCATATTGATGGAAATGATGTGTTTTGATACCGCACAATGGGAAGGAATCATTCATTTCACTTAACGATAGTATTGTTCTCTAAACAGTTCAAGTATGATGGTCATCATTGCATTGTTCTTGTAACCCATAACTACTGGTACCAGGTCTAGTCTTTAGAACGTCATCATTTCCTCCATATACAGTATTAGTGAAAGGTAACAGAAGTCACGATGTACGTACGTAGTTCGACCTCATGCCGATAGATACAGCGGTATATTTACATCATCGTGGTGAGTGAGGCAATAATTTCGTTGAAAGGTACGCATTCTTATTTTAAAAAGTACAAAAGTCGTGGCCATGAGATGTTCATTATATTGTTTTTGTAATGTAGACATTAAAAGCTATAGCTGGTACCAATTTCAGCTGTTGAAACTTCCCGTTCTCTCAATATCGCCGTGAATGACAGACGGAATTAGGCATATTATATATATATAGAAGTTACTAACATTAGGCGTTATGTGGACTTCCTCCTCCTCGTCACCGCCACAGTCTCTTCCAGGGTAGTTTTGTTTTGTTGCCGCAAAACGGCCTTATAAAGTGAGGGAATATTCAGGTCTCTCCATTAAGCCTTGAGCGTACGTCTGGAGTAGGCTAAGTGCCCGCAACACGTTTCACTCTCTACCTACTTCATTATTATCGTCATTCCACAATCAGACGCGCAGGTCGATCAAAGGAGTCAAATAGAAAGACTGAACCACGCGAGTCGAAAATGTCGTCAAACACTCTCTGCATTAAAGGCCATACCCTACGCTATAAAAGTAAAATTGTTGCCATGTCTTACCCTCAATTTTTCCACATCCTCCGTTTTGTTGCTGTTTCTTTGACATGCTGAAGGAACTAGATTGAATTTGAATTTTGTCTTTCAAAAGTATAAGGCGTGATCAAACATTTTCCATTTGAGGGCTTTGCTTCAGCAGATATGAAACGCAGCGTGACTCCGATGTGGCTTTATAAGCACGGACATGTAGTCAATGGGATTAGTTCGGCGGTCTTGTAATGTCAATGTGCGTTAAATACGGCCACGTGAACTATGGTGACGTTATCACCAAATGCGTCCAAACAGGACCAACGTGCTGTTATTCTGTTCTTGGTTCCCGAAGGACAAACACCGGTGTACATCCATCGGAGAATGAAGACTTTGGTATGGGGCAGCATATCTGTCGAAAACCACCGTTGTGGAATGCTGCACAAAGTTCCGTGCAGGTCGCGTTTCGACACAAGTCGCTCATCGATCTGGGAGGCAGCCTCATCCGTCACGGACAACAAAAAGCGGGCGGTGGATGAGGCTTATAGCCTTGCTCTCTCCCCATATGATAATTCCCTCAAAAAGGCGTTGAAGTGTCGACGCTTTCTCTCGGACGAGGATGTGCAGCAGGCGGTTACAGATTTCTTCACGGTGTTTTACCACACGGGGATCTTCAATCTGGTGGTCGGTGGGATTAGTGCCTCTTCTTCTTCTCCTTCTTATTTTCATCATGAGGCCTCTAAATATTAGTTCCTAATTAGCGTCGACCTCTAAGATCTTTTGCTACAATGTTTTTCCTTCATTCCCACCTAGATATATCTGCTCCCTTCACAAAGCTGCAGGATGTTCTTATTGGGTCTTCTTGGAGTTTTTCTCTCCCTCTTCACCTGATAGTCCTAGAGTGGAGAATCTGATTCTACCCAGCGCCTCACATTCGAAAAGTACGTGTTCAACTGATTCCCCTGCTTCATTGCATTTCCTACATATGTTGTCTCTTATTACTCCAATTCTTTTTTTTTTTTTTTTTTTTTTGCTATGGGCTTTACGTCGCACCGACACAGATAGGTCTTATGGCGACGATGGGATAGGAAAGGCCTAGGAGTTGAAAGGAAGCGGCCGTGCCCTTAATTAAGGTACAGCCCCAGCATTTGCCTGGTGTGAAAATGGGAAACCACGGAAAACCATTTTCAGGGCTGCCGATAGTGGGATTCGAACCTACTATCTCCCGGATGCAAGCTCACAGCCGCGCGCCTCTACGCGCAACTCCAATTCTATGTAGGTGTTTTATCAGATGGCAGTGTCCTGTCAACAGTCCTACTACCCAACTTATATTTTCTCTGCTGAGTTTTAACAGTTCTTTAGTATGCTTCTTGTTTGCTCCTTTTAACAGTTCCTTTGCAAGCCTCAATCCTGAAGTGTTTTTCCAGTTCTCCATTAGAGAGTCTCAGTGCTCATGGTGATTTTGCTTGACTGGCAACACGATTCAGGACTGTACGGCCATCGAACGGAAACTTTTTGATCTCCCCTTATACATATGACGTGACCTTTCTCCACTTATAAGAACTTTGACCTTGGATTTTGTTAAGAAAATTTGCATTGCGAACGCTTTGGTGTCTTCATTATGTCCCCTACAGTGGTTCTTCAGTCGCATATTACAACACCATTTGCTTTGATAACTTGGCCATAATGTTCAGATATGTTGGTTTATTCCATAGAGCCAGTGATAACATCTTTCTTTGGGCCGATGACCTTCGATGTTAGGCCCCTTAAAACAAGCAAGCAAGCAAGCAACATCTTTCTTTCTTTCTTTCTTTCTTTCTTTCTTTCTCTCCTTCGGTCTGGTGGCAAGTAAGAATACCCTAAAACATGGAAAATAAGGTTGACATTTTCAATTGTGCCTGGTGCATGTTGTAAGGCAATACATCAGCCATTCCTGGAATTACTGAATTTTTACTTCGGCTGGGGCAGCCAGCAGTCAATATGCGCATAGTATTCACATTTTCCTCAGAAGTAATATCACCGATCGAGTGGCTGCGTGGTTAGAGTCACGTAGCTGTCAGCTGGCATTTGGGAGATAGTGGGTTCGAAACCCACTGTTGGCAGCCCTGAAAATTGTATTACTTCCTTTCCAATTTTCACACCAGGCAAATGCTGGGGCTGTATCTTAAGGCCTCGGTTACTTCCTTCCCTCTCCTAACCCTTTCCTATTCCATCGTCACCATAAGACCATTCTGTATCGGTGCGACGTAAATCAGATTGTAAGAAAAGAACTAATATTCTTTTGACGATGACATGAAGAAAGGCAGGCTGTCTCGGCTGATCACGTGATGTTTTCTAGTTCAGTCCAGGCATGTCTAAATGTACGTGTTCGAAGTGTACGCGTACTGAGGAGACTGGCGAGAACCCAGATATACAGTCAATTTATGAAGGTAGATCTGCCTGCTATAGTAAGCATTTTGACCTGGATATTTGGGCAGTACGTGGTTCTTTTGACAATCAAAGGACAGTGTAGTTGGTTTTCTATGTCCTTAAAACACTTCTATCCCTACGCCCTGGACGATGACCTAAACCTTAGGCCACTTTAAACAATGATCGTCACCATCAACACATCTAAACCTCCATCCATTTTACCACTATCAAATATTTCAACTTTTAATATTTCCTGCAACTCAGTACAGAGTCGATTTTATACTTCGTCACCTGATGGTAAACCAATAGCAAATCATTAATTCAGCCCATGGGCCAAGACTTTCACAGACGCGTAACGACTGTCGTTTGTTTGCTCGCTCGCGGCCTTCTCGGAAAGGATGTTCTCCAGCGGTGCTCAGTGCTGCCAACCTCTGTACTTAAGAACTATGTTTCGATAGCTGGTGGTGGTGATTATTGTTACACCATTGTTACACAGTTAGGATAGGATCTGGACAAGATTCTTGCCGTGCGGATGGTTAGGAGAGGATTAGGACAAGACCATTGGTCTGGACGGTTAGAAGCCGCGAAGCGGCCCTAGGCATGTTACATTTACTTGCACTTTTATTGTGCTGCGGTTAGTCACGTATTATGATTAACTTCCTTCACGGGAAGGAGATCTCGTGCCACTTCACATTGGCCATTAGGAATACAAGTAGCTACTTCACAAATGAAAATGGCGTGTAATAATCTTAATTAGGTTATAAAAGTAAATGTACTTCTTGGGGCGGGATGGTGGGTTCCTGGACATCGCAATGAATACATCTCTCCTCTGAGACGCTCTGGAAGTAAGATTGCAGTAATTTCCACTTACGTGTAACACTAGAAATATGTTGGCCGACGGGCTGAACTAGTACCAATAGTAATCCTATGGAATATTCAGGTAATCAACAATGCTCTCATTATATAGTTTCCAGAGTTTCAATATAGAAGGAACCGAGCGAGTTAACTGTGCGGTTAGGTTCGCACAGCTGTGAGCTTGCATTCGACAAGTAGCGGCTCGAGCCCCACTGTCAGCAGTCTTGAAGATGGTTTTCAGTGGTTTCTCATTAGTTACCACACCAGCCAAATGCTGGGGCTGTACCTTAATTAAGGGCAAGGCCAGTTCCTTCCCTCTCTTAACCCCTTCCTATCCGATCTGCGCCATAAGACCTATCTGTACCGGTGCGACGTAAAACAGTTGTAAACAAATTTTAAAAAGAATAACAGAAAGACCACTAGACAGATTTTGACGCTTTGATATGGCACGACAGTAATGTGTCTAGAAAACCATAAGAGATTCTATGTAACTTCGGATTTTCACCTTAATAAGCTCATACACATCAGATTTACGATCATCTTCCCGTTTTTTTTTTTTTTTTTTTGTGTTTATGCAATCGAAAATGCAGTGACTCTGCACTAAGGGAAGTCCTACATAGGAGGCTTGTAGTGGTGTCTCAACAGCGCACCAGGCGTCAGCTTCTTCGAAAAGTACGACAATCCCACTGACGAGTCCACAGCTACACTGGGGCGAAACATTGGTAACTTCACCATTGAAAAGGCCTGAAGAGTTTACATGTTTTTAACATTTGCAATCGATAGTATTATATTATTGTTTCCGTCTGGGAACTTAATTTTGAAATATTACTACACAAGAACCTCGTTTATCCGTCCCCCATTAATCCGGATCTCCGGTTTATCCGGCTCGAAAATAGTAAAAATGTATTCTTCTTGTACAGTAATTCTTTTACGGGGCCGATTCTTCTTTAATGTCTTTTCCGTCAAGGATAGTTAAGGACAGGAATTGGAAGTAAGTCGGCCGCGGTCCATCAAAGGTACCGTCCCGGCACTCGCCTGAAATTGAATCGATTGTTTCAGAAACCAGTCAAGCGCCAAGTCTGTCATTTTTGGGAAAATGAAAAAAAAATGTCTATCATCAGATAAAATGTTATGGTAGGGGTTTTAATATTTTATTTTGAATGTATTATATCTTTTAATACTTTCTATCTAAGGAAAAATATGTTGTGCTTATTAACTTTGCTGTAAAAAAATCCTAAAAAATTTCCACTTGACTGGTTTCCAAAATAAACAAGTGTTACAAACATATTTTTATGGGATAATTCTTGAATTTTAAAAGGATTTTGTCATAAAACCCATATTTGTGGAAACAGAAATTATTTTAATAGGTTTAGACTACATTGCTGATACAAATATAATTAGTAAAAGGATGAAATCAGTAATGCCTGCTCATCATGACAGGAGGTAATCAATCCTCATAAACAAACTCCACAGCACATTCTTTCTCTGCAGTAGGCCTTTGTAAAATGCTGTCATAAAAGTGTTCATTTCTCATCAGGTAAGGTTTTAGGGTATTTAGATCACGTATATTATTGATATTGATAGGCACCTAAAACAAACAATAACAAAGGATAATGTAGCGCTCAGGCCAGTTACTTCCTTGCCTGAGTAATAAATACAACCTTCTCCTTTTACCCTTGCATTCCGAATAATATTACGCGTGGGAGTTTGTTTGTCTACCACTCCTCGTTTCTTTTAGATACAGGTTCACCTTCTGAACTTTCTGACTATCACTACGATTATAAAAATACTACACTAAACAAGAGAAACACTTTTTCAATTAGTTCTTCACAAAACTGTGAACGTGCGATTCCAGAATCACAACAATGACAATAAAAACAGCTGAACAGATAGCTATTCTGGATTCAGAGCAGCAGTGCCAACCGGCAAGGTGCGGCACATCACAAAATGTACCAGCATTTTACTGCAGAAACCAGCCAAGCGGTGTCACTTAACTGGTTTCTGAACTAAATACGAAATTCAGTGTAATACCTGACCATTATAGGAGGACGCTTCTTGACTGGTTTCAGGTGCAAAATATGCATATACCCTCTTAGTAACATATTCTGAAAAATAACTCATATTTTTCATTTTTTGGCACTTGACTGCTTTCTGAAATAATCGATTCAATTGAGAATGGGAAACCGTAGACACTTCTGAGTTCTTGACACAGTTGTAAGTTTTCTCGAATGCTCGGACGTAGATGTGAACGACGTGAATGGCTGGTTGAAAAATGACTGTAATTCAGGCTACGGCATAATGACAGATAAATAAATTATTGCCTCTTGTTCCTCGGCAGGTAGTGACGAGAGTGCCGGTGAATTCGAAAATGGAACCGGCGCTCCATCAGAAGAAACAATAACTCACAGAGATGCAACAATGCAGCTGGACATACCGTTGGCCTATTTAGAATCCCAGACTGAAACCACACCGGCAAAACTGATGTTAGTAAAACGTTTTCGTGATCGTGCTGCGCGCAAACGCTACACAAATGTAAAACAGAAAAAGCTCACACCTTATTTTATTGCATAAAACTGAGTCGTAAATGTAAGAAAAGTGTTCTTATATTTTTTTTGTACAATTGGAAAAATTTATTAATGTACAGCATATGTTCATATATTATATAACATACACTGCATTTGTTTTTTAGTTTTCTGGATTATCTCAATTTTCGATAGTTCGTATCAGTTCCGGTCCCACTTAATCCGGATAAACGAGTTTATTGTGTACTACTACTACTACTACTACTACCGGGTGAGTTGGCCGTGTGGTTGAGCTTGCATCCGGGAGATAGTTGGTTGAGATAGTTGAGATAGTCCCACTGTCGGCAGCCCTGAAGATGGTTATACGTGATTTGTTTATTTTCACACCAGGCAAATGCTGCGGCTGTACCTTCATTAAGGGCACGGTCACTTCATCTCCGCTCTTAGCCCTTTCCTGTCCCATCGTCGCCATAAGACCTATCTGTGTCAGTGCGACGTAAAACAAATTGCAGAAAAAGACTACTACTACTACTACTACTGATCATATGCCATAGCCTACCGTGTGCAGATATTTACATTTTATACCATAGGGACTTCCTGCGCGTCAATATCGATGTTGCATTTTACCCTACCAGTTGGGAGGGTAAACTGGATCTCTGCTGGGCGATCTGTGGATGTCATTTAATTTTTCTGGTCAAACAATAAACGAGCCGCCAGAGACATGCCAGCACCGTAAAGTATAATGTTTCTGCTTTTCATAATCAGACTACGCCTGCAAGTTTTGAGCTCACGAATTCAGGATCTGGAAACCTACATTATTCTACTGATACACGGAAGGTGCTGGTAGGAAGTTTGTAAAAGCCTTTTTTGCAATATATTATGTTAAACTGACTCGAAGTGGATAATTAATTCACTCTTGTTTGATTATTTGGAAAGTACGATGTCAGTTCCACTGTTATCAACGAATGAATACCATTAGAAGTTCAGCCATTTAAGAGAAGATTCAGAAATTTTCCTTGGTGCACCGTTCTGTTAAATGCACTGACTGATAATTCCGTCCCAGCCTGTGTACATGGTACAACGCTTCGCTAACTCGTACCATGCGCATCAGGTACACGTCAACGTCCTTTCCTTTGAGAAGACACCCGCGAATAATTAACGAGACAGTTCCTCGCTTGCCTCATAATTAATTATCATCGTCTACAAATACCTGGCTTGGTAAGATAACTGTGATAATAGGATGGCCTTTAACCTTAACTGATTTTCACAGATCCGTAACTGGTATCGGCAATAGCGTCGATTATGATACATATCAGGTGATACAAAAGATAAGCTCCTTTTCTCACTGAATAACAAGCTGATCGAAAAGTTATATTCTAAAAGTAGATCTTCAAATGCCGGCCCCGTGGAGTAGGGGCAGCGTGCCCGCCTCTTACCCGGAGGCGCCGGGTTCGATTCCCGGCCAGGCCAGGGATTTTTACCTGGACCTGAGGGCTGGTTCGAGGTTTACTCAGCCTACGTGATTAGAATTGAGGAGCTATCTGACGCTGAGATAGCGGCCCCGGTCTAGAAAGCCAAGAATAACGGCCGAGAAGATTCGTCGTGCTAACCACACGACACCTCGTAATCTGCAGGCTTTCGGGCTGAGCAGCGGTCGCTTGGTAGGCCAAGGCTCTTCAAGGGCTGTAGTGCCATGGGGTTTGGTTTTTCTTTTAGATCTTCAAATATGGGGAGTCATACGGTATACCATGCCAAAAAATGTCATTTAAAAATAAATCAGACGAAATGCTGTGTCTTTCTAAACTTAGATACGAAGTTTTACGTAAAAATTCGTCATATTTCTAGAGATATTTACATT